>NW_006921654.1:2269878-2293948 GCF_000298275.1 Orycteropus afer afer
GGTCGACGAAAGAGAGGGAGGCCTTCAACGAGATGGATTGACACGGTGGCTGCGATGATGGGCTCAAGTATAGCAGGGATTGTGGGGCTGGCATGGGATCGGGCGGTGTTTCGTTCTGCTGTGCATGGGGTCGCTATGAGTCGGAAACGACTCGACGGCACTTAACAACAACAACAACAAGTTATCAGCAATAGTTATTTTTCAAAAAATCCTTAATAAAATTTATATAGCAAGGATATTGCTAAGGCCCGATAGAGATTTTATCGAGTGAAAAAGGAGGTACCATCTCTACTATGGACCTAGCAATAAGTATGTTTGTTCCATTCACTCAGATAGAAGAATATGTTGAAATAGATTTCTTAAGGAGAAGAGGATGCAAAGTTAAAATAAAGAAAAAACTAAGAAAGGAGAGAGAAGGTGCCTTGTGGTATCTTAGGGTAACCAGCCAAAGGATGGCATTTCTTTCCTGGTTCCCAGTGCATACTTCTGGGAACAGATTATGCTACAAATGCAAATAAATGCGTGTCTCATTCCAGGTCCTAGAAAACAGACGGTGAGAGGCAAGTTGGTTATATTTCAAAAAAACAGGGATCTGCCTTTGAACTGCTTGATGGTGAATGAACCAACCTTCTCCTCGATATCTGGCAAAGGTTTATGTCTACACTGTGTGCCAAGGACATTTAAATATGTGATACTTGATTTTCTGGGTGCACAGCTCAGATGCGGCCTGGAAAATCCATCTGTCCTTACACAGCTTTTCAAAGGGAACCAAGGTTATTAACACTTATGCAAGGCTTTGATATTGTGGATCAGACTTGAGAATTTTAAGAACTCATAAAGTCAATGACATGGATCCCATTGTTAGACTCTCAGAGGGATGATGAATTTTGGTCAGGTCTGGAATGCACAACAAAGATAAGCACTGTTACATATACAGTACTGCACTATCAGTGATGACAAACATTAATTTACAGGTAAATAGATGGGTAGACAGGCTGAATGATCACGTGTATCTAGGCAAAAGGGACTACAGCCCTGAACATACAAGGTTGGTAGATGATACTCCTACATACGTATCTGTGTGTGCTACAAGAATGTCCATATAAATAGGACTAACAGTGGGCAAAGTTGTGATAACTTCTTAGCCACAGTCAACTACCCTGATTGAGTTGCTGGACCAAGAATTCTTACTAAATGGTAGAATGCCATAATGACACGGAAATATTCTGGAGCAAGGAGACAAGGGATGACAACTCTAGTAGGATTTTGATTAATAATATCTCTAAACCTTCTCCTCTTCTCCAGCCTTGTGTCTGTATCTTTATTTAGACCCTCATGTCTATTGCATTTATAACTTTAATAGACTGCTGTCTCAGTCAGGGTCCAAACAGAGAAAAAGAGAAATGATTGTAAGTACTTAAATGCCAAACCAAATCAAACTCACTGCCATGGAGTCGATTCAACTCATAGCGACCCCTCCTTGGGTTTCTGAGGCAGTATATCACTATGGAAATAGATTGCCCCATCTTCCTTCTGAGGAGTGGCTGGTGGGTTTGAACCACCAGCCTTCTGGTTAGCAGTCAAATGCCTTAAGCACTGTGCCACCAGAGCTCCCTATGTATTTAAATAGGAGGAATTAAATAGAGGAATATGGTTATAGCAGTGTTAGAAGAGCTTAGAACCTAGATGGAGTGAAGCAACGTAGAGAATTGCAGCAGTGGCAAGCTGCCACCTGTCTTAAATTGCAGGCAGAGGGATGAGGTGGCACCACTGGCGTCCAGTGTATGGAATCATATGTTGGAAGTGGAACCGTGGGAGCCCTATCTAGCACAGACAGAGATAGAGGAAGAGAGAAAGAGGTGGGAGAGAGGAAGAGAACACGCAAACACTTGCTTCTCCCTAATGCCAAGGAGCAAACAAAGGTGACACCACAGGATGCAGAATGAGAAAATTTATCAAACAATATCATTAATACACATAAGTAACTTTTGCAGAAACTAATTTAAAAATGGTTGCATCAGTACATAGGCAGGAAACTGTCAGAAATTTGAGCCAGATTCAAAAGAGTACGTAAAACGAGGTATCACTGTTGATGTCAGAGGATCTTGGCTGAAAGCAGAGAATATCAGAAAGATATTTACCTGTATTTTATCTACTATACAAAGGCATTCAACTGTTTGGATCATCACAAATTATGGATCACATTGTGAAGAATGGGAATTCCAGAACACTTAATTGTGCTCATGAGGACCCTGTACATAGACCAAGAGACAGAACAAGAACAAGGGGACACTGTGTGGTTTAAAATCAGGAAAGGTGTGTGTCAGCGTTGTATCTTTTCACCATACTTATTCATTCTCTGCGATGAGCACATAATCTGAGAAGCTGGCCTATATGAAGAAGAACACAGCATCAGGTTTGAAGGAAGATTCATAAACAACCTGTGATACACAGATAACGCAGCCTTGCTTGCTGAAAGCAAAGAGGGCTTGAAGCACTTACTGATGAAGATCAAAGAAAGACTACAGCCTTCAGGATGGATCACATCTCCACCTAAAGAAACAAAATTCCTCACAACTGCATCAATAAGCAACATCATGATGAATGGAGAACAGATTGAAGTCGGTGAGGGTTTCGTTTAACTTAGGTCCACAATCAATGACCATAGAAGCAGCAGTCAGGAGATAAGCCACTTGTTGCACTGGATCAATCTGATGCAAAGGACCTCTTTGGTGAGTTACAACGCAAGGGCGTCAGTCACCTTGCGAACTGAGATGTGCCTGACTGAAGCCCTGGTGTTTTCAATTGCCTCGTGAAAGCTGGATAATGAATGTGGAGGACCGAAGAAGAATGTATTCCTTTGACTTATGATGTTGACAATAGTATTGAATATACCATGTACTTCCAGTAGAATGAACAAATAACAAATCTGTCTTAGAAGAAGTCCAGCCAGAATGTTCCTTAGAAGCGAGGATGGCAAGACGTCATCTCGTGTACTTTGGTCATGTTGTCAGGAGGGACCAGGGACCAGACCTGGAGAATGACATCATGCTCGGTAAAGTAGAGGGTCAGTGAAAAAGAGGAAGACCCTCACTGAGATGGATTGGCATGGTGGCTGCAACGAGGGGCTCAAAGATGGCAAGGACTGAGAGGCTGGCACAGAACCAGGCAGTTTTCATTCTGTGGCACAGAGGGTCACTGTGAGTTGGAACTGGAACTGACCTGTTGGCACCCAACAACAGCAACAGTGATCAGAAAACAGGCCAGAAGTGAATCTGAGTGCCACTAGATCCAGGACTGGGGAGTTCCTACGTTGTTTCATTGTCTCCACTTTCTGCCTTGCAGACTGTCCACAACACTGCCTTAGTGATCTAACACACGGATCCAATTGTACCTTCCCCTGCTTTAAACTTTTCTGTGGGTCCTATTGCATTTTAGGGGAATCATCCTCCTGTCCAGCACAACACACGAGGCCCATCTCCATCCGGGTAAATTTAAGGCAGACCAAAACTGCTGATGCTTTTGTCCTCAGGTGGCCAATCTGTTGGGCTTCAAGAAGGAGACACATGGTGTGGGCTGTGTTGGGCGGAGGGGTGATGATAAACAGTGTGTGTGGAGGCCATTCCCACTGAAGGAAGATGGTCAAGTGCAGAAAGGAGAAAATGTATAAGGTGGGGCTCAGAGGAGGTCTTCAAACCACAGTCTCCCTGGTTCCAAAGTCCATCAATGAGAAAATGGATGAGTGAGGTCTTGTTGTTGTTAGGTACCTTTGAGTGGAATTTTACTCATAGTGACCCCACGTGACAGAGCAGAACTTCCCCAGAGGGTTTCTTAGACTGTAATCTTTATAGGAAGGAGCTCTGGTGGCATAGTGGTTAAAGCATTTGGCTGCTAACCAGAAGGTTAGCCGTTCAAACCCACCAGCTACTCTGCAAGAGAAAGATGTGGCAGTCTGCTTCTGTGAAGATTTACGGCCTTGGAAACCCTATGAGGCAGTTCTACTCTGTCCAAAAGAAGGAGAAAAAAGGGTCACCATGAATCAGAATTGACTCGATGGCAGTAGGTTTGTAATCTTTATGGGAGCAGATTGTAAGGTCTTTTCTCCTGTGAACTGTTGGATGGGTTCAAACTCACAACCTTTCAGTTAGCAGCCAAGTGCTTAACCATAGGGGTCCATGAGTGGGGTCTTAGGAAGAGAAGATTTGTTTATTCACGCTATAAAAGATGTATCAAACATCTCCCGCACTGCAGGCCTATGACAGGTATAGTGTGAGGACAAAGCTGGAAGTGTAACCAAGGCAAAAGGACCCTGCTCTTGATTGCCGTACCAGGTGGCCTGGACTTAATTCATGGCAGGCAAAGTCAGCCTAGCTTCGGGACAGGAAGCTCATTTCTCCCCGCTTTGAGATGGCCTAAAAGGAGTGCAAGCCAGAGGCAGGGAGCCCTGCGGCTGTGTTGGTTCTGTCTCCACCCAGCTCCATGGAGCAGAGTCTGTGGTAGCCCCAACTTCGGCTGCATTGACACTCCCTACATCCAAGGGCTGAACCTTGTGTTCTTGAGGCAGAAAAGTCAATAAATTCATTTTCTCACAAAAAGAATATGTCCTCAAGAGGGCCCTGGGAGTTTGGCTGCAAAGTTTAATATCTGTTGAAGGATACTGAGTAGGCAAAGGAGATGGAAGAGGGGATAGTGAGGAGAGGGACTGAAGGAGCTGTGACCTGTTTATGAGAATGTGCCTTGCGCCAGGATTTTAGGTGCAGAATCTCATTGAGTGTTTGCCCCAGTGAAGACATGGAGAGGGAATTGGGCCATGAATAGAGACTGGAGGGGATCAGGGAGGTCCTTTGATCTCTAATATTTGATTCATTCAACAAATAGTTATCAAATGACTCTGGGTGCTAGAAGGTCCCTGGGGGCACAGTTTGTGCTCCACTATTAACCTAGAGGTTGGAGGTTCAAACTCACCCAGCGGTTCCATGGAAGAAAGAGCTAGAGATTTGCTTCCATAAATATTACAGCCCCCCCCCCCAAAAAAACAAAACAAAAAAAAAAAAACTCTATTAAGCAGTTCTATTTTGGAACACATGGGGTTACCATGAGTTAGAATTAACTCTAAGGCAACAAGTTTGGTTTCTGAGTATTAAGCATCAAGGCAGGTATGGGGGACCCAGCTGTGGACATGATATTGACCCTTTCCTCAAGAGTCTTGTCATCTTGTGTTGGGAACAGACAAGTTGACAGACCCTTGAAGGCCCTCTCCAGTGCTTGAACATCCATCCCCATTGCTGCCTGATCATCTCCAGGGACAAGGTAACTTCCACCTCTCTAGGAATTTACCAAACTGTCTTGAATCTGGGAGCTCTGGTGGCGTGGTGCCTAAGGCACTTGACTGCTAACCAGAAGGCTGGCGGTTCAAACCCACCAGCCACTCCTCGGAAGGAAGATGGGGCAATCAATCTACTTCCGTAGTGATACTGCCTCGGAAACCCAAGGAGGAGGGGTCACTATGAGTCGGGTCGGACTCGAGGGCACATAACAACAACAACAACAGCCTTGAATCTACAACAAACATTTCTTTTCCATTTCATTATGTTTTGAAAACCTGATGCATCTTATAATGGATACAGAAATTTAATGTAGTGGATTTTTTTTCCCTCAAAAAAATATAAACAGTGTAATTCAATCAATGGTATAAATCAATACAGTCTTAAATCTGAGTAATCATGGAAATTATTTATTATCAAGATATGAATACCTCCCATTTGAGAGGCACAATAGAGAATGTTTGAGGGGCAGCAATGAAAGATGAAAGTCATATTCTTCTCTCTGAGGACATACTGATGCCTGTCCATTTCATAGTCATGATCTTTGCCATATGGTCACTTCAGAACTGTCCCATGTGAATAAATGTTACCAGGAACAATAAGCAAAAAAGGAACTCTAGTCCTTAATGTGGGAGCTCTGGTAGCATAGTGGCTAAGATACTTGCCTGCTAACCAGACGGCTGGCGGTTCAAACCCACCAGCCACTCCTCGGAAGGAAGGTTGGGCAATCCTACTTCCGTAGTGATGCTGCCTCGGAAACCCAAGGAGGGGTCGCTATGAGTCGGGTTTGACTCGACGGCACATAACAACAACAACAACAACAGTCCTTAATGTTACTCAATGTTGTCGTGTGCCCTTGCGTTGATTCCGACTCCTATCAATAGTCTGTGGCCCTTACAGGAACGGTGCACCGGGTCTTCCTTCTGCAGCGTCGCTGGGTGGGTCAGAACGCTCAGCCTTTCCCATAGCAGCCAAGCACTGAACCACTGTACCAGCAGGGCTCTTAATAGGAAAATGCAGTGATCCCCTCACAGTCTTGGAGGAAGGAGAGTGTGGGTCAGTCCAGCCTACAGTCACTGATCAATGGCTCAGTCCAGATGACAGCGTAGCTATGTGAAGACCTGCGTTGAAGGAAAAACACAGATCATCACAAAAAGCCCTGGTGTTTCATTTGTTAAGCCAGTCACTCCTGAAAGGATTTCAACTTCTTCCTTTGTTGAACCAAAACTAAATTCCATGTAACTTACACAAAAAAGGAAGCCAAGTTCTCCAAACTTCTCAGAGTCTGAAGATTGGAAACAATGTGTAGGTTTAAAAGGGATGAGAAATGCATTCCAATTCCCCTCTGAAGTACTTCTAAATTGAGCACAGCAGAAGGAAATTTAGCTGAGGCACGTCTTAGAGACATTCGCAAGAGCTTACCTACCCAACGAATGCTTGTTGGGAGGTGAGGTGGCTTCAGAAACACACTGGGTTCATGGGAGAGTGAATTCACCCAAGCCAGTGGGGCTGGAGAGATGAGAAGTGTAGAGTGGGTTCATGGGAACTTTTCTTCTCTCCTCTTCACCTTCTAAACAGGAGGAGAGAATGTGAAAAAAAGAATGTGAAAAAAAAATCTCAGCTCTGGGGGCCTCCCGAGGGAGTCTGTTTTGATGAGATTTCAGGCTGGATTTTCAAGAATAAGAAGGTGCCAACTGTTTGTAAAAGCTCCTAAAACAGCATGATCTCTGGCCTTTAGGGGGTTGGTCTTTTATTTATACAGAGCAGTTTTAAAAGCCCGCTGCTGTAATACAGAGGTGACTGAGAGGCTTCATGTAAAAGGCAACTCAATGTTTTTCGACCCTGAATTAAAAAAAAATATACAGTGTATAATATAAAACAAAGAAGTTGGATAGGCAGAAGGTTTCAGTTGTTCACTTAATACAAATTTGATTTAGCACTATGAGGCACAAGGGATGTAAATCTGAACATAAGACGTTGTTTTAAGGAACATACCATCTAGAGAAGGAATTGGACTTGTGAAAATACAGATTTCAGCTGTGACGGACACAAGCTAGGATAAAGGAGCCAGGGCACAGAGGCATGAGGAGCAACTTCCTCCATGATGGAATCAAAGAAGGCTTTCGGGAGGAAGTGACTTGAGTTTGGGCTAGTAAAAGGCATCAACACTAATATATCAGTTATCTATTGTTGCGGAACAAATTACCTCAAGTTAGTGGCATGAAACAAAAAATGACGTTTATTCTCTCACATAGTTTCTGTGAGTTAGGGATCGGGTGAAGCTTTGCTGGCTGGTTCAGGTTCAGGTTCATGGTCTCATGATGTTACAATCAAGATACACAATAGGTCTGGAGTTGTCTGAAGGCTTGATTGGGACTGGTGGATCAACCTGCACGGTGGTTCCTGCACATGCCTGACAAGCTGGTGTTGATATTAGCAAGAGGCTTCATTTCTTTACTATGTGAACTTCCTATATGCACTGGTGTCAAGTCGGATCCGACTCACAGCGAGCTGTCCTTGGGTTTCTGAGATGGTATCACTACAGAAGTAGATTGCCCAACTTGCTTTCTGAGGAGTGGGTAGTGGGTTTGAACCGCCAGCCTTCTGGTTAGCAGTGAAGTGCCTTAGGTACTACCCCACCAGAGCTCATCCTCACTACATGGCAGCTAGCTTTCTTCAGAAGTTGTTGTCCATGAAGGAGCTAAGCAGCAGCTGTGATGTCTTTTAGGACTTAGCCTCCTCAGAAGTTAGTCTCCATCATTCCCAAAATATTTTGTTGACTACAGCGAACAGCCCTATTCAGTGTGGGAGAAGACTACACATAGGCTTGAATACCAGGAGGCAAGAGATCATTGGTGGCCATCTTGGAGGCTGGCTACCATAACTAATGAAGTTGCCTAAGATGATGGCAATATGTTATTATTTTACTTGGACTTGGGTGATTATATTACAATAAGGAAGTGGGAGTAATGAGGTATGTTTAGTGCAATAGTTAGTTAACATCTGACTTCAGAATTACATAGGCCTTGGTTCAAATCTTGGCCCCATAATGTGTTGGTTGTCTGGCCCCTGTACTGGTTGGAAGACACCAAGAATTGGCACAGTCATGTTGGATGCAGAGATGGAAGCAACATGTTGAAATAGGTCCAGCCGCTCCCTGCAAACCTGGGTCACCTTCCTGTGGACCATGACGTGAGGAAGAAGTCAATTTACACTGTATTTACCTCATTGCATTTTAGGGATTCTTTGTTATAATTAGTTAATATACTACCTTATACCTATACCTTCGTCATCATCGTTATGTGCTGTCGAGTCACTCTGACTCACAGCGACCCTGTGTACAACGGAATGAAACACTGCCCAGTCCATTATATCAGAGTTTTACTGCTATTCATAAGGTTCTCACTGGCCAATCCTTTAAGAAGTGGATGGCCCTTTCTTTCTTCCGAGTCGGTCTTAGTCTGGAAGCTCCACTGAAACCTGTCCACCATGGGTGACCCAGTGGCATAGCCTCCAGCCTCACAGCAACACTCAAGCCACCACAGTACGACAAACTGACAGACGAGTGGTGGACCTATACCTTAATATGTTAATTATTAGGAAAAAACGTGGTCTCTGAATCAAATGTTCCTTAGCTAGTCATTGAGGATAGGAACACCAACCTAACGGGGTTCCTGTGAAGAAAATAATGCATGGAAAGTGTTTTCCCAGTGTCTGGCCCAGGGTTCACACACTCATCACAGTCCCGCTTGTCCCGCTTTGACTTTATGGTCGATGTCAACACACTGGATAGAAGCATTCCGTGAATTCTGCAAAGGCAAGTATCCATCCATGTGTTGCTCCCGGGAATTTAAAACAATTTGCCTTGCAGACCCCCTTCATGGGAATTTGCAGGATTTAAAAAAATAAGGCAGGAGTTTAAAGATAGAAACTTCAGTGGACTGCAAGTCAGGAGACCCTGGTTCTCAGCCAAGATGTAGCCTCAGTTTCTACTGCTAGGAAAAAGAAAAGAAAAGAAAGAGACAGAAGCAGAGCAAAGTGTTGTTTCTAAATATTGTGTGATCTCATTATGTGAAAAATCTGCAACAAGCAAATGTTTCGAGCCCAAAGCTTATTAGTGGTTACCAGATGTAGGAGGAGGGCGAAAGGGGTGCTCATTGTTTAGGAAGCTTTGAGTTTCTGTTGGTGGTTATGGGAAATTTGGCAACAGATGTTGGTGATGGTTGCACAACTTATTTAATGTAATTGGTGACACTAAATTGCACACGCACAAAAAAAGTTGACTTGGCAAATATGTTTTACATATATTTTTACAACACTTTAAAAAAAGAAAATTGATAACAGATAAAGAAATAAATATAAAGAAAGAAAGATGTTCTCAAACTCCAGGAGTTCCAGAAGGCAACCCGAGTAACTCCACTATTACCTGCATTACCTACTGGGCTCTGCATAGCAATTTATTGAGGGGAGTGTTTTACTGCTTCAAACAGGTTTGCAAACCACTGGACAAGATGATCTACAAGGTACCGTCTGGCTCCATGAATCTTTACTACAGGAGTTGTAGACACATTGCAACTTATTGCAATGTGGGAATAACTTCTGATACAAATCTAAGAAACTTCCTACTCATTTCTTGGACAGGCTCAGCTGTTTGTCCCACATGAAATGAACAAAATACAGTTGGCATCTGACACAAACCCACCTAGGACTTCCTAAGGCTGGCTGGATCTGTGCAACTCAGCTTGCCTGAGACCTGCCATCTAGTGAGCAAATCGGGCATTGACACTTCCCCCAATACCTGTGTGGTCCAACAGGGGCCAAGAACACTCCTTCCGGATGAATGTTAATTTCAAAAAAAGAATTAAAATGAGGAAATGGACTCGGAAACTGAAATGTCACCTCTAGCCAACGCCCTAGGCCTAAAATTGCTGAAATGATCAGAGCTGTCATTTTATTTTCTCCCGTCTTAAAATTACTGCGTTTAATTTAATTTCTCTACTGCAGATTCTGACCAACTCATCATATTTTCTATCAATACTACCTGCAGAATTAATTGGTATGCATTGGCACATAAGAATGGGCTGACAAGATGGACCACATTCAAATGAAAAGTGAAAAAATGCCCCTCCCCACCACCACAGCCATAGAAGGAGTTCTGCCAGTGTAGTGCTTAAAGCCTTTGGCTGCCAACCAAAAAGATCCACAGTTCGAATCCACCAGCCACTCCAAGGGAGAAAGATGAGGCAGGCTGCTTCCATAAAGATTTACAGCCTTGGAAATCCTATGGGGGTCACATGAAGTTGGAATTGACTTGATGGCAGTGGGTTTGGTTGGGCTTGGTTTGGACCACCATAGAAATACAGTTGTTTGAGCCATACGGTAATTGACATGGTGTCCTAAACATGTTGGTTGAGTCTTTGGCTTTCCTTCTGAAGGTTACTTCTGCTTCTCCTTGTTACAGCTTTTCCTTGGAGACCACAGCCTGCAGCCTACATGTCTGTGCCTCACCCTTCTGTTCAGGTAAGACTTAATTTATGAATGAGTCCCTAGGAAGCTTTGGATGGGTTGAGAAGTCCCATAGGGGTATGATGGCCAAAAGGACGCATGGCAGAAAATGTGAAGAAAGCGTGTTTAGGAGTTTCAGTTTGAATCAAGTTCCACCCATTCAGTCTCCCAGTAACCGTGTGGCCCAGTGCATGGTAGTGGTTTGGTAAATGTTTCTCGGTGATTGGGATGGTTGCCATTGAGTTGCTTCCAACTCATGGTGACCCCATGTGTGCAGAGTAGAACCGTTCCATAGGGTTTTCAAGAGCAAAGCGCTAGGCCTGTCTTCCAAGGCGCCTCTGAATGGGTTTGAAACACCAACCTTTCAGCTAGATGTCAAGCTTAACCATTTTCCCACCCAGGGATGCCATCTCTAAATGCCTAGAGAGGCCAATTCAATTGAGTCGTTGGTACAATAGGAAACAGTTGTTAACTAATCTGCATAAATCTGCATAAGATGAACATATGTGTGTGTTCACCGGGCACATGCTGTTGTTATTGTTGTTATGTGCCATGGAGTCAGACCCGACTCATAGCGACCCCTCCTTGGGTTTCCGAGGCAGCATCACTACGGAAGTAGATTGCCCAATCTGCCTTCCGAGGAGTGGCTGGTGGGTTTGAACCCCCAGCCTTCTGGTTAGCAGTCAAGTGCCTTAGGCACTACGCCACCAGAGCTCCTAGGAAACGAGAAAAACAAAAATCTCTGTGAGTTCCTGGGGCATTTCTCATGATTTACAAAAGTCATCTGAAAGCATGTTTTGAGAGAAATCCAACCTGGGACCCAGGGCTCAGGGACCTCTAGGTCCTAGAGGCCGAGAGTCATGGGACACTTGGTGGCTCTGAGCCCTGTCTCAGTCATGTGGCCACAGGCACCTGGAGGCCATGCCTGGTGATGGATAGAGAGGTGACCATGAATGGCCCTCCTGCAGACATCCCATCCCCCAGCAACCCAGACCTGCTTGCTTTACTCTCTGCATTTTCCACCACTTTAGCAAATTCATCCTGAGAGAAGCCCGTTCCTGCTGAACTCCGCCCCTCCATTAGCATTTCATACAAAGAAAACCTGGGGCTGAGTTTTCCACCTTTGCCTCTGGCAGCTCCAGTGCAGTTGTTTTTCATTTATTTCCATGTATAGTCTGGGATCGGAGCCCTCCACCTTCCCAGTTAACTCCCACCACCTGGGGAATGTGATTTTGAGGGGGCAGGAACACTGGCTCTTCCCTTGCTCCCACATCTTTCTCCACGTTGTAAAAACAGATTGTTACAAAGATGGCTTATGTCTGCAGACACAGAGAGAGATAGAGTCCTTTCTGGGCCGGGCCATGTAATGGAGCAAAGCGTTTGGGACGGAGTGGGCACCTCCAGCCGGCTTCTGAAGAACTGGGGAAGGAGGCATTGTGTTGGTTCCCTGAAGCAACTCGCTCTGTTTAGATTGCTTTTTGGAGAGAGTCTAATCAAGACAGGATGTGTTACTTCCAAACAGCTGGGAAGCATTATAGGTCAAAAGTTGAAATTGTGTTAAGAAGCATCGGAATGTGCAAGCCCCTTTGTCTCCATTCCGTGCTTCTCCCTCTGGTCTGCACAACGTTCTTTGTGGGACGAAATGTCTCGGTCAGGGCTGGTGTTGACACATGTGCCCAGGAAGAGGCTATGTTCATGAAGTCAGTGCTAGAGAGGCTCGCAGGAGGAGGATTTTGGTTCCTGATAAAAGGAAGCAAGAGCCCACTGAGGGGACAATATAAAGGAGGGACGTGAAGAGTCAGAGGACAGGAACGCTGAAAAGATCATTACAGATCATTCAAACCCTTTCATTACAAGTGTGGAAAATAGGCCCAGAGAGGTTCATGTCTAGCTCAAAGTCACACAGCTAGTAGGGGGCTGACCCACTGAAGGGGTGGACATACTTAAATCGTACCATGCCCCTGCTCAAAACCAAAGGGCGTGTACTTGTCATTAGGATGAAATCCAAACTCCCTTCTCTGGCCTATGGGCCGTGGGCATTCTGGGCGCTGCCCACTGCTCTGTCTGCCCAGGCCATCCCTCACATTTCCTGCCCCCTTCCTGCCTCTTTGTTCTGTAGGTTCATAAAGTCCTTCCTATTTCTGAGTTTGGGGACTTGTTCTTCTCTCCACTGGTAACATCACCTCCTCAGCCACTCCTCCAGCAAACTGTCCGGAAACCCAGCCCTGTCTCCCTCTCTCTCAGCAGCCTGGTTGTGTTCTCCCTGACACTCTATCTCAACCATAAAGGAGTACCACAGGGAGAAGATAATTCTCCTTTTCCACCTAGAGTGGAAGTATTTGGAGGTGAAAACCTTGTGTAGCTTGCTATCTGCTACATTCTTAGTATCCAACACATGACAGCTGTTCAATGTGTATTTGATAAGTAGATCAGTCAATTGACTGATTAGACAAAGATAGCCTCTCATTGTCTCCTAAGTGGGTAAAAGCATTTGGACATGTGCTAGTTTAAAGATGCTGACAAATTGTTTAAGAAGGGGTGGTCTTTGTCCCTCTGAGAGTCTAGGAACAAACATTTCCTCCACATGAGTATTTCTGGATTGTGGGATTACGGGTGATATTTACTCCCTTTGTTGTGATTTTTTTTTTTTTTTATATTTTCTAAATCTTCTATAGCAAGCATACTTTATTTTCTTAGTAAAATGCAGTCAAGATTACAAAAAAAAACTCCCACAACTCAGGAAGTATCAATTTCTCCTTCTAAACTAAGATTCTCTTTGTCTTCCTCCCTGAAGCCAGCTGAATGTGTTCGATTGTTGAAATATTGATTCAATGAATGAATGAGTGAGATAAAACTGTTGTGAAGTTCTTTACCCGTATGTCACAGGGCAGCTTCAGTTCATACAGCAAATAGATTTGCAGACTTTAAAAGGTTAGAAGCTCTGGTTTCAGTTTCTGATTTTTGTTTTTCATTTGTGTATTTGTGTTTTTGAGATACTCAGTGAAGACATAAATGAATTCCTTTAGCAAAGCAAATAATCATCTGTAACTTGGTTTATTTTTGTTAAGACCAGAACACCAGGGTTTCTTAAAATGAATCTCTTTCCACATCTATGTTTATAAGTTAATGACAAGCTCTGAAACATTCATTTAGCAACAAGAAGATTCTGCCATGTTTCTGGTTAGCAGGATCCGGTTTAACTGAATGTATAGACATTGCTTACACCAAAGGGGATGGGGACTCTTTGGGACCCCCAGGCAGCCACCAGCATTTCTTGGAGCAGGAAGTCAGCTGACTATTCAAGTGGCCACAGACTCCTGGGGCTCTGCCCATGCACTGTGGTAAGGAGTGATTGTTCCAGAAGCCTTTCGCTGCCTCACTGGCCAGACTCAAAGGCCTCACAGCTCTGATTCTTTAACAAATAGTCAAAATAGGTTACTAGTTCATGTGCTGGAGTGCCATGCTCCTGGTGATGCACCAGCTCAGTATAACCCAAATCCACCGAGCCTGTGAGAGGAATTGGGTGAACATGCAAATTCCCTTCCAGGCTTCCTGCCCCCCGTGCAACACACAGCCCCCCAGCTCCTGTTTTGGATTCCCGTTGCATCAGCAGCTAAAGAGCATCTTCTCCCCCACGCTGCCACCCCCTTCGCGCCTCTATTATCTTATCTCCAGAGGTTTTTCAGCTCTTTCCGTCAGCCCAACAGGCTGCTGCTTTGGTCATCTCTCATCACTTAGACCTATAAATATTAATCACAAGCCTCTTATTTTAAAACTCTTCTGAGCATATTAACTATTTAGCCCCATAAATCAATCCTAAACTAATCTTAGTGGTCCATCATACTTTCACAAGTTGTGGAACTTCCCATTTTAGCTATATGCTATACCACTCTTCACTGTTTTTGCCACCAAAGTTCTTTAATAACATTTCAGTTGACTAGGCCCTTCTCCCTTCTTGAGCTGAAAGGAACAGGAAGGTAAGGATGGAGAAAGGGAGGAAGAAGAGGGCAGGTGAAGGAAGACAAGGGGAAAGAGGCAGGGGGAGGCCCATGAAGAGGAGGAAGGAGGGAGTGGAGAAGTGGGCAACAGGGATAAGACAGATGAACCCTGGACAATTAAAGACTTAGTGTTGATTCCCTAACTGGCTGCAGGAGTCCTGACCATAACAATACACTGTGCTGGGCTTGACTTGTTTTACACGTTGTCCCTATCATCTTCCAGCAGGCCACCTCCAAGAAAATCGAGTTCTGTCTTCATTACTAGCATGTCTTTCCAAGAGGGTCCCCAGGTAGCACAGAGAAACATAAGGGTGGCTTTGCCCCTCTTTTCTAATTAAACTCTGTGGATGTTTTCTTCCTAGTATGCTCCCATTCAGCATAACCCTGGGTCCAAGAAACCTCCCCAAAAGAACTGGGGCATCCTAGCAGTAGCACTGGTTTTGCACCAGCCACCCCAAGAGGGCTTCAAGGGCAGGAGGAGGTAGGGGAGTCGAGAATAGAGTCTGGCTGGCAGGCTGGCCCCTCCAGATGTTACCCAGGAAAGCAGCTGTTGCAACTTGCAACTCCCTGAGCTGTTGCTCTCTCTCACCTGTAAAGTCAGGGTGCACTGTGTGCTTCCTACAGCTGTTACCTGGTATAAAGGAGACAATGCTACAGCATCACCACTCACCATCTGACTCCCAGTGAGTGGTCAATAAATGTGGGCTTTTCTTATTACCATATTTCTTCTGTTCTCAGAAGCCATTGATCCAAAGTCAAAGCATCAATTTGATGACTTCTCAGGAGGAAAAACAATGTATTAAATACACATTCTCATTTTAAGGCATCACAATTCCAATGGTATTAAAAGGTGAGAAGAAATGTGTCTTAAAATCAATGAAATGTGGTCTTATTACTGTCACATTTTGGAGCCATTTTAAGTCATGTGCTTGGCTTGTTTACTTACTTTTTTCCTGTTGTGTCTGGTTCACCCAAGAGACGTATAAGGTCCATGAGAGAAAAGAACTCGAGATTGTTCACCACTCTGTTCCCAGCAGCTAGCAGAGAGGATAAATGGATATTTGTTTGATAAGGTAAGGTGGTCCCTATACATCGTAATATGTATGGGTTGTTGATTAAAACCCCACACATGTTGCATGAGAAGACAGTGATGGTTCAAGAGTAGGACTCTCACCTCCCAGGCTAGAGACCCAGGTTCAATTCCTGTTGCTCTAATGCTGAACAGGCTTCAGAAGAGCTTCCAGATGAAGGCAGATCAGGAACAAAGGCCTGGTGATCCAGTTCCAAAAATCAACCAGTGGAAACTCTGTGCAACACCATGGTTCCATCCATGACTGATCATGGAGCTGATAAAGGACAGGCAAGCATTTTTTGTTGTGCATGGGGCCTCTATAAGCTGAGGGCTGACTAGGGCAGCTAACAAACAATGACAATAACAACAACAAATGAATGTGATGGAATTTCTCCTGTGTGCTTCCAAAAGATAATAATCTAAACCATTGCCAGCACAGCAGCACTACAGAACAGAAAAAAATGAACTGCCCCCATAGGGTTTCCAAGGCTATAAATCTTTATGGAAACAGACAATCACATCTTTGTCCTGTGGAGTGGCTGATGGGTTTGAACCACCAACCATTCAATTAGCAGCTGAGCACTTAACCACTGGGCCACCAAGTGTATTCTATTTTGCTCTTTACCAGCACTGATGGCAGGAGCTTGTTCAAGGTGGATCCTGATTACATAAGCAGCTCAGAGCTGTGCTATTTTTTTTTTCAGTCGGCATTGTAGGGCATGAACATTCTGAGCAGGAAATTAGTAGGATTGGATGTGAGTTTCAGGAGGCGACTCTGGTGGTCCTGGGGGTCAGCTGGAGGGATGAGAATCATGGGAATGGAAATAGTTGTTGTGATAGTTCAGAAAATGATGGCAGGGCTGGACATGACATAGTAGAAGTGGGAATGGATGGGTGTTGGGGATCAACTGGCTGAAGAGAAAGAGTAAACATCAGCCTGTTGGCCTGGTAAGTTGTTAGAGTCAGAACTCCCAGGATAGCAAAGATGGCAATGGATATTGCTGATGGAATGGATATTGCTGATGGATGTACAACACAATTATGTAACAGGTGCCACTGCTGAATTGTACACATGAAAAATGTTCAATCAGCAAATGTTGGTGTTACATATTTAACAATTAAAAAGGATGATGTTACCTTCTGATGATCACCAAAACCATGTACTCAAACATTCACAGCAGCACGAATCATAAAAGCCCCACAGGGAATTACCCAATATCTTTGATACAGCAGAAGGCCACACAGCTATGGCAGAAAAGATCTCCAACAGGATGCAACAACACAGTGAATGTCACAAACAATGCTGAAGGAAAACACGCCAGACACTCACCCTCTGAGAAGAAAAGCTGGTAGTGACTCCAGGTAACATGGGCTCCAGACAGAGTTCTGGTCCTGACTTCACCTGGTGTTCACCACATCAAATTCCAGGTGGCTGCATACTTTGCACTGGTGTGCACTGTTCTGAAAATATATTGTACTTAAATTTAAAAAAGTATCCCAGGAACTACATTCATGACTATATATTGGTCTGACAGAGGCTCTCTCTACCTCTGTATTTATATGTGCTACAAAGATATCATGAATGCAGTAGAGCATATCAGGGGCAAATTTATGAAAACTTCTTAGTCATAACCACACACCTGGAGGGAATGAGTGTTTGGGCATGAAGCCTCAGGACCATAGTCTCAGGGGACACTAAGGTCAAATGGCATAACCTAATCCACAAAGACAATGTTCTACATTCTACTTTGGTAAGCAGCAACTGGGGTCTTACAAGCTTGTGCGTGCCCATCAAAGGTTCAAGCTATTTTGTCTCTCTCCATCCAGGGCAAAGAAGAGTGAAGAAAATCAAAGACACAAGGAGACAACTGGCCCACAGTCCTAATGGTCCACATGAATCTCAGCCTCCATGTCCCTGAGACCAGAGGAACTAGATGGTGCCCCACTACCACTGCTGACCACTCTGAAAGGGATCACAATAGGAGGTCCCAGACAGAGTGGGGGCAAAATACAGGACAAAATTGAAAACCGTAAAAAGATCAGGCTTACTGGTCTGATGACTACTAGTGGAAACCCCAAGACTATGGCCCTTAGATACCCCTCAAACTGAGAACTGGATTCAGCCCCTGTGGCTCAACTCTCAGCTAAACAAAAGGCAGGTCTATGAGGTGAACCGTGATACCAAGAGCATATGCACTCATTGGAATGATCAACCAATCAACCTGAGCAGCAGTTGCCCAGGGTTAGAGCTAGGAAGTAAGGGGGGGAGGGGGGGGAAAAAAGAAGGGAAAAGAGCAGATGGTGGGAGGAAGTGAAAAGAGTGCTATTGCATTGTGAGGATTGTAGTGAATGTCACAAAATAGAAATGTGTGGATTACTGAATGGAAAACCAACTTGCTCTGTAAACGTTCACCCAAATCTCATTAAAAAAAAAAAATTATTGTTTTAAATATCCTTATTTACATTCTCTGTAAGACCTAGCAATCTACCTCTGAAAATTAGCCAATGAAAATCATGTGAATCACACCAGAACACAGTTCAACTCAGTAGCTTCAGGTGTGTCATCAGGAGGGACCAAACACTAGAAAAGAACACAGTATTTGGTGAAGTAGAGGGGCGGAGGGCAAGGGAGACCCTTGGTGAGGTGGCTCGCCACAGCATCCAGCTGTCATGAGGATGACCCAGAACTGGGCACCATGTCGTCCTGTTGTACATATGGTCACCACCGAGTTGGCGTCAACTCGTCATCAGCTATCTATCTATTCATTAATTTCCATGGTAACACCACCAATGCCTTCCATTCTGGAGCGCTTATCCTATGTGCGAGAAATTGCTGGGAGCTCATGGCAACTTTGAGAGATAGACTCTAATTCCCCATTTTACAGATAAGAAAACAGAGGCACAGAGATAATAACATGACTAAGGCCACCATCACTCTTTAGGAACTGAACAGGATGGGAACCCGGGAATCCCTACATTATACTGCCTCGTGACACCACAAGAGTGATTCAAAAAACTGTGTCTGTCATCATTCCACTTCAAAACATGGAATCCACTATGTCTATATCCTACTTTTTTCAGAATAAGCCAGCTCTGTTTGCCCAATGATGAGCTATTTCAGCACTGGGCTTACTTTTCCCAATCCCAGACATATACCTTCCTTAGGAAATTTTCCATCAAACAAATGAATTCACCCTAGAAAAGCAAACACATTTGGGGTAGAACAGTCATCTTTTTAAATCAGGTTTTGTGTTTCCCATATAAACCGGCAGCCCAGAGGTACTATTTCTGAAAGCATTTTGTCATGGAAGAGTTTTACCTGAGTGCTATTTAGTATTATCACTATTATCCTTGTTATTAATGATGATGATTTATCTAGCCATTTGAGCAGGCACTGCCATTTAGAGACTAGGAGTCCAAGCCTCGGTTGATACTTAAGTCAGCAACCGTAATGGGAAGAGGAGACGGCAAGGGGAGAAATTAAAACAGACGGCTCTATCTTCGGCAGACAGCCACATTTTGGGGCCCAAGAAGCATGGAATATGAAGGAAAGAGTCAGCAGAAGGGACCCCAAGGACAAACACTTCCTCCACAGTTTCGCTGCAGTCTGCCGAAACTCAGTGAGCTCCCCAGAGGCCATGCTGACGTCCCACATGCGGATACCTGGCAGAGATTTCAAGCCGTTTTCAATCGAGAGCACAGGTGACATTTGCAAGAACCCTGTGAGCTAGGCACGGGTGTCATTGTTTGACACCTCCGCCCCTGTCCTGCTGCTGGTGAAGAAGTTAAACCTACAGAAACACACTACCATGTGACAGTATCACAAAGGCCCCTGTGGCCAGTCTACCGTGCAGAAGTGCAGGAGCTGTGAGACGCTTTCAGGTGTCATTTCATCGGCAGTTCACAGACACTGGGGACTAATAAAGCCATTAGGGAAACCTGTTAAATACCCAGATTTTATATTTATATTTAATTTATTTATGTGGTTAAGGTATTTGGCTGCTAACCAAAAGGTCGGTGGTTCGAGTCCACCACATGCTCCACAAAAGATGAAGTAGTCTGCTTCCATAAAGACTGACAGCCTTGGAAAACCAAGGGAGGTCGCTATCAGTCGGAATCAACTCAACGGCTGTCAGTTTGGGTTTGTTTGTTTGTTTTTGGTATATACATTTTTTATAGATTTTTTATAATATATATTTCTATTTCTAATTATATTTCATACAATTATTTATAATTAAATTGATATCGATAAGTATTATTTTATTTAGTTATATATTTATAATTAATTTATAATTATACATTTTTTTTTTAAATAAAACTTCCCAGAGGAAGAATTCAGGCCTTGAGATTAATAA
Source organism: Orycteropus afer afer (assembly GCF_000298275.1). Lineage (NCBI taxonomy): Eukaryota > Metazoa > Chordata > Mammalia > Tubulidentata > Orycteropodidae > Orycteropus > Orycteropus afer. The sequence goes on from NW_006921654.1 coordinate 2,290,133, forward strand.
GTGCTTAGAGTGCTGAGAGCAAGAGTAATCAAAAAACTCTCACTGAACATATCCTGGCGAGAGTCCACAATAGCAAAGATGAAGAGAAAACCCTAAAAGTTCTGAGAAGAAGGGAGGGAACTTCTGTGGGACAGTGATCAAGTTCACATCAGATTCTCAGCCTTGGAGGGAAAATGCATTTCAAGGACACACCTAGCCAACATGACTACACGTTCACAAATGCACCTGCAAAGAATCTTTTCTGTGAAACAATATAAATGAAAGTAAACTTCAGCCAAATGGAAAAGGAATTCAAGAAAAGTAGAAAAGGTGACTAGGAAATCTAAGAAACAAAAGAAAGTCCAGGAGGGCAGTAACATGGAATCCCACGATGCCGTGAGCTTCAAATTCTGGAAGGTGAGGCAACTTTACCGAGGCTGGTACCCAAACCCAAACTCATCTGCCTCATAGAAGTTGCACTAACATTTGTGGACATCATCTTTTACCATTTTAAAAATGTTTTTTTTAAACAAGGAATCTGCTCTGCTGCTCACATATATCAACTCTTTTGAAGGGGGGGGGAAGCTTTCCCAGATTTTAAATTTGTAAAGAAGGCATTATTAAAAATAAAGTTTTACATGTCTTAAAAAAAAAAAAGCAGTTGGGAACAGGAAGTTGGATGCCAGAAATAGCATCTTCAAGAGGAAGGCATTCTGTCGTTTAATTTGTATGATGAAGAACCTGAAACTTCTTAGTAGGGAAATGAAGGGCTAGATTTTCACTATAATAAGAAAAAAGTAAAGGAACCTCCCGGGGGCAGCAGGTGGGGGTGGGGGGGGAATCCACATCCATAACCATGAAAGGCATCGGTAATATATTGAAAAGTAAAGAAAGTTTTTTATGGTTCACTCATATTCCTTCCAATGATGGGAGTTGACACGTATTTCCCTTCTCTGTGATCCAGTCAGAGCACAAGACTCTGCAGCCAGATGGAAAAGGACACTAGGAGGCCACCAGGTAGACCAGCTCTGAGCAAGAGGCCCAAGTTCATGTTCTGGGTTCAAATTCTGCCTCTACCAGTTGCTAGTCTGTGGCCTTGGGCAAGTTACACATTTAACCTCTCTGTGCCTTGGTTCTCTCATCTGAAAATCGTCATCTACCTCATAGGACTGTCATGGAGATTAAATGAGCTAATACATGTAAAGCATTTAAATGGTAACTGGTTTATAGTAAGCACCCAGATATTAAGTGTTATTACTATTATAGGAGGCAGGGTGGTGCAATGGTTAAAATTCTCAATTGCTAACCAAAAAGCCAGTGGTTCAAACCAAACAGCTGCTCTGTGGGAGAAAGATGAGGCAGTCTGCTTCCTTAAAGATTTACAGCCTTGAAATCCTATGGGGCAGTTTTACTCTGTCCTATTGGGTCACTATGAGTTGGAATTGACTTGATGGCAGTGGGCTTGGGTTTGGATTACTGTTATTATTACAATACTAGAATATTCACATAGCATTTTACTTTTGATTCAAAGGCTATTATTAAAATTAGTCTATAACAAACATGGAAGATTAAACTAGAATGAAAGAATATGAAACAAATATCAAAACTGAGAAGGAAAAAATATTGATATAGCTGACAAGGCAGGGGGAGGAAGGAGGGAAGAGGAGAGAGGCTGCAGGGGTGGTTCATCTTAGAAGAAAAGCATGAGATACTGTGCCAAGTGAATATATTAACACATACAGACACACACTCATATATACACAGACACACACATGTGCATATATGTCTGTATACACACATAAACATACATACCAAAAAAAAAAAAAAAAAAAAAAACACTGCTGTCCAGTCATCTCCGACTCATAGTAACCCCTCCTTGGGTTTCTGAGGCAGTATCTCTACACAAGTAGATTGCCTATTCTTCCTTCCGAGGAGTGGCTGGTGGGTTTGAACCGCCAGCCTTCTGGTTAGCAGTCAAATAAATGCCTTAGGCACTATACCACCAGAGCTCCCAAACATACATACAGTTGATGTTTATTACTCAAGATAGTTATGTTCTTTAATGTAGCCACCAACACAAAATCAGCAAATACCGAACCAGCCTTTTCCATTGGGTAGCTCAAATCTCTCACTTCTTTATGCGTGTGCGTGTCTACAAATGGCTGCAGAAGCATCGTGGGCATTGATTTGGTGAGTACAGGTAAACTGTAGTGAGTTGTTGTTGTTGTTGTTGTTATTTGCCGTTGAGTCGGCCCCGACTCATAGCGACCCCTCCTTGGGTTTCCAAGGCAGTATCACTACGGAAGTAGGATTGCCCAACCTTCCTTCCGAGGAGTGGCTGGTGGGTTTGAACCGCTAGTCTTCTGGTTAGCAGTCAAGTGCCTTAGGCACTATGCTACCATACCGAACCTGCAAATACTGAAGATCAACTGAAATCTGAAATAATAAAAAGTCCTAACCATGATAATCTGGAAATTTCAGAAGGCATGGAGTGGTGCCATCCAGTTTCAATGACGTTGACTCCTGCTTACAGTGACCTTGTGTGTCAGAGCAGAACTGTGCTCCTTAGGGTTTTCTGCGGCTGATTTCTCAGAACTAGATCCACCCGCCTTTCTTCTGAGGCTCCTTTGGGTGCACTCCCATCTTTAACCTCGTTTTGTGAGACCCCCTCTCCTCCAGATAATTATTCTTTAATTAGGAGCCATTAGTGCCGGGGACTCCAGCACATTCCCCACGCCTCAGGGCTTTACCTCACAGAGCCCTGAAACCCCCTCCCCTCCTTTTCTACCTCCTAGCAACAACCAATCAAAGGAGAGAGGGACCTCTTTGCTTTTGTGTTACTCCACCCTGTATTTTTCCTATAAAATTGTAATTGTAGTAGAGCACGGGTTCTTTTTCCCAAACCGTTGTGTCGGTGTAAGCAGAGACCCTAGCTCGAGCTAGCCAATAAACTTTCCTTTTGCATTATTGTGTCAGTGGTAGCTTCCTCACGCTGACACTCCTTTCAAGACCTGGGACCAACAGTTTAACAGTTGGCTACACTGTCTGCACCCCCAGGAATTCCAGGTAGTAGACTGGGAAGGAGAAACGAGGGGTAAGTAGTGACTGTTGACATCTGTAGAGTATAGAACCTGCTATGTACTGTCAAGACTTATGCATATATTACCTCATTTAATCCCCTAACAACCCTAAAAGCTAAGAAGTACCATTATTATCATCACTGTGACCATTTTATAGGTGAGGAATTTGAGGCACATGACCTTAAACACATTCTTCCCCCCCCCAGTCCAGCCTCAGACGAGAGCATCGTGCCATCCACCACTTTGACTGTAGCCTTGTGAAACCCTAAAGCACAGGACTCAGCTAAGCGGGGCATAGAATGCCGACCCCCAGAAACTGGGAGACGAGAAATGTATGTGGCTTTAAGTCACTAAATGTGTAGTGATATTGTCTCACATCAATAGATAGCTAATATACTCTTATAATTAAAAATACTAATGATGACCCTTTAGATTTTTTTTTCATCTGGCAATGGCTTTCCATTATTAAAAACAAATTTAGGAAGAAAAGTGATACTGATGAAGAATCGGGTTGGAGAACAATGTCTCCAGTCCAATGCTTTCATTAAACGCCTAAGGAAACCAAGGCACAGACATGTTGAACAACCTGGCCAGGGTTACCCAGCTCAATGAATACTAGGTATTTGATGAGACACACAGAGCCCCAGAGACTCTCCACTTTCCATCTCACCACCACCTGCAGAATGACAAGTAGAATTAATAATAATAATAAAATTAGCAAAGTGGAAGATAATTACATAAATAAAGGGCAAAATTC
>NW_006921654.1:2294153-2311066 GCF_000298275.1 Orycteropus afer afer
TTTGTCTTCTGAATAGCTCCAGATTTGTTTTGTCTGAGCTGAGGTGGAAAATTGAGAAATAGCAGATTCAACAATAATTGACTTTATTAGGAATATGAATGTATTACACACACCATAGATTAAAAACTCATCGCTTTTATATTGGCCTCGCACATTGTACACTACTTTTATGGTTCCCTAGTCTCTGGTGTTCCCTCTACTTTACTGTTCCCATCAGCTTTATGTTCCTCGTTCCTTGTCAGATGGAGGAAATAAATGGTTAAAAACCTAACCACTCATCAGACACAAGCCAGGGTTCATAAATGAAAGTGGGCAGCCTTGGGTAATTGAAGATATTGCTGTGAGCTGGTGCTGCCAAAAACGAGGCACTTATTGAACCATTAACAAAAGCAATTAAGATGAGATGTTGATTACTGTGAAGAAAAGCTTCCCCATAGTATAGGAAAGCAAGGGCCACAGAGGGAGTTGTATTACCATAAACATGTCTTGAATTTTGGGATATCTGGGGGAGGCCTGCAGGAGTCCACTTTGGAAAAGGATCCTGATGCTTCATGAAAAAATTCCTGAGAAGACTCCCAGAATATCCTGCACAGGGAATTACAAGTGCCAGTCATTGAGGGGTTATACTAACTATTTCTTTAGACACGTTCAGGAAGGAAGGGAAGTCCCTTTGAGGCAGCTGGAAGCCTTCAGGCATGGCGTTCCTCATGAGATGGCAGACCATGGTCAGAAAGTACGCTGTTGAATTCTACCTGATAAAGCATCACTCCAGCCCAGTGTTGAAAACTTCACTGGAGAACTTTGTGAGCTCAGAGAAAGAGGAAGAGACTTTCTGGAGTTATCCTTAACAGCTGACCCTCCAAGGTTGGCCAAAAGGCAGCTCTGAGTTGCAGAGATGAGCGACAGGAGGCTAGATTAAAACCTGGCAGAGGGCCAGCTGATGCTTTGCTGCATGAGTGGGAAGAACCACAGAATAAAGAACGTATCCGAGTTGCTTCAGAGGAGAGAATGATACAGGGATGGTTGGCAATCTAGAACTAAAACTGGATGGCAGTTCTGGACACCATAGAGTCACCAGGTTCCCATCCAGACCTAGGCCTTCAACCATGCCCACACTTACAAGGGCATGGACAGGTAATGATCGCAATAATCTGTTGTGTACAGTCAGTTCTGACTCATGGCAACTCCGTGTGTTTGTTACAGAGTAGAACTGCTCCATGGGGTTTTCTTGGCTGTCATTATGAAAGCAGATCACCAGGTCCGTTCTCCAGGGTGCCACTGGGTGGGTTCACATCCCCCACCTTTAAGGTAGTAGCCCAGAGCAAACCGTTTGCACCACCTAGGGACCTAATGACCACAATAGACTCTCTGAATATGGAGAATGACAGAAACACGCTGGTTTTGCTACCATCTTTCTGCAGGGTAAAGGCAACCATGATTATGAACTGTTCTTAAAATACTCTAGAAACAAGATACTGTATTTTCACACCAGTAACTTGTAAGTTATATAGGGTTTTTATTTTTAAAATCGCACAATCCCCTCGTGCATTAGTTTCCTATGTGCACTGTGCGTATTATATGTGTGGGTGTGTTACATGTGAAAATACAGTATGTGCTAGGCACTGAACAATTGTTTATGGAAAAAGAGAAAATGGAAACAAGGCGTGAGTAGAGGAAGGGGTGGAGTACGTGAGTGATTGAGACAGGAGTGTAGGTCGGGCTGACATTTGGAGCCGCCTCGAGGAAGCAGAATGAGTAGATGGCGCACACAGGGGTAAAGCGCCCAGGACATATTTCAAGCAATAAGCAAGACAGGCCTGAGAAGAAAAATGAGCCTCCAGCCAGACAGATGATGTTGGGTCAACTCACTCCTTCCCCTTCTGTCTGGAGAGACTCTCTGGGCACACATTGCAGCATGAGGATCAGCCCGAGGGAACAGTGATTGGCATCTCAAGCCCAGCACCTGAGAGATGACTGACATTTGAGGAGACAGGTCCAAATGTCACTGGTCAAAGGCCAGGCACCTCACAGCTTGGTTGGGACCACTTAGACAGGTGGGGTGATCAGACTGATGCCTTCACCTGGCTACCCCCCCTCCTGGAGTGGTGGTTTGAATTGGTGGCCAGTACTTTCCATCAGGAGGCATATCTGGGTTTGTTCAGATGCTATTTATAAAGGTGTGGGGATGCAGCAAAGAAAATCATGTGTCGGGGCCACCTACTTGGTGCTAGGTTCTCTACTAAGGGCTTACGACCATCATCTTGCTTAACAGTCACCAAAACGCTAGGTTGTGGTGAACACTATTTGCAGATAAGGAGCCTCAGGCTCAGATAAATTAAATGGTCTTTCAAAATTCACACAGATGATAAGAGATAGGGCCAAAATCAATAGATTTCTTTAGCCATGCAATTCTTTAACTTCCCACTACTCTACTTTTGAGACTGACACCCAGAGATATGGGAGCTCTACTGCTGTAGTGATACTGCCTCGGAAACCCAAGGAGGGGTCACTATGAGTCATTCTGACTTGACAGCACATAACAACAACAACAGTAGCATAGTGCCTAAGGCACTTGACTGCTAACCAGAAGGCTGGCGGTTCAAACCCACAAGCCACTCCTCAGAAGGAAGGCTGGGCAATCTACTTCCGTAGTGATACTGCCTCGGAAACCCAAGGAGGGGTCACTGTGAGTTGGGTCCGACTCGACGGCACATAACAACAACATTCTACAACTTAGAAGGGCTAAGAGATAGATGCAGAATAAGAAGGGATGTAGGGGCAATGAGAAGAGAAAGCAGCAGCCTCATTTCTGAGGTCTCCGGCACGGAAGGCAAGAATTCTGCCATGGAACCCCCATTGTTCCTGGGTGAAGAATACCCACTGCTGTTGAGTCGATTTCAACTGACAGTGATAACCCTATAAAAACAGAGTAGAACTGCTCCACAGGGTTCCCAAGGCTGGAATCTTTCCAGAAGCAGACCATCACATTTTTCTCCCATGGAGTGTCTGGTAGCTTCGAATGGCCCACCTTTCAGTTAGCAGTTGAGTGCTTAACACTGCGCCAAGAACGACGACGAAGACAACGACGCACTGCCATCGAGTCGGACCCGACTCATAGCAACCCCTCCTTGGGTTTCTGAGGCAGTATGACTATGGAAGTAGATTGCCCAACCTCCTTTCTGAGGAGTGGCTGATGGGTTTGAACCACCAGCCTTCTGGTTAGCAGTCAAGTGCCTTAGGCACTATGCTACCAGAGCTCCCAGCACCAGAAATATACCAACAAATCGCACTCCCACGGAGAGCCTGGTGGGTTCTAAATGTCAGCCTTTTGGTTTCCTTTCAGGCACTTTAACCATTGTGCTACCAGGCCTCCTTAGTAGGAACAAAGCAGAGTTATAAGCTATGCCTAAGTTAAATCTGATGTGTCTGATGGACACTCAGGAAGTGATAGCAACTAGGAGTTGATCATAAGACTGCACTTTATAGGGGGAACCCTGTAATATGGGAGTCATAGGAATATAGGGGTTGGAACCTTAGAGTACATGATGGAGGGAGAGTCAACAGGGTAGGAGGAGTGAGGTGAGGAAGAAGACCAGAGATACTGCTGTTTAGAGGGGATCAAGGAAGCGAAGGCACTGAAGTCAACGTCAAAGCAGCGAGCAGAACTACGGGCTCAGAAACGCTAGAATAGAACTGGTGCACCAACTGGGATGGAACATTCCCATCAGGGCCAAGAGTGGCAGAAGGCTGGCCAAGTCCTCTCCCCCCATCCACACCCTCAGGCAGGCTGAGCACACCAATTGTCCATGGGTTGCCAGGGAGCAGAGTCCAAATCCTGGAATCCAAGGAGGACAGACAAGCCATATGCTTCGCCTGCCGGAATGCCCCACTGGAAAGTCCCCACCCACAAAGGCAGGTGTGAGGGCAGCAGTGACCAACATTGCACGTGAGGTGGGAGCACTAAAGATGAAGCATTCTCGTTGTGTTTCCTCAGACTTTCTGGATAATTCATCCTTCCCCTGCTCTGAGATGGAAATGCTTCGGAAAGAAAGCTTCCTCTGTTATAAATTCTCTGGATTCCTTCTCAACCAGTCAGGCAAGATTGATGGGCTGAATGGGTTGACACAGAAGCAATTGGGAATATCATTATTTGCCTTGTATTTATTTGCATTTATGTTAATGGCTTTGTTCTTGATCAGAGAGCTACTCAACCTGGGGAAATGTTTATTGCACTCAAAGTTTCCCCGTGATGAATTATGTGGGAGTCACAGACTAGCCAATGCACATAATGCATAAAAAATATTTCGTTTTTCTCTTTTTTCTTCTGCTTCTGGTTCCAACAGCAAGGCCTCCTGCATACTTGGGAGCAACCCAGCTCAATTTTTCATATTTTGCTTTGTCATCTGATTGATTTAATGCTGCTTGCGGTCAGACTTTGCAGAGGAAAAGAATATGCCTCCAATTTTTCTTGCTGGCACTCTCTCTCTTTCTTGCTCTTCTTTCTTCAAAGGCCAATTTCATAAAATCACCAGCTGCGAGGGGCCTCAGTGTGCAGTCTCTCCTAACCCCTCACTGTCCAGACATACCACATGTGTTTGGGAGAAAGCAGGGGGAGGGAAGGAGCAACCATGCTGAGGTCTTCTGCCAGAATGGTGCCTCGATGCTGTACTTGCATTACACCCCATTCCATGTTTTCAGATGCTGGTATCTGTGTGTTGAACACGAATAAACTTAGTCCTGAGGAATTTGGTCCAGAAGTTGGCAAATGACTGCCCATGGACCAAACAGAACCTGTCTCTTGTTTCTGTAAATAAAGTTTTCTTGGAACACAGCCGCATTCATTCATTTATGTATTGTTTATGGCTGCCTTTGAGCCACAATGGTGGAATTGGGTGGTTGCAACCAAGACCATATGGCCCAGAACGTCTGTAATATTTGCCATCTGGTCCTTTACAGAAAAAATGTACCAATCCCAGGTTTAGGCAAATTGCTATGGTTGGAGACAGCAGTGTGTTGCTATAAAAGGTAAATAGCCTCCTGGGTGGAGCTATTGCAATTGTCCGTTAACCTAAAGGTTGGTGGTTCAAACTCACCCAGTAGCTCTGTGGAAGAATGGCCTGGAGCTCTAGAAGATAAATAAATCTTCTGTAAATAGAATCTCCTGAAAAGATTACAGCCAAGAAAGCCCTGTGGAGTAGTTGTATTCTGGAACACAATGGGTTGGCATGAGTCAGAATCAACCCAGTGGCAATGGGGTGTGTTTTTTAAGCATAGTAAGACTCTGCTCTGTTTTGCTTCCATGTTACTGCTGTACTCATTGATTGAGAGTGTCCTTCACATGGAGGAAGAATTAACTCCAGTGGCCCCCAAAAACCCAAACATGTTGCTGTTAAGTTGATTCTGACTCAGCAACCTCAGAGGAGCACCCTGTCATCTTCCAACACCCAGCAACAAAGTCCAGGCAGCAGCAAGGACATGTGCACTTACAAGGCATTTGAGAAACAGATTTGGTCCTTTTCTACTCTTCATCTCACAGTGGGTTTCCATTTCTGCTTTGCAGAAAGGGGACTAGGTAAGAGTTAAGTTTGAATTGGGTCCTACTTTCTTCATATAAGCAACACTGGTGGTACAGTGGTTAAGGGTTTGCCTGCTAACTGAAGTGTTGGTGGTTCAAATCCACCAACCACTCAACAAGAGAAAGATGTGTCAGTCTGCTTCCATAAAGATTACAGTTTTGTAAACCCTACAGGTAGGTCTACTCTGTCCTGTTGGGTCAGTATGAGTCAGAATTGACTCTAGGATAATAGGTTTAGTTTTATTTACTTTCCTTATCAAGGAAGACTTCCTAGAAGAGGTAGAATTTTATACGAGATTTGCATGTCACAGGTCATTTAATTTTCTCAATAAGTTTTTGAGGAAAAAAGAGAAAAGATAAAAATGATTTTGAAGGCAATGAAACACAACTGTGATGCTAAGGCACGTGAGCAAAGGTGATACTGCTAGAAGCTGCCATTAACTGAGCATCTTCTAGAGGACACGGCATTTACATAAAGGTCTTCCAGTCTGCCCAACAACCCTCAAAAAGGTAGAGAATTCTGCAAGATGAGGACAAGAACCCAGCAATGTGCAGATACTTACCCAAGATCCTTCTGTTAGCAAGTGACAGAGACAAGTTTTGAATTCGGGTCTGCATGTACAACTCACTCTTTACTGCACCATTTAAAAGAATCCAACAGATCAAGTAACTTTCAGAGGTACCCCAAAGATAGCGTTCAAATTATCTCATGGCTAGCCTTTCTTCAACGTGAAGTAAATTTGAGCGAACAGAAGCCAGTCAGAAGGCATGTCCTGATGAGAGTTAGAAATCTGAAGAGGAGGAGGAAGAAGGATTGTTGTCTGAGGGTGTAAAGATGAAGGGATGGAGGTAAACTAGAAATGGAGGGAAAAACTGAGTGGAGTCTCCCTGGGCTTGGAAAGCTATGGGGATCTTTCAGAGCAAAGAGGAGACCCAAGAGAGGTCAGATGAGGAAGAAATGGTTAGAAGCATTAAGAAGGTGGAAAAGAGACCTTCACGGAGACTAAGTCTACAAAGCATCAGAAGAGTAATATGTCTGTCACTGAGGAACTGGTTTCGGATGAGCTTCTACACTGTTGTTGCTATGAACTGCCTTCGACTATGCCCTGACCCATGGCGACCCCTTACACAAAAACGAAACACTGCCCTGCCCTACCCTATCCCCACAATCAGCTGTCCAGCAAACTGTTGTGACTCATCTGGTTTTAAGTGGTGATTTTCAGAAACACATCTCCAGCCCTTCTTCATAGTCCATCTTAGTCTGGAAGTCTGCTGAAACCTGGTCACATCGTAGCAACATGTAAGCCTCCACTAACAGATGACACGGACTGCACATGAGGTGCAGTGGCCAGGAATTGAACTGGGTCTCCCGACTGCCCCATGTTGTTGTTGTTGTTGTTTGCCATCGAGTTGGCCCCGACTCATAGCGACCCCTCCTTGGGTTTCTGAGGCAGTATCACTACAGAAGTAGGAATGCCCAACCTTTCTTCCGAGGAGTGGCTGGTGGGTTTGAACCGCCAGCCTTCTGGTTAGCAGTCAAGTGCCTTAGCCACTATGCTACCATTCTGTCACTGAACCACCAATATCTCATGTCCTACACCACTAAAAAAAAAAAAAAAAAAATCACTGCTGTCGAGTCGACTCATAGCAACCCCTCCTTGGTTTTCTGAGGCGGTATCTCTACAGAAGTAGATTGCCTAGTCTTCCTTCTGAGGAATGGCTGCTGAGTTTGAACTGCCAGCCTTCTGGTTAGCAGTCAAATGCCTTAGGTACTACAGCACCAGAGCTCCCACTGCTAGAGGGTCTGATTAACCAGAACATTGCACACCATCAGGCACAGAAGAGGGTTGTGGGTCATCTGATCTCATTTTCCATCTGGCACCCCTCTAAAACACCCATTACTGAAGGCCCAGACCAGGTCTGATCAGCTTTACCGACAGGGAACCTGGTTCCTACAGCATGAGACAGCTCCTACAGCAAGTGAGACAGGTCATTTCCCTGCGACTTGCATAATCTGTCCTAATTCTGTCAACCGGAAGAAATTCAGTATAAATACAACTCCTCTTCCAAATAAAATTTCTTAAACTATACAAAGAAAAACTAACAGACACCCTTAAGACCATCTACTCTGAGTGAAACACAAAAGTCACCACGTGTAGACACCTTCTGTGACCTGATCCCTAGGAGCTTTGAATGTCACCTCATGTCCCCAAGCAGTTGTCATTATTATCCACATTTTATGAGAAAGAAAACTGAGGCTCAAAGAGCATAGCTAAACTCCTCACAGGGTCCCCACCAGGAAATGCAAGGGACAGATTTCCTGCATAGGACATTCTCAATGGAACCCCATGCTGTTCCTGACACCAGAATTTTGAGGTTCCTCAGCATTTTGAGAGTCTCTGCCTAGGTGGCCCAAGCACTTTCTGTTCACCTGCTAACCTAAAGGCTGGCAGTTCAATCCCGCCCAGTCGTGGCACAAAAGAAAGACCTTGCAATCTGCTTCCATAAAGATTATAGCAAAAAAAAAAAAAACCCACACTATTGAACAGTTCCACCCTGTAAAATGTGGGGCTGTCATAAGTCAGGATAGACTCAACAACAATGGTTTTTTTGTTTTGTTTTGATTTAGTTTTTCCCCCAGCATTATGGTAAGTTCACTCTGAACTGAGAAAAGCAGAAAAGAGTAAATGGGAACGCTGTCATTTGTTTGCTTTTTTTTTCATTATATTTACACGAAGGAGAAAAAGTAAATGACAAGTAGAGAGATGCATCAGAAGGACATAAGCAAGACAGTTGTCCAGGTGAAGACTGAATCTCTTCTTAGAAAATACCTTCTTAGGTTTTTTCCTGATGTTTAAAGTAAAAATCAGTGACACATGTCTCTCTAAATCCAGGTGAGAAATTTACCAATTTCCCAGGAACAGCCAATAAAATCACATTTCCTTACATTTATCAAACAGTGGGGATATTTGAAAAATAAATAAATAAATAAATAACTTGCTGCCGTCAAGTCGACTTGACTCATAGCGACCCTTCCTTGGATTTCTGAGAGGGTATCTCTATGGAAGTAGATGCCCAATCTTTCTTCCAAGGAGTGGCTGGTGAGTTTGAGCACCAGCCTTCTGGTTAGCAATCAAATGCCTTATATTTGATGATTAGTAAACCTCTTCTCTTTGTCGTTTTAAGATCAATAACATTTTTAAAATGTATTTTCTGGATGCTTTCTCTAATAAAAAGTGTCAGAAGAGTCAGTTTCATGGGCTGTAACTTCATAGCAGGTAAGGTCCATCAGGGTGGAAATGTTTTCCTAAATAGCTGTGCGCTCTCAAACCTCCAAGGTCAAAAGACAAAAAATCAACTATAAAATTTTATTTTATACGAAATTATACACCATCAAGGAGCTCTGGTAGCATAGTGCCTAAGGCACTTGACTGCTAACCAGAAGGCTAGCGGTTCAAACTCGCCAGCCACTCCTTGGAAGGAAGGTTGGGCAATCTACTTCCATAGTGATACCGCCTCAGAAGCCCAAGGAGGGGTCGCTATGAGTCGGGTCCGACTCGACGGTACATAACAACAACAACAACATACACCATCAAGGCCACCACCAATTATAATCTCCAGTTCTTCCCCCTTCAATTCTTGTGTCCAACACCATTTCAAATTAAGAGCTGGCCTTGTGGGAGCATCTTAATGAAGTAGCAACTTGGTGACTTCTTCAGTCTGGAACAACTTGTGTGTGTTAAAGATGAAGCCATCCGCAGCCACATCAGCTGAACGTTTGACTTCCAAAGGCCCAGGGCACTCACTTGTCTGACACGTCTTTTTTTTTTTTTTCCCCCAATATTTTAAAGACTACGGGATTCAACACTTCAAAAATAACACATTCTGCTTTGCATAAAAATATAATATGTTTCCATCTTAATGATGTAAAAGAATTGCTTGTTATCACCATGCATCTGAAGGAGAAACAAATTACACATGCAAATGTTTTTTTGGCTAATTAATTCAAATCCAAAGATAAAATTGGGACAGGACAGAATTTCAAGCAGATTTCTAATAAGATCTGGAATCTAGCAATTTTGACCTAAGGTTCCAGAACATCTATTTCTAGGGGCTGAAGCTTCCTACAGACTCTTCTGCAAGGATCAAATTCATTCCAGATTTGCAAGGAGTCTTAACACCACTGATTAATTATTGTCCCCTAGCTTATGCTATGTAAAAATTTCAGGGTCAAAATTTAGACTAAACAGGTGGAAATTCTAGTTACCTGGCACAAATTAAAATAACACCCAGGAGACTGGAGTTCACCTCTGACAGCAAGATAAAAATGACATTATAAAACCCATATCAGTTACTTGATTAAGCTGGTCTCTGAATCTGAAGAACCAACTCCATTTTAAATTCATAGAAAGAACATGAGTTTGGAATCATTCAGGTCTGGACTTGAAAATTAGATTTGCCAGCTATTTGCTATGTGAGCAAAGACAACACATTAAGTTCCTAATAAATACTCCACTTCTTCATCTCTAAAATGGGATTAACACTACCCACATTGAGGGGCCTTGGGGTTTTGTCTGTTTGTTTTGAGAATTAAAATCAAAAGTAGTTTTGGAGAAGAGATTTTTCTGCTACGTACAACCTCCACTGCCTTTCATCTGTTTTGGCTTCTAATAAAAGACAAGCCCTTCTGTTTTGTCATGAGAACACCCATACCCACCCACCATCGAGTCAATGCTCAGGAGAACAAGCTCCCTTAAAAATCACAGAAAGCTTGTAGAAGACTTGGACTTCCATAGCCACAGACAGAGAATGATTAATCTACACTTGTGGGTGGTGCGAAGGATTAACACACTTGGCTGCTAATCCAAAGGTTGGGGGTTCCAGTCCATCCAAAGGTGGCTTGGAAGAAAGCTTTGTCAATCTCCTGAAAAATCAGCCCTTGACAACCCAGAGCACAGTTCTACTCTGACACACGGGGTCACCATGAGTGACAGTTGACTCCATAGCAACTTCTGGTTTAAAAAGCTGGTTGATAGGAGTCAGACCTATTGTTAGCATATGTGCCTGACTCCAGCCCCCAAAGGAGAAGTTAAAGGAAATGGAAAAGCCAAATACAAGAGCACTGACTCTCACTGTGATTGGGTCACATAACCTTGTACCCCTCTAGGAAGCAGCCAGGGTCTAGGATGCCAAATTCTAAACCCTTCCCTTCTAACCTTGTAAAATGGTTGCTTTGCAAATTCCCAAAGCCCCATCCACGCAGGATTCAGGGTAGGGAGAGCAAAGCACAACATCCCTGCTTTTGAATTTTTCTCTTCTTTCTTTTTTCATTTTCTTATCACAAGTGCTCTGGTAATTTTCCGATTTCAAAGGAAATATTTGGAAGGATATCTGAGGACTGGATATGTTCGTTTGACACCAAATGCTTTCAACATGAGAATCCACCCAGTTGTATATAATAAAAATAACCTTCCTGAGCTGGTACCAGGGGGAGCTCTGGTGGCATAGTGCCTAAGGCATTTCAACAGCAGTAGATGAGCAGAGATGGGAGCTCTGATAGCATAGCGCCTAAGGCACTTGACTGCTTACCAGAAGGCTGGCGGTTCAAACCCACCAGCCACTACTCGAAAGGAAAATGGGGCAATCTACTTCTGTGGAGATACTGCCTTGGAAACCCAAAGAGGGGTCGCTATGACTTGGAACTGACTCTATGGGAGTGAGTTTTGTTAGTTAGTTTGTTTTTAATCTGGGATGATTTGTTGTTGTTGTTGTTTTACCGTCGAGTCGGCCCGACTCATAGCGACCCCTCCTTGGGTTTCCGAGGCAGTATCACTACAGAAGTAGAATTGCCCAACCTTCCTTCTGAGGAGTGGTTGGTGGGTTTGAACTGCTAGCCTTCTGGTTAGCAGTCAAATGCCTTAGGTGCTATGCTACCAGAGCTCCCTGGGATGATTTAGCACCAATGAAAAAAATCACAGGCATATCAGGCCTTTGGAATTTGAGATACTCCTGAAGATAGATCCTCCTGAGTTGTCTTAGACCACATTCTACATCTTCTTCAGATACTAAGGAATGTGTTATACCAACCATGTTGAACCACCATCTTGAGGGAAGTCTTGGAGATCTTTTTTTCTAAGCATCACACCTGAGACAGGGAAACACTACATGGACCAATCCCAGCTCCTGAGAAAATGGGGTTCCTTCTGCCCTCAAAAGTTCTGGTGGTGTAGTGGTTAAGGCATTTGGCTGCTAACCAAAAGGTCAGTGGTTCAAACTTACCAGCTGCTCCATGGCCCTCCAAGTACCCAGAGCATAGCTATTTCAGGTTATGCCTGAGTTACAGCAAGTTACAGAAATACCACCCTTCCAAACATTTTACTTTTTGTTTCTAATACATGAATCAGGTCTTAAAGAAACACACACACACATACACATACACACACATATGAAAAAAAGAGACGTAACTGATCTATTTTGTGGCAGAGCTGTCTGGTCCCTCCGAACACTTAATCCAGCTGCTCTCATTGTCTGGGATCAAAGCCCGTTCCCCACACACGGGCTTTGTTCTGCTTAGAGCAGAGGCGGCTGAGAGAACTCCTCCAGCTTCCTGCCCCTCCCTTCCTCTGAACTTGGAGAGAACAAAGAAATTTACAAGGCAAGAATTCCAACTACAAGGTGCTAATGATCGGAATCAAGTGCACCTGATTCTGGACAAGTGTTCCTAAATCATAGGCTTCTGGGGGGCGGGCCACTGGAAGGAGGGGAAAGCAGGGCTTCAAACCAGTTCAAACCAGTTCAGTCACAGCTGACAAAGCAAAACCAGATCAGAGCTGAGTTTTTAAAATTTGGGTATACTGAAACAATAACCAGATCAGGAAAAATTACAGTTGAAGCCCTGGAATGGGACACTCGTAAGATGTAGTGAGCCTCTTCTGAAGCCTCATGCGGGAGAATGGATTATTACCAGGACTGTGAAGACTAACACACCTTCAAAAGGTGGTTGGCCGCCATCTTTGAGCTGGGCACCGTTGTTTTCAACTCAGGCAGTCAAGGGATTTGGTTGCTATGTGACACACACACACTGCCCTTGTTTTCTAAGAGGGAGACTGAGTTTCTAACAGGGCTTCAACTTGTAACTTTTCCTGTTCCAGTTAGCATTCAAGTCTGCCCACATTTTAAAATTTTTAGTCTGTTCTGGTGTCCCTTCGTTGGCCATGAGTGAACCAAGCTGAACCCGTTTGAAGGCCTGTCCAAGAAAAGCAGCGGAAGGGGATACTGGGAACCAGGCACCCTCTCTGCACGGGTTCTGGTTCCAGTGAAGCCCTGCAAGTATGCAGAGGCCCTGGCACTCCGCAGCACACCTGGAAGGGGCTCTCCAGCCTCTGCCTGTGCTGAGTGCAGCACCAGGGTTTTCTGAGAGCTGCACAGCACAAACCCTGGAAGGAGGCCTGTTGCGTATGACTCAGTCACCTGCAGGGCCGGCTAAACTCCCGATTTCTGGATTCTAGGCTCAGAGTTTGACTCAGTAGGTCTTCAAGTCAATTCTGACTCATGGTAACCCCATGTGTGTCAGAGGAGAACTGTGCTCCATGGGGTTGTTAATGGCTTATTTTTCAGAAGTCAGTCCCCAGACCTTTCTTCCAAGGCACATCTGGGTGAGCGCAAACTCCCAGCATTTCAGTTAGGGTCTGTGCTCATTAACTGTTGGAACCACCCAGGGGCTTTGTCTAGGTGAGGCCTGAGAGCGTGACTACCTAACAAGTTCCCAAGTGCTGCCGATACTGCTGGCCCAGGGCACCACCCTTGGAAAACTGCAGTGCTGTACAACTTACCCAGCAGGTTGGTACACAAACTGTACAGGGCCAGGTTGATCTCTAACCTCAGCTTCCAGTTATTTCTCACCAAGGACCTGGAGATCTCTAAACCATGCAATCAAGCCGAGTGAGTCACTGTCTAAGTCACTTCTCTGTCCTCTTGTGTGAATCCCTTTGAGTTCTGGTCAGGGTGAAAGCATGCTTCTTATCTCTGTCCTTGGCATTGTAACAGCAGCCAGGCCTCCTGGAACAGATACATGGATGCAAAGTCTTCACCTGGATACCACCCTGCCCCCATCAGCAGTGGCACGTGGCAGCACTGTTTCCCCCCACCATGGCCAGGTGCCTGTCATTCACGATCCAGCCCGTGGCCAGGGAAAGCCCTGTATCATGGAGAACCACCATCTGGGAAAATGATTCTGTTACTCGGGCAGATAAGAACTGGGGCCAACGGGGTTGCTGAGTGATTGCTGAAAGACAGCCTCAGGGAGGGATGCCAAGTCTGCAGAACAAATCAATTCCCAAACATTTTCTATTTGAAACAGAAGAAATGAAAGTAAAGAATTGTGGTAGCATTGCTTCATCTTGTGAACATGGAAAGCAGAGGCATCAGGACTGACCCCCCAGGGGTCCGTTCAGGGGAGGCCATCGGGAGGGAAGTACATCACCTTGAGATCAGCCACCAGAAGGCACCAAACATGGGCTAATTGTCTGAAGCTCTCTGAGAGCAAGATAAGACCTTCTGTGTAGTCTGGAAAGAAATCAATGACCAGATATAGCTGACGACACCTAGCTGAAGCATGTGTGAGGGGCAGACAGCTCCCACAGGCTGCCAGCTGGGCCCACAGCAACTCCAGCATCCACAGCAAGGCAAGAAAGACAAACTGTGGCCCCCAGCTTCTCTAGTATTGAAGAGGCCACCATGTCAAGGCTGAACCTGGAAGGTCAATAGATGTGCCAAACCCCAAGAGAAAAACTGTATTAAAAAAACAAAACAAAAAATTTTTGCAAAGCGTGGTAGCACATACTTGCTTAGCATTTATGAATCTCAGATTATTCTCTCCAAGAAGGTATGTGGTCAAGTCAAAGTGAGTTCACCCAGGCATTGTGTCAGGTCCTCAGCTCTGGGGTTTCAGACAGGTGGTGGTATCAGTATCTGGAAGGGGAGCTCCATATTCCAGGCTCACAAAGGCTGGCAGACAATCAAAGTGCCAATCTGTTTTCTTCCTCCAAAAACACAATTATCACATAAGCTTGTAATTTCCTCCATGTGACTTGTCCATTTTGTCTCTATCCCACACTTGCTAGGCAAAAGGTCTCCTTATGAGCCTCAAATCACAGCAGGGCCAAGTTCAAGATCCACAGCAGGTGAAGGTCAACCCAGCAGCCCAAGTACACAGATGGGTTAGGCGGCCTCAACTCTGGAAGTACCTGCCTGCTGGGCTCTGCCAAACCCTGTCTGCCCTTTCCCATGCCTCTCACCAAATACAACCTGTACCCTGCTGCTGATCCCCAGTGAGGCCTTCTCAATTCACTGGTATTCTGAGTATGTCAATGCTGCCCATAGGAGATAGCCCCCAGGTCAATTTAATGGAGGTTGAGGTTTTCCCTAATTCTGTAATGGTGTCTTTATGGACACTCTCTTGGTTTCTCTGGGAGAATGAAAAAGTTCTAACCAACTGGACAGTCACAGACAGCCATTTTGGGCAGAGGTGGTCAGAACACAGGATCAGTTTTGCAACTTATGAAGTGAAATTGAAGAACGTGATGGAGTAACTGGAAAGGAGGCAAAGCAGACAACGGCCAAGTACATGAGGTGGGGACCAGCACAACTAGCAGCCTGGATCCTTCTACATGGGGCACTGGGAAGACAAAGTGCTGGAGGATGGGGATGCGGTGAGCAACAGCAACAAGGAGAGTCATGGGTAACTGCTTACAGCACATCCTCATAAACCAAGCACAGGGAGCACCGGGGGTCTGAGCATGTCCGAGTTAGGGCACAGCAGACGCAAGCTCCGTGGTCCTAGAGCACTGCATTGCTCTGGGCACCCGCTGGGGGGTCCAAACGCAACCCAATAGTCGGATCCAACCCGACGGGCTAGGGGTTCAAATGAGCCCTGAGCTTTTACTTTACATTACAATTCTAAAACTGCATGACACGTCACATTTTCTAAACAAGAATGACAATGCTTTACTGGATTTTGGTTAGGATCAAATGGACTTTTGTGTGTGTGTTATTTGTGTAATAGCTGGCAATGGCTAACATTTATGGAGTCATGTTTCCCATGTGTCATAGAAACACTATGAGGACACACACAACAGCCCTGTGTTGTGGCTACTCTTACTATACCCATTTTAGAACTGAGAAGTTTGAAATTTAGAGAGTTGGGGAACTTGTGCAAGGTCAAACAGCTGAGAGGGAGTTGAGCTGGAACTGGAAACTCCACAGTCTGACTTCAGAGTCTGTCCTCTTAACTACCTCATGACATTGCACTAAATAAATGTGTAGGATTATTGGACAATCATTGAGTCATTACAGGTCACTTGGAGCCTGAGGTCATGCTGACTACCACCCCAATCTGGAATGCCTTCACTTGGCACTACATCACTCCCAAGGCCTCAGCCTCTGTGACCCCCTCCCCTTCTCAATTCAGATGTTACCAGGAGCCACATATCAACACTGATGTTAATTACCTACAAGTCCGTATGTTCCATAATAACATCACCTAACAAGCTGTGGGATGCCAAGTGGCTGTAAGGACATGCTCAGACCACATTTCCAAAGCTTGTGATTTGAGGGAGATACAGTGTAGATAAGGAGTTCTGTTGGCACACTGGTTAGAGCATATGACTGCTTACCAAAAGGTTGGTGGTTCTAATTTACCAGCTTCTCTGCAGGAAAAAGAGGTCGTCTGCTTCTATAAAGATTTACAGCCTTAGAAATCCTATGGGGCAGTTCTACTCTGTCCCATAGTGTCACTATAAGTGCGAATCAACTCAGTGGCAGTGGGTCATGTTGGGCAGTTCAGATGAAACCCAGGGCCCACTCAGAGCTTGAGTCTTATTGGCCATAGCTGCCATTTTCTGGTGAAAAATGAGACAGCCTGTTATTAAGATTCAGGGTCTCTTGTAAGGAAAAGCTCAGAACATGCATCACCATGTCTTACTCTACATCTGTCCATTTAGTAAACATTTATGGAACACTTACTGTATAAGGGACCCTGGGGCTTGAACAAGCAAAGTATATTCCATGGCTTCTCATACCTCAGAGTCCACCATAAAAGAACATGCAACGTAGGACACAGGCTGCTCCAGGCCCAATGATCTGGTGCTGGGGCTCAACTGAGTGGCTTAATCTGCTTGGAGGAATTGAGTAAGGGATGAGAAAGTCTTTGATGGTTCAGTGGAACTGCCAAACTTACCAAGCAGAGAAGGGAAAAGGTACTATCAAGCAGGGGGAGCAGGTTATATTATATATACAAATGCTTTAAAAATATTAATGAAAAACACGTAGGTGTGATTAG
>NW_006921654.1:2311166-2332668 GCF_000298275.1 Orycteropus afer afer
GCTATGAGTCGGCCAGGTCACTCTCCTCCTAGCCAGCCATCATTTCCTTTCGTTTGACACTGGAGCAGAAGTCTCTGGGTGGTGCAAATGGGTAAGCTCTGGACTATTAATTGAAAAGTTGGGGTTTGAATGCACTTAGAGGTGCCTTGGAAGTAAGGCCTGGTGATCTGCTTCCAAAAGGTCACAGCCTTGAAAATCGTGTGGAGTACAGTTCTATTTTGAACACCTTAGGTCAACCATGAGTTCGAATCAACTCAGTGGCAACCAACAACACTAGCACAGTGGAATTCAACAGGCAGGGGAGTACAGGGCAGTGGGTGAAAGTCAAGGCAGACCACAGTGTTGGGCAGACTGTAAGGTTGGGATGTTGACTCCACTACTTGTTAGCTGTGTGACCTTGAGCATGTTACACCTCTTTCTGTGCCTCAGTCTCCTGATCTGTAAAATGAGGGTAATAAAAGTTGCTACCTCATGAGACTGCTGTGAGGATTAAATGGAGAATATATGTGAAAAACCTTGCACAGTTCTAGGCACTGAGGTGCTATTTCTTGGCACTTATTCTTGTATAATAAAATCCAAGACCCTTTGGCATCTCTGACAGTGTAAGAACTGAGTACTGTCGTCTCAGCTGGCACTCCGAATCAAAGACCTCACCAGCTCCTAAATAAATGTTACATGGCTGTTCCACGAGTCTCTTTTTGGAGATGTCTATTAAAATTATGATTCAATTGTCAGAAACAAAATATTCTTAAGATGTCTCCAGCCATACCCTCAAATTATATGACAGTGTCTGGCTTTAATACCCATCTAAATAGTTACACTGTTGACAGGTTTTAGGAGTGACAACGTTTGCTCTTCCATTCCTCTCATTAACTTATGTAGCAACATCATAACTCTCTGGAAGAAGAAAAAAAAGGATGCTGGCATATTCCATCTGAATTCATTTCATATAGCGTCTGTGTCAAAGCATTTGCATACGAATGAGATTCCTTGAGTTCTCTCATTACCAAGGGAGCACTGCAGTGACACATTTGAGAGTACAGGTTCAAGAGTTTGAGGCAAGAGAGAAAAGAAAGGTTTAAGGCTCAGTCCGTTTGAGATTTCACTGTAGTAGCCTAGTGTGTAATTCTGATCCTGATCAGGCTGTGGTTTGGAAAGGCATCTCCATCTCTTACCTTTAGAACTGCCAGTCCGACCTCTTATTCACTTTCTCGTCCATATACCTAACGCTCTAATCACACCTACGTGTTTTTCATTAATATTTTTAAAGCATTTGTATATATAATATAACCTGCTCCCCCTGCTTGATAGTACCTTTTCCCTTCTCTGCTTGGAATTCCACTGTGCTAGTGTTGTTGGTTGCCACTGAGTTGATTCGAACTCATGGTTGACCTAAGGTGTTCAAAATAGAACTGTACTCCACACGATTTTCAAGGCTGTGACCTTTTGGAAGCAGATCACCAGGCCTTACTTCCAAGGCACCTCTAAGTGCATTCAAACCCCAACTTTTCAATTAATAGTCCAGAGCTTACCCATTTGCACCACCCAGAGACTTCTGCTCCAGTGTCAAACGAAAGGAAATGATGGCTGGCTAGGAGGAGAGTGACCTGGCCGACTCATAGCAGCCCCTCCTTGGGTTTCTGACGCGGTATCACTACAGAAGTAGATTGCTCAACCTTCCTTCTGAGGAGTGGCTGGTGGGTTTGAACCACCAGCCTTCTGGTTAGCAGTCAAAATATCTTAGGTACTATGCCACCAGAGCTCCCAACAATTTTACAGACACGTTGAAATAAAATGATTTTCTTTTAACCCTCAGTTAAAGGAAGTTTTATATATATATATAAAATATACATATCAAATCGTGCAAAGAGGTGGTGTGGCTTTGTGAAAGGGGCAGAATCCATGGACTGACAGAAGAATTAACAAATCTGTCTTGGAAGAAGTACAGCTGGAATGGTCCTTCGAAGCGAGGATGGTAAGACTTCATGTCATGTACTTTGGTCATGTTACCAGGAGGGACCATCTGGAGAAGGATGTCATGCTTGGCAGAGGGTGAACAAAAAAGAGGAAGACCTTCAATGAGATAGGTTGACACAGTAGCTGCAACAGGGGGCTCAAATATAGCCATGATCGTTATCGATGGTGCAGGCCTGGGCAGTGTTTCGCTCTATTGTACACATGGTTGCTATGAGTCAGAACTGACTCGATGACATTTAACAACAACAACAACATATATTCAAATAAAATTTAGAATATATAGGAGTACATTTCTGTATATCCCACTAAAATTTGGGACACACAGGACCCAGGGATTTCAGAAAGGAGTCCTGGTGGCACAGTCCCCTCAATAGAAAAAAGTTGAGGCCTTCTGCTTCCATCAAGTTTTACAGCCTTGGAAATCCTATGGAGCAGTTCCATTCTGTCCTGTAGGACCACTATGAGTTGGAATCAACTCGACAGCAATGGGTTTTTTGTTATGTTTGGTTCTCTTTAGGGATTTAAAACTTATACAAAGAACCAAGTCTTTGATCCCACAAAGCCGTATGTGATGCAAGGCTGATGCTACACCCAGGAAGCGGGAGCCCACCCAGTCCAATATGCCAAGAAGGACAAGGGATCTAACGATACATTCCCTGAGAAAAAGTTTTCCAGGGAGCTGTAATATAAGGCAGGATCCTGAGTGCTTGAAGAAGTGGGAGTGCCGATGGGCAGAGTCTGCAGGAGAAGACAAGAGCTGAACCACAGGCTGGAGATCGGAGACCGCCACGTCAACAGCACTGGGACTGCTGAGAGAGCCACACTGCGTGTCCACTATGCAACCATTACTGCAAGCCACGGCCTGGGCGTCATTCCCTTTAGTCCTCACAACAGCCTTCTAAGACAGATTTTACTGCCCTTCTTTGCAAATGGTGGAAACAGGGCTTTGCGTTTGCAAATGGTGGAAACAGGGCTTTGCGGAAACATATTACTTGCCTGAATTCGGCAAGTAAGCAGCAAGTATGGAATTTGAATCAGCTGTCCAACTGCAAGAATTGTCCATGGACCAAGGACCTATATCTTCTCACCATGTAAAAATAATCCTATCTACTTCCTAATACTGGGCAAGAATTGGAGAGTTATGATGGCGTATGGGTGAAAGTGAAACAAAGGGATTTACCCTTAGCCTGATTGATGTTTAATCACCATTAAACCTCTTGTTAGATTCTAATGATATAGATAAGCTGAGAGAGAGAATCAAATAGCAATGTCCATCAAAAGCATACTCTTACAGCAGTTTTCCCAAAGCGTTGGCTCATGGTAGGCACTCAGTGAATGGAAGAGCCAATGAACACTTTGCTATGAATGTGCACCTGGATCATTCTCAAAATCAGCTGGGAAACAGGTTCTTATCCCCACAGCCCAGATTCAAATGTGAGAAACAGGGAGGCCAACGTGACTGACTCGAGGATGCCAGGAAGGTAGCAGCAGTTCCAGGAACAGCCTGGCCTATTAAAACACACTCAGGATGGCTGCATCAGGATGTCAACACCCCAACTTGATGTTTAGACAGGGGATCCTCAAAACCATGCTAAAGAGAAGCTTCTCTTTACTTAATGAAACCCAATGAGCCTTTAAAAATAGTGATGCTATTTATTGTATTTCTGGAACACAGAGGAGCTGAGCAGAATATTTTAATGCCACGTTCTGAGAAAGATGCAGGCTTTAGCTAGTGATGCAATTGGCAAACCTTAAGAATAGACTTGCCTGTGATATTTGAACAAATTCTCCTTCTGCTGGCTTCCTTGGGGTTGCTCAGTGGCATTCCAGCTCTGTCAGAGTGAAGAAAGGAGAAGGGGGTCTGCTACTTACTTCTGAGCGTGTGTCATAGTTAAAATGCCTTGCCAGTTGTCCAACTCCAGAAAAATCTCAGTCACCCTCAACCACTCAATCAGTTAATCCTGACACTCATGGGGAAGTGTTACTGAGGATTTATTCATTCTCAAAAGCTCTAAAACAGTAAGTACCATGAGGCCTGCACTTTGTTGGGCACTGTGGAGAGAAAGAAGGAAGCAATAGATGTCTCTCCCTCTTAGACCATATTCTTACCGGAGTGGGACCTAGAGTATAAACCCCAAGGGAAAAAGGCTAAGCCACAGGCAACCTGTGTCCTACTCAGTGGAAACCCTGTCAAGTGGCCCCTACTACCTGCAAGCCCCTCGAGGTGTGACCCAGTCCCTTCCGCTAAGAACACATCCATCCTCAGAATGTTTGAGCCAGGAGTTGGAACATCACCTGGATAACGACTCTGTTTGGTACTATTTTCCATTGTCATTATGCTGTTGATTAATTTGTCCCACTTTTTGTTCCCTTTTTGTGATCTTTGGGCAATAAAAAATGTCCTCACTGCCTTTTGATTTGCAACGGGCAGCATGACTGTGCTCCATCTGCGCCGGAGATGGTCTTTGCTCACTGAGCAGACACTCTTCTGATAGCAGCGCCCTCTCCTGCCCCTGCCTCTCTCCCTTTCTCGAGCCTGCCGTGCTTGTCTGAAGCTGTCTTATCAGCGTCTAGATCAGCCCCTGTGTTCAGGCACAAGAGCTGAAATGGTGGAAATTACCAGCCTTCCTTCCCTGGAAATTACCAGCCTTCCTTCCCCCAAAGAGTGCAGCCCAGCCTCTCTCCCAGTGAGCAGACTGCGCGGCTCTGGGCTCACCCTTTGTTAATTAGGATCAAATCTCACTCCCTGATAACCCAGAGAAAGGCAAAGGCAGCCAGTCATGCTAAGAGGCTGTAAAAGAACTTCCTCTAATCCTCCCCACAGCACTCAAGAGAAGGCTTTCAGCCAAGTCGGGGTCATTTAATGTATTCTGCTTTGGAAAAGATTAAAAATGATTAAGTTCATTTAAAAAAAAAAAAAAAAAAGAAAGAAAGAAAGAAAAGAAACCTTGTCAGAAGCAATGGCCTCTGCCCAGCCATGTGTTAAAACAAGTACCTTTTCTCGGGGTCTGAAATGTGTTGGAAATTGCAGCAAAGCTATGGAGAAGGGCACATCCACACCAGGGTGCCCAGCAACCCAGAAGAAGTGCCTGCAAAATCAGAAACTGCAATGCTCTCGACTCGGTGCTGAGGAGGGACCAGAAAAGGGGAGATACAGTCTCTGTCCCCAAATACCATATAGTCTGGACAGAGAGAAGTCATATAGACAGAAAAGATAGGAAAACCATGAACCAGTAAAAAGACCTCTGGAAAGGAGAGGGCTTCAGGGCCGCAACTTGAGAGAGAAGTTGAATTTGGAAGGGCAAAGAGGAAGGTCGAACATTCCAGGCAGATGGGAATATTTCTACCACATGCTGGAAATTTACAATAAGGGAAATGCAAGTTTGGCCTAGAGAGTGGGTAGTGTTAATGGGTTAAATTGGGTCCCAAAAAAGATGTTTTACAGTCCTAAGCCCTAGAACCTGTGAATGTGACCTTATCTGGAAATAGAGCCTGGCAGACTACTTGAACATTTTCTCTCACAAAGATCAGCACAAGGGCAGTCCCCATGAGGGGAGGTTAAAGATGTACCCAATGTCCAAACTACCTCGCCACTCCATCATTTCAGACATTAACTTCTCCTCCTCCACCCAGTAATCTCCCCCATCTTAGGGTCCTGTATTACAGAACTCACAGACACCCGAGGGATCGTCTCACACAGTAGTGGTGGAGGCTGGCAGGCTGGCGAGTCCCAGGTCCATGAGTGGGTCTGGAGGATCCTCCCAATTCTCAGGGTTTGATGAACCTCCATCAGCAGATCAGATGACGGCTGCTGTCCCATATCCAGGGTTGAAATGAGGATGAGCCAAAACACAGAACCAGAGCAAGAGGAGGGCAAACCTTCCCAGGAGATTCATAGGTATAGGAAGCTAAGGGTGGTGATTTGAATTATACCCTCCGGCAAGGCAGGACTCAAGATACATTCCACCTGTGTTGCCCCAACAGAAATAACCTAAGTGGATGGTTTTAACAATCAGCAGCTCAAGGCAAATCCCATCACAGAGCCGATTGCCAGTCATTATAGGGAAGACTACTACCAGCTGCCCAGGCAAGTTGATTCCTGACCTTAACTACCACACCACCCCAAGCAGGCATGGAAAATAGGATTTACAATACATCACAGAATGGAGGACAGTGGCTAGAAGGGCCACATCAAGCAATTCACCACCCAGACATAGTGAAGTTAACATGTGGTCACACTAGAGCAGAGTGGGTCCTCATCCAGTATGTTGTTGTCAATTGTCATCAAGTCGATTCCGACTCGTGGTGATCCTACGTGTTACAGAGTAGAACTGCTCCATGGAGCTTTATTGGCTATAATCTTCATGGGAGCAGAAAGTCAGGACGTTTCTTTCACATTTGTGCCCCCTACGGACCTTCATCCAATATGACTGCTGTCCTTATAGGAAGAGAGGAGATAAGAGGCAAAAACATACAGAGGATCAAAGGCCAGGGAAAGATGGAGGCCAAACTTGGGAGTTATGCTGCTACAATCCAAGGAACACCTGGGGCTACCAGAAGCTGGAAGAGACAGACAGACCCAAGAGCCTTCGGAGAGAGCACAGACCTGTCAACGCTCCGAACCTGGACTTCTGTCCTGTAGAATTGTGAGACAGTAAATTCCTGTTGTTTTAAGCCACCACCACCCAGCTTATGGTACTTTATTTTGGCGGCCTTGGGAAATGAACTCAGTAGATTCAACAGACTGAGTCTGCAGGAATTATGAGGAACCACTGTTGTTCTAAATGTCAGTGTGGGTATGTTTACATGAAAGAGGATAAGCAAGTTCTTGACTGCCCTCTGCTCTTCTCATTCCTAAGGCATGTAGGGACTCCAGGCAAGATCTCCATTTCCCCAGTCAACGTAGACTACTGAGTACCTACTATGTGCCAGAAGTCTTTTATATGCTGGCAATATAGGAGTGAACCAGACAGACAATGGCTGTGCCCTAATGAAGCTTTCATTCCCAGCAGAAACCTAAGTACTCAGCTGACCCTTTGAGCCACTCCTAGAGACTGTGATAAAAATCCAAAAACCAAACTCACTGCCAGCAAGTCGATTCCAACTCACAGCTACCCCCTGTTTCTGAGGGGGTAAAGCTTTATGGAAGTAGATTGCCCAGTCTTCTTTCTGCAGACTGGCTGGTGGGTTTGAACCACCAACCTTCTGGTCAGCAGTCAGATGTCTTAGGCACTACACCACCGGAGCATCTTAGTGACTATGATGTTGTTGTTGTTGTCATGTGCCATCGAGTCGGACCCAACTCATAACAACCCCTCCTTGGGTTTCCGAGGCGGTATCACTATGGAAGTAGATTGCCCAACCTTCCTTCCGAGGGGTGGCTGGTGGGTTTGAACTGCCAGCTTCTGGTTAGCAGTCAAATGCCTTAGGCACTAAGCTACCAGAGCTCCTAGAGACTGTGATAGGGGCAAGGAAAGGCTGATGTCAAAGTGTGAAATGAAGGGGCAATAAGACTCACTCCACGGCCCCCTAACCAGGATTGGCCTAGTACTCAGGGGCTGAAGAACGCAGGTGGTAGCAGAGTGACTAACCCTCCTGGTTTGCCCTGGACTGAGGGTGTGGTAGTTATGTTTGTGTGTCAACTTGGTTGGGCCTGGTTGAGTGGCTGGGAAGCTGGTGGTAGTTATTCCCCATGATGAGACTGGCAATCAACTGCATGGTGGGCTCTACCACAAGCAGCTGAGTAGCTGCCTTTGGGAATGTGCTCTACTTCCTGTATTTAAGGAGAAGCCTTGAGAATGGTCTCTAGCTTATGGCACGCTTGGACCCTGCATGTAGCCATGTCGTTGTTCAGCAGCCTGCTATGCTCTGCCGACCTTGGGACTTACAGTGGACTTAAGTTAATGGCCTGCTTGTGTGGTTTGGTAACATAGGGACTGTGCCTTTTTACTTGTCAACCTTGGGGCTTCTCAGCCTCAGCAGCTGTCTGAGTGAAGAAATGCCTCTAGCTCCAGTGGGCCGGGAGGAGGAGGCAGAGCTGGACCCCAAGGTTGAGGGGCTTTCACCCAGCCCCTAGAGCCTGGCATTCTGAACTTCGGCATAAAGCCTCCAAATTGTAAGACTAAACTCTTGTTTGTTAAGGCCATCTCATTTGGGGTATATTCTTGTTAGAGTGGCACTAGGTAACCAGAACAGAGGGGTTTCCTGGAATGTGGGACTTCCTCTTTGTTCTGGAAAGTCCTGCACAAGCTAGGATGAGCTGGTCGCCATAGGTGGGAGGCAACACCTTTTATATCTAAGCAGAGCTGGAGTCGGTAGAAGTTGAAAGCCTGAGCCCAGCCTCGGCTTTTTGCTACACTCCAACTCCAACCTCCTTCCTATTGGCTATTTCACAAGGCTCCTATCCCTTGGTTCTGTGCCCTCATTTTAGGTCTTGAGTTTTCACTTTGTGCTGTAGACTTGGAATCCCCAGCTAAAACCCTGAGTCCTACATGACCAGTGCTACTACTCCTACCACTACTACTGACAGCAAGGTAACTACCATTGGGTGAGCACCCAGTATATGGCAGGGAGGTGTTTGCACACCTTGTCAAATTGAAGCCTCAAAACTGCTCTGTAAGACAACAAGTTTCCCATAGTAGACTGGAAATTGAGCTTCAGGGAAACTGAAAGTCTTGGAGACTCACCTCCAGACTTATCTGCAAGTAGTGCCCCCCCACACACACCTCACTAACATCAGACCTTGGAGCTCCACAGCTCCTGCCCACCTAGATCATCTTCCCACTCCAACAGAAATAAAAAGGGCTGTGGGGGGCTTTTCACAGCACCCTGCATTTGCAAAGTGTTCTGGATGACTCTGCCCTTGGAAGCCAGGCCAAGGAAAGGCACCATATGGTGAAGTACTCTCATCTACGCTGGCAGGACTCACTTTTTCATAACCTTCAGTGCGGAAAATCTCCTTGAGGCCTAAATAAGCAATGCATTCCCCCTGCAACTGATTTCCCCAAACAACTTGGAGAATCCCTCTAGCCAACTGTGCTTAGCACGAGGCATTAAACATAACACGGTGCGTCCTGTCGCTGCAGTTTGCTTCCTGAACAGACCCTGTGATGTGCCTTCTAGTTTGTACCTTCATTTTTACCTCTTGACAAAAATAGAGAGTGAACACTGAATTTCAGATGTCCGTGGGTAACGTGAATAACTAAGTAATTGGCTGCTAACTGAATGGTTGGCAGTTCAAATACATCCAGAAGCACCTCAGAAAAAAGGCCTGGAGATCTATGTGTGAAAGACTATTGAAAACCCCATGGAGCACAGGTCTACTCTGAAACCCATGGGGTCACCATGCATCAGGATAGACTTGATGGCAACTGGTTAAAACCCAATGCCATCGAGTCAATGCTGATTCATAGCAATCCTATAGGACACAGTAGAACTGCCCCCAGAGGGTTGCCAAGGCTATAAATGTTTATGGAAGCAGACCGCCTCATCCTTCTCCCATGGAGTGATTGGTTCGAACTGCTGACCTTTTGGTTAACAGTCAAATGCTTTAACCAGTATGCCACCAGAGCTCCTTAAGGAGACTTAAAAAAAATAGTAATAACTCACCAATAAATATCGAATGTTAAACTCCCAATATTTCAGCTCAGTCTTTCCAACAGGTGAGGAAGTGGAGTTTGAGGGACGGACAGTCCCTTGAGATTGGTACGTAAAGAAGCTGTGAACTGAGCCCAGCTCCCTGATCTAAGTCCACAGCTCTATCTTTCCTCATGGCCTATCTACTCCTGCTTGTGGGTAAGGTGGGCACCAGAGAGCAGCAGGGGTGGTTTCTGAAATGCCTGTGTCTCAGCCCCACCATGGTTCTCTCCTCAGAAGGTTGCCATGATCCACCTTTCCATCCCCTGGGGAAAGGTACGTATGGAAACGTTTTCAAAGATGAATCTGATGAGACGCCTCACACTGGCAGTTAGGAACCTCTGCACTTTTAGATCACAC
This sequence comes from Orycteropus afer afer, assembly GCF_000298275.1. Classification (NCBI taxonomy): domain Eukaryota; kingdom Metazoa; phylum Chordata; class Mammalia; order Tubulidentata; family Orycteropodidae; genus Orycteropus; species Orycteropus afer. The sequence continues at coordinate 2,321,139 of NW_006921654.1, forward strand.
AGTCTCCCAGGAGCATGGATTCATGATTGGAGTCCACAGATGGGACCCATGAGCCCCTGAGGCACACATAAAATCATGTACCATGTGCATAATTCTGGGAGAAAGAATTTTCATCAGATTTCAACTAGTTCCTGCCTCAAATCAAGCTTAGAAGCGACTCATTGGGAGAAATTGTCTTCCTTAAAGCAGGAATGTTATTTCAATCCTTTCCAGCCTCCACAGGCCCTGGACACCTGCAATTTGAAGCCACTATTCAGGACGCTCTTTCGGCTTGCAGTGAAGGGAGCAGCGCTTCTCTACCTTAATGCAATACTGCTATTGGCAAATAGATCACTCTTAGAGCTGTTGAACCCACCAACTTTTATATTCACCAAGGTAAAAAAGCTCATCAGATTGTCTTTTCATGTGCTTTCAACTGGCTTTAATAGATTTCTGTCTAGGATCAAAGGTTGGCTGAATACTGGCTGTGCATAAAGTTTTGTGGGTTAATTAAGATGATCATTAGCTGGTCAAGCTCGCTTGGAGCTTCAGGATTTGTAGGTAGAGGGTTTGCTTCTATCAGACCCAGCTGCTCCAGTGGGACCAACCTGTGTGTGTGGAATGTTCAAGCAAACATGAGCCCCTTGCAGGAAACCTGACACAGTGCTTATCTCTTGGCAGAGATTTTTCTTTAAACATTTGTGGGCAATTCTGCCCCCATTTTAATGGCTTCCTTATATGCTCGCTGATTTGTGTATGTTTTTGTTTATTCAGCACTGTTTGTAGCAGAAGATTTTTATTCCCTTTGCTTCTGTGCAGTGAACGTCATCACACTCATTGATCTAAGTATGTATTGAACACCCTCTGTGTGTTACAGGGGGTCCCTGGGTGGTGCAAATGGGTAACCACTCACTTACTAACCAAAAGTTTGCACATTTGGATCCACCCAGAAGTACGTTGGAGGAAAGTCCTGGCAATCTACTATCAAAAGATCAAAACCATTAAAAACCTTACAAAGTACAATTCTTCTGAAACACATGGGGTCACCATGAGTCAAAATCAACTGGATGGCAACTGTGTGGTTTGTTTGTTTTCATGAATTGAAACCCTGGTGGTTCAAACCCACCCAGGTCTACTTCTTAGGGAGCACAGTTCTACTCTGAACACATGAGGGCACTGTGAGTCAGAATCATTGTAATAGCAGTTGGGTTTTGTCATTGTTTTTTACTGTGTGTCTAAGAAGACTGCTAAGCTCTGAAGAATAAAATGAGATGGGACATATGGTCCATGTCATCACAGAGCTCCTCATAGTTCAGAAGAAGAGAAAGGGAGACACAGATCAGCTCAGTGTGGTAGGAGCATTGATGGAGGAGACCACAGTTGAATCTTGAAGGGCCAGTAGAAATGAGAAGGATGGATGAGAAGCAGGCGGAGGAGGAGCTTATCCCAGGCAGAAGGAATGGCATGTGCTAGAGCTCAGGTGGCGTAGCACCTAAGATATTTGACTGCTAACCAGAAGACTGGAGGTTCAAACCCACCAGCCACTCCTCAGATGGAAGACTGGGCAATCTACTTCCACAGAGACATCACCTCGGAAATCCAAGGAGGAGTCCTTATGAGTTGGATCTGACTCCAAGGCAGTGAGTTTGAGGGCAAAGAGCCAGGCAAGAATAGGGTGTGTTGTGAGCCCCGCCTATGTCACAGTGGCTGGAGAGAGACTGTTAGTAGATCATACTGACATCCCTACCCGTGTTCTAGAAACATCAACAGTCTTGGTGAGGGTCGTTGGTTTGCCTAGAAGTGAACCTGCTGTCTCAGGAAAACCCTGAGAGCTATGCCTGCAGTTCCAAAGGACAGAGACTTAAGTGGCCTGGCCTTGCATGTCCTAAGGCAGGAGGGACAGTGAAGAGGAAGAGAAGGGGTCTAATGTTTTCTCTCCTATACGCCAGACACTCTTCCTATGTTTTCTTATCTTAGACTCGAGGACACTGAGGCTTAAGAGATTAAGACTCTTGCCCATGACTGCACAGTAATTTATTGATGTACTCTGAAATCTAGGTTCCTTGGTCATTTTATGGGCTGTAACTCTTTGCTGGCCAAATTGAGATGCCACCTCTCAACTTACTGCAATTCCTGGAATTGTACCATCAGTTTGGTTTGTTTGCTTTATTAAAAGCACTATTAGATACAAATACATTGCCTGGTAAATAACAATATCCACCAAGTGCCTATTATGTGAGATGCTACACCAGGCGCTTCACATACAATACGTCTAATTATGGCAATAACCCAGCCAGATACCTGTCACTGCTCCCATTTTACAAGTGAACAGAATAGTTCAGGGAGGATGCCAAACCTGCAACGTTGCATGGCTAATTGAAGGCAAAGCCAGGTTCAAACCTTGAAGGGAAAAGTCAGGGGGACAAGAGCTTATTCTTTGCAAGTGATAAAAACATGGTGGTAGATCTAAGACCCAATATGCAGAAAGGCTTGAGTAGGTCACAACAATGGGCTGAAAGTAACTAGATGGATGTTTCTAACATTCTACACTCAATTACTTCTTAAGACACTATGCAAAGATGAGATATGCAACTGCATGTAGATATGACTACAGCTTACCTAAAAGCAGATTTTCTAAATGCCTGAATGTCTCAGGGGATCACGAGCTCAATGTACATCAACAGAATGTTGCAAACATGAATTTAGGCTGCACTGATAGAAAATCCTAAAAGACCACAAGTGTGCTTCTATGTGGAATTTTTGGGCAGAGATACAACTCCTCATCAAAAGTAAAATCATTTATTTTTATAATACGGGACAAATTCTTATTTAGTTTAAAGGCAGATCTATAACTATGTATGATACTCAGGAATACTTTTCAGTTACTTCTGTGTCAATTCTAGAAGCCAACATTATTCATTTCACAAAAAAATATTTGGTGGTATTTTGAATAGGTTGAAGATGCTGAAATGGGGCATCTGTCGATCTCTGTTTTCTGCACCACTGGTTCTCCAGGCGTGGTGCCTGGACCAGCAGCATCACCTGGCAACCTTTTGTTGTTAGAAATGTTACCCTTCCCGCCTCCCCACACAGCCCCCTACTGAACCGGAAGTAGAGGTTTGCTTAGGTGGCACAAACAGTTTGCATTCAACGACTAGCCTAAACATTGACAGTTCAAGCCACCCCAGCAGCACCATGGAAGAAGGGCCCAGCAATCTTCTGTAAGGTTACAGCCAAGATAACCCGCTGGGGAAGTTCTACTCTGACACACACGGGATCACTGACTGAGAATCCACTCAATGGCAGTGGGTTTGGTTTGGGGTTGGGCTGGATTGAAACCACTTCTTTTAGGCTGCAGTACTAGAAGTGACTTGACAGCCCTGACTCCTCCTTCCAGCCGCCTCCCATCAGCTTGTTCTCCTGGTCAGTGCCTACCCATCATCTAAGGAACTTCTCCCAGGTGTCTGTTTGGCAAAAAAAGATGCCTCATCATCCCAATCAGCCTTCAGCCTTCAGCTGTGGCTGCTTTCATTAGGCAAACTGCACCAATCAGCAAGTGGGTCCCACAGCTGGAGAACACCAGGCTCCAGGAACAGAAACAAGGAATTTCCCAGACTTCCCCTAACTGTGGTCCGTTCCTCCCTGCTTTCCCCTCATCAGGGTGCAGCAGGAGGTCACCCCCTCCTCCCCAGCTTCATCATGCTCCTGTAGAGCCCGTGCCTCCCATAGGCAGGCAGGATACCTCGGGCTGCGATGCAACCTGGAGATCATCCCTCTCGAGCCCTTCATTTCCCACTTAAGGAACTGAAGTCCCAAGAAGGGATGAACAGTGCATACCCAACAATGGAGTTAAGAACGTTCCCAATTCAAATTCATCTACAGGGCATCCTTATGTGAGCTGAGGGTTTTGCTGTAATAAATACTCATAGCAAGGAATCAGTCATCACCTAGTTATTTCAACAGATAATGTGTATGTAACTCAGTATCTATCATATGGGTTACCATTTAAAATAAGGCTATTGTAGAGGACAGATTGCAAATTACACCAAATCGCCCTGCATTGTGTCCTTTTCCAGGGCTGTTTTCAGGATCCCAGTCTGCCCTTTACTCAAATCGGAGCAATCAGTAACCATTTTGCCCCTGGTCTTTTCAGCAGCTGCCAACCCATGATTGAGGCAGTGGGTGGTGTTGAGAAAAGATGACCGGCTTCCAGCTGTCCCAGCTCTGCAGATCACTACCCGTGTGACCTTGAGCATGTCACTCAAGATGTCAGACCTCTGTCTCCCCATCTCTGAAATGAAGGCCCTCCCACCGACAAGTAACACATGCTTAACGCACACTTCCAATTTGTCTAACTCAGGCAGACTAAGGTTAATGCACTCAGCTACTAGCCCAAAGGTTGGAGGTTCAAGTGCACCCAGAGGCACTTCAGAAGAAAGGTCTTGCTATCCACTTCTGAGAAATGACAGCCACTGAAGTCCCCATAGAGCTCAGTTCTATTCTGATACATATGGGATGGCAATAGGAGGCCTGGCTTGGCTTGACCAGTCCACTGAGAAGGCCAATGTGTCTGTCTCTGGGCCTCCTGAGTCCCCTCCACCCATCAGGACCCTCTGTCCTAAGGCTCAGTCCAATTTTAGGGTCTTTGGAGTGAAAAGTCTCAATGAATTGCCGTGACCGCCCAGTCAACCAGCCTTCCTGGGCTCATCTGACATTCCAGAAACATTCGACTCTGACTCCGTGAAGAACTTCCCTGTCCCTCCAAATGGCGCCTTGGCTACTATGAAATTAGAGATTAGCATCTCCAGCGCTCAAGTACCCTTCTCGATCCTGTGACCGTTAGAGACCCATCTGCTATTTATGGCCCTGGGAAAAGTCGGTCCCCTACTCGGGCAGCCAGAGGCCATCTTAAATTACCTAAAGAGTCTGAGTGCTGGGCCTGGGCTCCATTTGTTTACAAAATAGGCACTTTCAAAGGCCCTTTACTAGGGACTGGCAATCCCCAGGTCCCCTGCTATAGGCTGATGCATAATGCATAAGATGCTGGGAAATGCGTATTCATGAGGGCGGCTTGGCTTTTGTCAAAAAGAACTGTGAAATATTATGATGGAACAATTTTCATTTCTGCCACATTGTTTTTATAGTGCATTCATGACTGGGGATTGAGGGCTTTTCGAGTTCTGTCTGGTGCAGATGTTGCAGCGCTGAGATCTGCTTCAGACATCCTTATTTTCCAACTTTGTTGCCGACAATTACATGACAGGGGGGAAAGAGGGGCTCTCACAGGGAGACAAAGGATATATGTCCTCAAGTGATCCTGTTCGGAATTCAGGAGAGCAGGGCAGAAGGAGGGAGGGAGGAAAGATGAAAGGAAGGAGGGAAGGAGGAAGGGAGGGTTGTAGGCAAACGTTAACATTTCGAGATGCCTCCTGGGTTCTGCTCCTTGCCCTAGGGCTTCCCCCCCCTTGTTTCTCTTCCATTCCTGTGAGGACCCTTTTATCTCCATTTTAAGTATGAAGAAATGGAGACCCTGAGAGGTTGAGCCACTTGCCTGAAATCACACAACCCATGAGTTGTGAAGGCTGGATTTGAACCTACATCTCTATGACCAACTATAAACTCTTCTACAGAAACGACTACCAGAAGAATTCAAACCAAGGAGAGACTCCCTCTCTCTGTAATCCAGTCAAGAGATGATTGTAAGGCAGAGGGGTGAGAGGTGTGTGAGCTGCCACTGGGTCTCAAAAGGCTAGAGAAATGCAAGGGAACCCAGGCCCTGGAGAAAAAGGATTGGGAACAAAGGTCAGTGAGTGGGTGTCCTGTGCAGGCACTATCCACATCGTCCCTGATCTGGCTGTTAGGCAACATGGCTGCCATCTTGCAGACAAGCGCACAACGTCTCAGCAAGGTTACAGAGCTCGCCCAAGCTCCCAAAGCTCCTACCTTCTGTATAGCATTCTAGCTCAGATCTTCTAGACAGTAAACCCTGGCGTTGTATCACTCTACTGCCTCCTAGACCCGGAAATGTTAACCCCTTCTTGCCCCTCATTCCAAAGGCCATGAGTTCCTGGAGGCAGGAATTGTGGCTTAATTTCCCCTGGATTCTCAGGGCTTACATAGCTCCAGCAAGCTCAGGGTGCAAGCCTGGCACAGAAGCATTCAATATATGGTGAAAATGCCACAAATGAAAGTCACCTGGGCCCTTCCTTGGAGGTAATACCCTGAGACTTGGGGTGAAGGAGAAAGATGCACACTGGAATTCTGTACCTCTAGCATGGCAGCAGCTGGATCTGAGCTCACATTCTCCCAACTCCTTGTAAAATCTTCACTGGGTCCCTCGGGACAGAGAGGACCACGTTCCATACAAATTCCAAGGCAAAGGAGCAGGAGAAGAATCTATTCCCAGATGAAAGGAGATGGGATGGGCCCTTGCCTCACCCCTGGGGAAAGATGTGGTAGTTCAGGGGTTGAATTCCCTGAGGCTGCACTTCATATGCACAGGAGCCCTGGTGGTGCAGTGGTTAAAGCATTCAGCTGCTAACCAAAAGGTCAGTGGTTCGTACCCACCAGTCCTTCTGTAAGACAAAGATGTAGCGATCTGCTTTTGTAGAACAGTTGGCCTTGGAAACCCTGCAGGGCAGTTCTATTCTGCCCTACAGATGACTGTGAGTTGGAATCAACTAGCTGGCAATGGGATCGGGCACCTCATACACCTGTCTATTAGTGCAGGCTTGAGTGCTTCTATGATGAAGAACAAATTTTAGTGGAGCTTTCAGACTAAAATGAACTAGGAAGAAAGTCCCAGTGATCTACTTCTAAAAGCCAGCCAAAGAAGACTCTGTGTGACCACACTAGTCTGATCTACAGCTGATCATGGGATAGCAGAGGACAGGGAAGCATTTCATCCCGTGGTGCATAGGGTACCAGGAGTCAGGGCCAACTCCACAGCAGCCAACAACTTCTAGGGCCAGGTGTTATGGACTGAATTGTGTCCCCAAAAAATGTGTGTGGTAAATCCGCCTGTGATTATAATCCCATTTGGGAACGGGTTGTTTTATTATGTCAATAATACAGGATTAAAGTAGGGGTGTGTTTTGAGTCAGTCTCCTTTGAGATATGAAGGAGATTAAACAAGTAAGCCAGCAAGTACGGATGAGGGAAGAAAGATGCCAAGTCACATGAAGGACATCCAAGAGCAGAAGCCCGGAAGCAACAAGGACTTTTCTCCACAGCTGACAGACTGAGAATGCCTTCCCCCGCGGCCAGCACCCTGAATTGGGACTTCTGACCACCTGAACTGTGAGAAAACAAATTTCTGTTTGCTAACGTCATTCACGTTTGGTAGTTTCATCATCAACATCATCATCATTATAGCAGCACTAGATAACTAAGACAGCAGGTCTAAGGAAGGCACAAAGCAAGTTCAGAGCACAGCGCAGTCAAATCTAGAGAAAGAGCGAAGCAGGGAGCAGAGCAGGGAGTGGAGGAGCATCATGCCCAGGGAGGCCTCCTTCCACAGGTGAAGCCAGAAGAAGGGCCCGGAAGCCAAGCACAGAGAGAAATGGCAGGATTTTGGCCTGTGGGACCTCAGAAAGACAAAGTTCTGGTGACAGCCTCTGAGTACCCACTGCCCCTACTTAACATGGGAACAACCCAAGCTGGCATGAAGAAGACACAGATAGGCATGAAGCCAATGACTGGCCTTCAAGGAGTTTGTCAGGCTAGGCATTTATGAGGCTTTCTGGACACATTCGGGTCACTCTGTCCTCTTTCTTTTCCATGTGGAAATCGTCATTTTTCTGGAAATCTGCCCACAGGGTGATTAGCTAGAGCTAATGGCCAACCAGGGATGGCAAATCTCACTGCAAATCCAGCTCCATAACCCTCTCTGCCAGTCCTAAAAGGAACTAAGCTTGTTTCCACCTGAGGGTCTCTGCACAGGTTGTTTCCTCTAACACCCACCGCACGCACCACCCCTACCACTCCCTGCACCCCATAATCACATGACTAGCACCTAGCGTGGGGAGTTCTGATAGCGTAGTGCCTAAGGCACTTGACTGCTAACCAGAAGGCTGGCGGTTCAAATCCACCAGCCACTCCTCAGAAGGAAGGTTGGGGAATCTACTTCCACAATGATACTGCCTCAGAAGCCCATGGAGGGGTCGCTATGAATCAGGTCCGACTCCATGGCACATAACAACAACAACAAGAAGTACCTTCTCACCCTTCAGCTCCAAGTTTAACACCACCTTCTCCAAGAAGCCTTCCTATATCACCTTATCTAGTGGATTTCCCCATCTCAGTATTTCCCATCAGAGCTTGCCGTTTGGATTTCCTGCTGCTGTTGGGAATGTCATCATCTTGTTGTTATTTGTCTCCTTGCAGTAATATAAAGTCTTTGATAGCAAGAGGCAGGTGTAATTTGCTGACCGCTCCATCCCCACCACCAAGCATCAAGCCTCGGACAGAATTAGGGCTCAATAAATGTTTGCAAACGAATTAATTGGTACATGGCATGATATGAACAGCATCACTAAGGCATACTAAAGGGATGAGGAGCCAACCATTGGGTCTCCCAGTGCACAGTCTGCACCAGCTCTTTAGATAAGCAAACCAGGCCAAGGACAAGCAACAAAGCTGGAGAACACAGATCAAAGCTCACGGCTACTGAGTCCACGGGGTTCTCCTGACCCTTCTCCCCATTAGCTGTAAGGCAGAGTCTTGTGAAAAACTGGAACTCAGGAGTCACAAAAATGTGGTTTCAAAACTCTGCACTCCCAGGTACAAGTTTTATATCCATTAGCCTCAGTCCCCACATCAGCATGAAGGAGAAACCACCTGCCAGTAACATTGCTATGAAAGTGGAGTTAGACCAGTGTTTCTCAACTGGGTGTGATTTTACTCCCCAGGGGACATTTGTCAACGTCTGAAGACAATTTTTGTTGTCAAAATTGGAGTGGCTGTCAAGGACACTGCTAGACATTCTACACTGCACAGGGCAGCCCCTTGACCTCAAAAATTATCTGGCCCCAAATGTCAACAGTGCTGAGGTTGAGAAAGGCTGGGTTGGAGACAGTGCAGCTGCATAATGCATTCACGTGGCTCTCTGCTCCACAATGGGGCCACCTGCAGGCAAGGTGCCAGGAGCATGAACAGCCTCTTCTGAACATCTTCGACCAACTGACCAACCGAGTGGCTCCCCAGCAATGCCTTCTTCAATGGTCAAGGTCCTGCTTTCAGGTCTGCACTCAAATTTCATGGCAAACAAGCCTCCACCTGTTTTCCTGATTGTTGCTCCTCCTCCAGCCCTCCTATCACACACAATGTCTACAGCAGCACAAACTGCAGCCTGCTATACACCTGAGAGTTTTTCTTTCATCCCTTCCCTTCCTCCCACTCATCCTTGGGTCTTCGCACAAAGCCCTGTTCCCTCCACCAAAGGCTTTAGGAGAGGCAAACATCTAAACACCGTGACCCTGAATGCCTTTCCACCCCTTCTCCTTTAAGTCTTAATTTAGAAGATGTACGACCAAGCATAGTTAAGACATATGACTGTCTCATGATGCAATGAAAAAAGACAGGGTTTTGTAGGCAGGCAGATCCAGAGTCCTAATTATGTGGCTTCTTCCTAATGGTGTGGTTTTTCTCATGTGCATAGAGTGGGCATACAATAAAATACAGTTATTTTTACAGATGGAGTTTAGGGAAGGCCTGATAGGTTGAAAACTAAATCCAAACTCTCTCTTGAGCAGAGTACTTTTGTTGTTGTTCTTACTTCCTTGAAAGCCAAGCTCACAGCCAGGTAGAGGGGGAAGGCATCAGGCTTCAAGGTGTGTATTTGGAAAAAAAACATTTCCTTCTTGAGCTATCTTTTTGTTACATCACTCTCCCTACACAAAGCCAAGTGGCTTCTCTTCTCAATAGCACAGGCTTTGCAGAGTGAAGTCCTTGCTCTCTTGATCTGATCATACCTCCTTGGTGTGAGCATGTCACCTTTGATAAACAACAGGCTACCTGGTGACACTGATTTTGCCAGAACTGTCCTCTGTCTAGTGCTGTTTAAAATAGTGTGCATAGGTGTTGGGAGCTCAGGTGGCACAGTGCATTTGACTGCTAACCAGAGGGCTGGAGGTTCAAACCCACCAGCCACTCCCCAGAAGGAAGGCTGGACAATCACTTCCGTAGTGATACTGCCTCGGAAGCCCAAGGAGGGGTCGCTATGAGTCAGATCTGACTCCACGGTAGTGGTTGCATTTGCGTTTACGTTGTATAGGTGTTGGGGAAGATCCATGATAACAATCAGCTCAAAAACAAACAAGCAGGTCACAGCCCTTTGGAAGCCCAGTCACATGAGGACAGCCAGTGGTTCTAGAAGGAGCATGTGAAAAGAGCTCAGTGGCTTAGAAAAATGGGCAAGAAATTATTCACCTCCAGGGCACTGTGGCACAGCTCCAGCCACATGGCCCATCCCAGGCCTTCTCCATCTAATTCACAGCCCACCATTTTATGAAGTCCATGCAAAAACACTACTTGAAAACACTTCTGGGGAGGCAGAGCTGTCCCCAGAATCAAGTTTGAGGCAGTGGTCATGGACAGCTGCTGCATGGAGCTGGTGCAGAATCCTCACCGGTTTGATATGCTTGTAATGCCCAATCCCTATAGGGATATGAGTGACAATCTGGCCGCTGGCCTAGTTGGAGGAGCTGGTGAGGTTCCCAGGGAGAGCTACCACGCACAGTGTGCAGCCTTTGGGATGGGCACCAGGCACCCGTTTGCCCAGGCATATAGCCAACCCCTCAGCCAGGTTGCTCTCACCTTCCTAAATGTGGCAGCATCTCAATCTCGATGACCACTCCACATAATCACAGATGTGGCAAAGAAGGTGATCAAAAGTTGCCAGGTTTGAATCTCTGACCTGCGTGGTTATGCCACCTGCCACAACTTCACTGAGGCTGTCATTGCTGCCCTGTCTCACACATAGGTCCCACCTGTACCCTTGTTAGGTGCTCAATAAAACAGATGTATCAACAACAACAACAACAAGGGCACACTCGTTTCACTTGCTTAGAGACATACAGGTCTCCTTTGTCTCTAGTTTTAATCTTGATGGGGAGTATGATCAAGATTTTATATAGATAATATCAGTATCACTATAGGTGTATCAAACAGCAACAGAAAAAACTTGGCTATCAAGTCGATTATGATCCATAGCAACCCTATTGGACAGACTACCCCACAGTTTTCAAGACTGTAAATCTTCACAGAAGCAGACTGTCACATCTTTCTCCCGCTGGTGGGTTCAAACTGCCAAACTTACAGTTAGCAGCTAAGAGCTTAACCACTGCTCCACCAGGACTCCTGGCTACAGATGTGTATCAGCTGCTACTGACCTGGTCCTGCTCCGTGAAGACCTCACGTGGGTCAAACACAACGGTGCTCCACAGAGTTTTATTTTATTTTTTATTTTATTTTGATTTGGGTGAAGATTTACAGAGTAAATTCACTTTTCATACAGTAGTTCACATATACTTTGTCTCATGTCATTGACCAA
>NW_006921654.1:2336060-2354458 GCF_000298275.1 Orycteropus afer afer
GCAGTCCCTGGCTAGCCGGGTGATTTTTAGGTGAATTCTTAGGTCCTACCACCAGTCGGGGATCTCCGAGCCGCCTGTACTGTCAGGGTCACTCCGTTCGCTGTCAGACTGCGGATCGGTATGTCTCCTTTTTTTGGTATTTTCACGCAAATTCTTCTGCTAGTTGGGGTTTAGTCCAATTCTGCATGGTCCACGATTATCTTCTGTGTCTATGTTAATTGGTTTCCCTTTTCTTTGTTGAAGAGGGTCTTTTCAATCCTTCTGCCTAGTCCGCCATCTTGCCGGAACTCTCTCCACAGAGTTTTAATTGCTGGTTTTTCGAAGCACATCAGCAGGCTTTCTTCTCAGGCACCTCTGGGTGAGTTCAAACTCTCAACCTTTTGGTGAAAAGGCAAATGTGTTAACCATTTTTACCACCCCCAAAAAAATCAAACCAAACTCACTGCCATCAAGTCAATTTCAACTCCTAGAAACCCCCATTGCGTTTCCAAGCTGCAAATCTTTACAGAAGCATACTGCCTCATCTTTGTTCAGCAGGTGGGTTTGAACCACCAACCCTAACACCACCAGAGCTCCTTTTTACCACCCAGGCACTAGATATCTTCTTTCTTTCCCCCCTCCCTAACAAGCCAACTAATGATGCATGTTTTAAGGCAGACTTCATATGTCCTGTTCTATCTCATGACTGAGTTTCAGAAGGTCCCAAAACCCCCACCAAAGACTTAGAAGAGGTGAACATCAAAACATGATCTTTTATGCCCTTCCACCTCTTCTGGCTGAGGTCTTGCTCAAGAAGACACATGACCCAAAAAGACACTGTAAGACCCTTAGCAACTTATTCTACAGAAGACCTTGCTAATATGTGCAGCCTTCCACAGACAGATGACCGCCACCAGGCACCCAGGCCTCTGTCTCCTGAGGCATTTAAGGTGAGACACCACTGGAGAAGGGGAAAGCAGAGATGTATCCATGGACACAGGAATGGTGACTTGAGGGACCAGCCGGCAGCAACTGCTGAGAAACACTTTCTTCCAGTGACTCAGAGTTTTACCCCTTCTGAAAGGCTGGTCACATTTAAAACTGACCAAGTTTCTTTTTATAAGCCAGAAACAAGCAAACAAAACTGACCCCTGCTTCCCCAGGTTGATTGATGCCAGGGTGGCCAGCACCCCAGAGGTCACCTGAGGCCCTCTCTGTGCCTCAGTGTCTGCAGCTGAGATGTGAGAATGATAGTCTCTGCTGTTCATCTGTTGTGAAGGTTAGAGGAGAGAAAAAAAAACCAGAGCCATCGAGTAGGATCTGACTCATAGCGAGCCCTCCTTGGGTTTCCAAGGTGGTATGGTTCCAAGGCGGTATCTCTATGGAAGTAGATTGCCCAACCTTTCTTCCAAGGAGTGGCTGGTGGGTTTGAACTGCCAGCCTTCTGGTTAGCAGTCAAATGCCTTAGGCACTATGCCAAAAAAAAAAACAAAAACAAAAACAGATGAGGCAAACCCTTAAACATGGAAGGAACTAAGGGATTATCTTCTTCCAGAAGCTTCTCCATTCTTCCTGAGTAGGTCAGTTCCCACCCTAAAACACTCTCATAGCATCATGTAACCCTCCCTCAAAACATTTACCACTCTTGTCTTCTTATTTTCTCCATGTGTTCGTTTTGATATATAGGGGTTTTTATTTGCTTATTTATTATTGTGGTGAAATACACATAACATAAAACTTGCCATTTTAATCATTTTTAAGTGTTAACTCAGTGGCATTAAGCACCTTCACAATGTTGTGTAACCACTACCACTGTCAATTTCTAGAACATCATCATCCCAACCAGACACTCCGTAACCAATAAACAGTAACTCCTCATTCTGTCCTTCCTTCGGCCCCCGATAACGTCCATGCTACTTTCTGTCTCTATGGATCTGCTTATTCAGATTCCATTTCTTGTCAATGAAATGTTACAACACACAGTCTTTGGTGACTGGCTTCTTTTACTTTGCATAATGTTTTCAAGGTTCATCCATGTCAGAGCATGTTCAGTACTTCAATCCTTTTCATGGCTGAATAATACTCCATTGTAGGTGCAAACCACATTGGGTTTATCCATTTATCCAAACAACCACTTGGGTTGTTTATCTGTGGGTTCTTTAATTAACGTTTATCTCACATATTAGAGTGTAAAGGTAACACACGCATCGTCTTTTTGTTATTGCCGGTGTTTCTTCTTACCGTGGTAACCCACCATGTCTAGATACATGTCAAAGGTCTAAAAAACAAATAAAGCACAGCCTCTGTGGTGTTTGAAACAAACTGCAGCAATCTGCTCCAATCACTGCCTGTATGTCATTACAAAGGTGTCTGCAGATTTGATAACCAACCGTATGCCTCTCTGTGAGGCCATTATATTTTCCTGAAATGTAGCAGGTTGACAAAGATAGCCAGGACTTCTTCCATTTCTTCGCACTAAGGAATCTTATCCACAAACTTCTTTAAAATATCATGCAGGCATCCAGAAACAGTTAGTGATTTCATTAGGTTTGCTTTTAAAAGGAGAGAAAAAAAAAAAAAAAGATACAATTTCCAGCAACCATATTTATAAAAGCAAAACTTGAAACTGGTGCAGTTGGGTGAATTGTAGAAGACACATGAGTAGCATAAGTTAAATACCACTTTGTGCTGGCGGCACGATGCATGGCAATGATTAATCCTTAATTATGTGCAAATCTAAAGATCCGCAGCCCTTTAATTAAGAGTCCAGTGCGTTCCCGCAAGTCCATGCACAACGACGGTTCTTCTCTTCCTTGGAAAACAGCAGAAAATGGTGCTTTGCTCTCTGCTGCCATTCGTGCCAAGGCCAACGCCACTTCCTCTAAATTTTTGGAGAAGAAAAGTTCAAAATAGTACTTGCTTTTCTTTCTTTCTTCCCACATCCCTTGTCCCAGGTTAAATGGCCCCTTCTTTTTGCAGTAAGCTTCAGATAATGGCATCATTACCTTGGTTACACACCCATTTGGCAGAGGAACAGGTGGGTGGCAAGGAGAAAATGGTACTAGAATGAGCAGAGCAGTAAAAAAATGAATTGTTTAAAGGCCCCAGGTGATTAAACAATTCTTCTCTTTGTAGTTCATATTTGAGAGTGAATAGCATTTACCCCAGACTGCCTTTCTCGTCTTGGGAACACGTCTGCCTCTGCCAGCTGCGTGCCGACCCCCTTTCTCCCGGATGAAATTCCACCTCTCCAAGAACTCTTTTGTGAGCAGGAGCTGCTGGTCTCTGGCCAAATGGAAAAGGCCTGCCCTTTCTGCTCCTCATCCTGCATCGAGCCCTCATTTTCAAACCCGCCATCCTTTCCCTGATAGCCTGCTGCACTCCATTGCTCCTCTCCCCACACTAATTCAGAGGTTACAACTCTTTGGCTTTATAACATTTGCCAAGGGCTGGTGCGATGTCCTCCTACTTTAATGGATTTCCAGTTTCCAGAAGCCGCTATTCAGTTCCACACTCCCGATACCTTTGCAGCACTTGCGTGTTGGTTACAGAGAAGTAACACAGAGTATGGGTGAAGCCACACTCAGGTTCTGACCGCCTGCCTGCCTATGCTGGAGGCTGGAGAATTGCTGTCAATTCCAGACATCTGGAATTTGGTAGTTTGGAGACCAAATGCAGCCCACATGATGCTGAGATGTGGGCCTACATGAAGATGTTACTCAGACACTATGACAAATGTATATAAGTACGCAGGTACGTAGTAACAGGGACACTGGCGGTTCAGTGGTAGAATTCTCGCCTACCATGCAGGAGATCCGGGTGCAAGTCCCAGCCAATGTACCCTATGCACAGCCAGCATCTGTCTCAGTGGAGACTGCATGTTGAACTTATGCTGAGCATGTTTCAGCAGAGCTTCAATACCAAGACAGACCAGGAAGAAAGGTCTGAAGAACTTCTTCTGAAAATCAATCCGTGGAAACCTCATGAATCACAGTGGTTTGGTCTGCAACCAATTATGAGGCTGGCACAGGGCAGAAAGCGTTTTGTATACAGGGTCACCAGGAGTCAGGCCCAACCCAACTGAAGCTAATAACAACAATATGCATATAATAACAGAAATAAAACCAGAAAAAAAAAAAAAAAAAGTGTGTTTACTGAGACAAAAGAAAAAGAAATGCAGGATTGGGATTGCTCCTGAAAACAAAGTTAATTAACAGGGTTATGAACTTGGGTCAAGTTCACTGCTCCATAGAACCAAGGGCAGCATCTGAAATCCAGCCAAAGCAGAAGAGCAGACTGCGACGAGACCCCTTCCTGTGATCTGTTCTACTCCAGGCATAAGAAGCTTGACTCCAATACTCAGATAACTGTGTCTCATTGAGGTCTCTATCTACACTAAGAGGGGACCGTTATCTCTAGTCTCTCCCTCCAGATGATGAATGGATTTATTGAGTATGCTGAAGTTCATGCTCGGGAAGGGAACTTGATTCATGCTACTCCACAAACTAGAATAAATAAACCACGTAGAAAAGGCAGTGGGTTTTGAGACGGAGCTCCCTCTCCCCGGAACCTCACTTCTCACAGTGTGGTTGGGGACCAGGAGCATCAGCATCACCTGGAAATTGTTAGAAATACAGGGTCGTGATCCCCACTCCAGGATCCACTGAGTCAGAATCTTCATTTAATAAGACTCCCCAGGTGTATTCTGGGTGCATCACCATTTGAAAGACACTGCTTCCAAGAGCCTCCGATAATCTGTGACCAATGTGAGAGAGGCTGGGTTCATTTCTGGTCCAGATCACTAACCTAGAATGTGAGCTCTATAAGGTCAATGGCTTCTTCTTTATGACACTCTAGAATGTCCTCTGTAATAGACTGACTTACATCCCCCAAAAAGATATGTTAAAATACTAATCCCTAGGGACCTTGTTTGGAAATAGAATCTTTGAAGACCTTATCATTTAAGTGAACATGAGGTCATACAGTAGTAGGATTGGTCCTAATCCCTTCTGAGTAGTATCCTTATAAAGGAGGAGAGTTCAGGAACTCATAGAGACACTATAGGTGAGGAGTGGGACTGCCACGTGAAAATGCATGTACAAGGTAAGGAATTCCAAGGAATACCTGGGGCTACCAGCAGATGGAGGAAGCTTGCTGGCACAGTACTAGGTACTAGGTTGCTAACTGAAAAGTTGATGGTTTGAACCCACTAGCAGCTCCATGGAAAAAAGATGTGACAGTCTTCTCCCATGAATGTTATAGACTTGGAACTCCTAAGGAGCAATTCTACACTGCCCTACAGGGTCGGCATGAGTTGGAATTGACTTGATGGCAATGGATTTGGTTTTTGGGGGTTTACCAGCAGATGGAAGAAGCAACAAAAGATCTTCTCCCACAGACTTTGGAGAGAGTGTCCCCTCACAACATCCTGAACTTAGACTTCTGACCTCCAAATCCCATCACTTCTCTGTCAGTTTCTTGTATTGTGGTGGCTTACATGTTGCTGTGATGCTGGAAGCTATGTCACTGGTGTTTCAGGTACCAGCAGGATCAACCATAGTGGACGGGTTACAGCAGAGCTTCCAGACTAAGGCAGACTGGAAAGAAGGACCTAACAGTCTATTTCTGAACAAACTGGCCAGTGATAACCTGATGAGTAGAAACTGAATACTGTTGCTATACTGCCAGAAGGTGAGCCCCTCAGGTTGGAAGGCACTCTGAATGACCACCTCAAAGGAGAGTCAACCTTAATGACATGGATGGAGTAAAGCTTTCAGGATCTCAATTTGATGATGTGGCACAACTCAAAATGAGAAGCAACAGCTGCAAACATCCATTAATAATTGGAACATGGAATGTATAAAACAGGAATCTGGGAAAATTAGAAACTGTCAAAAATGAAATGGAACTCATAAAGATCTATATCCTAGGTATTAGTGACCTGCAGTGGACTAGTATTGGCCATTCTGAATAAGATAATCATATGGTCTACTATGTTGGGAATGACAAATTGAAGAGGAATGCCATCACATTCATCATCAAAAAGAACATTTCAAGATCCATCCTGAAATACAATGTTGTCAGTGATAGTATAATATCCCTACACCTACAAGATCAGTTAATACGAATATTATTCAAATTTACACACCAACCACTAATGCCAAAGAAGAAGAAATTGAAGATTTTTACCAACTTCTGCTGTCTGAAATTGATCAAACATGCAATCAGAATGCATTGATAATTACTGGTGATTGGAATGCAAAATTTGTAAACAAGGAGGAAGGATTAGTAGTTGGAAAATGTGGCCTTGGTGATAGAAATGACGCCAGAGTTGGTGTGATAGAATTTTGTAAGACCAGTGATTTAGTCATTGAAAATATCTTTATTCGACTACATAAATGGTAACTATACATGGAGACCTCACCAGATGGGATACAGAGGAATCAAATTGACTACATCTATGGAAAGCGTGCTCTGGTAGCATAGTGCCTAAGGCACTTGACTGCTAACTAGAAGGCTGGCTGTTCAAACCCACCAGCCACTCCTTGGAAGGTCGGGCAATCCTACTTCTGTAGTGCTACTGCCTCGGAAACCCAAGGAGGGGTCGCTATGAGTCGGGGCCAACTCGACGGCACATAACAACAACAACAACAATGGAAAGAGAAGATGGAGAAGCTCACTATCATCAGGCAGAACAAGGTCAGAGGCTGAGTGTGGAACAGATAATCAACTGTTTGTACGCAAGTTCGAGTTGAAACTGAATAAAATTAAAACAAGTCCACAGGAGCCAAAATGCAACCTTGAATATATCCCACATGAATTTGGAGACCATTTCAAAAATAGATTAGATGCACTGAACACCAGTGACCAAAGACTAGACGAGCTGTGCAATGACATCAAGTATATCATACAAGAAGAAAACAAAGGGTCATTAAAAAGACAGGAGAGAAAGAAAAGACAAAAATTCCTGTCAGAAGAGACTAAACCTTGCTCTTGAATGTAGAGTAGCTAAAGTGAAAGGAAGAAGTGATGAAGTAAAGGAGCTGCACGGGAGATTTCAAAGCGTAGCTCGAGAAGACACAGTAAAATATTATAACGAAATGTGCAAAGAGCTGGAGTTAGAAAACCAAAAGGGAAGAACACACACTTGCTATTTCTCAAGCTGAAAGGATTGAAGAAAAAAAAAATCAAGCCTCAAGTTTCAATACTGAAGAATTCTACGGGTAAAATATTGAACGACACAGGTAGCATCAAAAGAAGATAAAGGGAATACACTGTGTCACGGAACCAAAAAGAACTGGCCAGTGTTCAACCATTTTAGGAGACAGCGTATGATCAAGAACCAATGCTATTGAAGGAAGTCTAAGCTATAATGAAAACACTGGCAAAGATAAGCCTCCAGGACTTGACAGAATACCAACTGAAATGTTGAAAACAAACAAATGCAGTGCTGGAAGCATTCACTTGTCTATGACAAGAAATTTGGAAAGCAGCTACCTGGCCGACCAACTGGAAGAGAACTTTATTCTTGCCCATTCCAACAGAATGCAGAAATTATAAAACAATATCATTAGTAACACACACAAGTAAAATTTGGCTGAAGATAATTCAAAAATGGTTGCAGCAGTACATTGACAGAGAACTGCCAGAAATACAAGCCCAATTCCTAAGAGGACATGGAATGAGGGATATCATTCCTTATATGAGATGAATCTTGGTTGAAAGCAGAGAAGACCAGAAAGATGCTTACCTGTGTTTCACTGACTATGCAAAGGTATTTGACTGCACAAATCATAACAAATTACAGATAACCTTGTGAAGAATGGGAATCCCAGAACATTTAATTTCGCTCATGTGGAACTGTGCATAGACCAAGTTGCTTGGACAGCACAAGCTGTTGTTTGAACAGCACAAGCGAATAGTACACGTTTGAAAAATCAGGAAAAGTGTGTGTCAGGATTGTATCCTTTCACCATACTTTTTCATTCAGTCTGTATGCTGAGCAAATAAACCACAAAGGTAGAAGATATGAAGAACACAGCATCAGGACTGGAGGAAGACTCATTAACAATCTGAGATATGTAGATGACACAGTCTTCCTTGCTGACATCAAAGAATACTTGAAGCACTTACTGTGAAGATCAAAGGCTTCAGCCTTCAGCATGGATTACACCTCAACATATAGAAAACAAAAACCCTCACAACTAGACCAATAAACAACATCATAATAAATGGAGAAAAGACTGAAGTCATCAAGGATTTCATTTTACTTGGATCCACAATCAATGCCCATGGAAGCATGAGCCAAGAAATAAAATGATGTATTGCATTGGGTAAATCAGCAAAAGATCTCTTTAAAGTTTTGGGGGGAAAAAGAAAAAAACCAAAGATGTAATTTGAAGACTAAGGTGCACTTAGGAGCTCTGGTAGCATAGTGCTTAAGGCACTTGACTGCTAACCAAAAGGCTAGCGGTTCAAACCCACCAGCCACTCCTCGGAAGGAAGGTTGGGCAATCTACTTCCGCAGTGATACTGCCTCGGCAACCCAAGGAGGGGTCGCTATGAGTCGGATCTGACTCGATGGCACATAACAACAAAGTGCACTTGACCCAAGACATGGTATTTTCAGTTCCCTCATATACATGTGAAAGCTGAATGATAAGCAAGGAAGATCAAAGAAGAATTGATGCCTTTGAATTATGGTGTTGATGACAAATTATAAATACACCATGGACTGCCAGAAGAATGAATAAATCGATCCTGGAAGAAATACAACTAGAATGCTTGTTAAAAGTGAGGATGGCAAGATGTTATCTTTATTGTGGACACTGTCAGGAGGGACCAGTCCCTGGAGAAGGTAAAGTAGAGTGTCAGCAAAAAGGAAGAAAACCTTCAAGGAGATGGATTAACATAGTGGCTGCACCAATGGGCATGTGGCTGCACCAATGGACATAAACATAGAAACAATTGTGAGGACGGCGCAGGACCTGGCAGTATTTCACTCTGCTGTACATGTGTCACTGTAAGTCACAACTGACTTGACAACACCTAACAACAATAACAACAAACATCTGTAATAGTGAGACAATAAATTTGTGTTCTTTAAAGCTATCCCCAGTTGTGGTACTTTGTTACAGCAGCCCTAGAAGATTAATACACGTCAATAAATACTTTTTGAATAAATAAATAGATGTCCCTAAAACCATTGTCCCCCAGGGTCCAAAGGTTGGGCAATCTATTTCCATAGTGATAACTGCCTCGGAAACCCAAGGAGCGGTCGCTATGAGTCGGGTGCGACTCGATGGCAAACAACAACATTCTACTTAAAGTGTTGGGGGGAAAAGAAACAAGCTTTGGGCTTCACAAACCTTGTTTCCAACTCTTAAACTCTGCTTACTAGTTGCTAGCTTCTTCTAAGCCCAGCCTATGATGTCCTAGTGTTTGTAGGCTAACTAGGATCAGCAGCATTATGCAGCAACCATAGTTCCAACATGAACCCAGTAGCAAGCCTCTGTTACCCTATCCCATGCATATAAAACCCCTTTTATTAGAGGAATCTTTTGCTGTTTGCTAACAGAATCCCATCGCTCAGAGCCACAACACATTCTATGTACTACTAAACTTCCCCCTAGCAATGCCATTACCCAGTCTGTGTGTTGTTGTTGTTATTGTTGTTAGGTGGCATCAAGTCAGCTCCAACTCATAGTGACCCTGTGTACAACAGAAGAAACACTGCCTGGTCTTGCACTAGCCTCACAATCCTTGCTATACCTGAGCCCATTGTTGCAGCCACTGTGCCAGTCCATCTCATTGAGGGCTTTCCCCTTTTTTGCTGACATTCCACTTCACCAAGCATGATATCCTTCTCCAGGGAATGGTCCCTTCTGACAACATGACTGAAGTAGGTGAGAGCAAGTGTGGCCATTCTCACTTCCAAGGAGTATATGGCTGCACTTCTTCCAGGACGGAATTGTTAGTTCTTTTAGCAGTCTATGGGACCTTCAACATTCTTCACCAATATCACAACTCGAAAGCATCAACTCCCTTTGGTCTTCCTTATTCATCTTCCAGCTTTCACATGCAAATGAGGCAACTGAAAATACAATGGCTTGAGTTAGGCACACCTTAGTCTTCAAAGAGGCATAGTTGCTCTTCAGCACTTTAAAGAGGTCATTTGCAGCAGATATGCCCAGTGCAATATGTCATCTGATTTCTTTACTGTGGCTTCCATTAGTGTTGATGCTGGAACCAAGTAATATGAAATCTTTGACAACTTCAATCTTTTCTCCATTTATCATGCTGCTGTTTACTGGTCCATTTGTGAGGGTTTTCATTTTCTTTATATTGAGATGTAATCCATACTGCAGACTGTAGTCTTTCATCTTTATCAGTAAGGGTTTCATCTTCACTTTTACCAAACAAGGTTATGTCATCTGCATATCACAGGTTGTTAATGAGTCTTCCTCCTGTCCTTATGCTGCGTTCTTCTTCATAAAGTCTGGCTTCTCAGATTATTTGGTCAGCATAGAGATTGAACAAGTATGGTGAAAGGATACAACCCTGACACACGCCCTTCCTGATTTTAAACCATGCAATATACCCTTGTTCTGTTTGAACGTCAGCCTCCTGGTTTATGTACAGGTTCCTTATGAGTGCAATTAAGTGTTCTGGAATTCCCACTCTTCTCAATATTATCCATAATTCGTTATGATCCACAGAGTCTAATGCTTTTGCATAGTTAAGAAAACATAAGTAAACATCTTTCTGGTATTCTTTGCTTTCAGCCAAGATCTATCTGACATCAGCAATGCTATCTGTCGTTCCACATCCTCTTCTGAATCCAGCCTGCATTTCTGGAAGTTCCCAGCCTGTCCACCACTGGCCCTCCCCCTGACAGAGCCATGACCCAGCCTATGTAACACTATTAAACGTCCCCTTGATGGCATTCACTACAATATAGACTGTAATCACTTTGTCCCAAATATCAGTGATACTGGAGTATAAAATAGACTCCCCTGCTTCCGTAGTCGCGATTCACACACAGCAATATGGATGAGTCTCTTTCAAGCCAGATTTTGCTTTATTGTAAGTCAAAAAACAAAACAAAACAAAAACAAAGAAATGAGCAAAAATCTCACCTGTCTCAGACATTAGAAGGGAGGCTGGGAATGTGAAGAGAGGAGAATATTGGGGCAAATGTAATGGTTGCTTCCCACCCCACCCCACCCTTTTTTAATTTCATGCATTGTCCTCAGGAATCTCAAAGAGAAGAGGCCTGTTACCTCTAACTCAACCATTTCTAACACCCCACCTAAAAGGTGAGAGGAGAGGACCCATTTGCCCTCCTCCTCCAAATCTGGAATTTGACCATCCCCTGACAATGGTCAGGAGCTCTGCTGGCACAATGGTTAAGGCATTCGGTTGCTAACCAAAAGGTTAGTGATTTGAACCCACCAGCAGCTCCATGGGAGAAAGACAAGGCAGTCTGCTTCCATAAAGATTTACAGCCTTGGAAACCCTAAAGGATAGTTCTACTCTGTCCTATGGGAGGTTGCTGTGAGTTGCAATCAACTTGACAGTAGTCAGTTTTGTTTGTTTGGTTTGACATTGGCAACTCTAAGAGTTTGCTCCCTGCAGCCTGGCACAATCCTCACTGAAGGCCATCCCCTGTGCCCCAACCCCCCCACTCAGGCTGGTCTGTTTCACATGCTGGCCCCTCCCACATACCCCTGCTCACTTCCCACTATGCTCACATATATTCATTCTCTCGGGTTTCTTTACTCTCCCATTTGTGCCAGACTGATAGATCCACTGACACAATGGTGAAAAGTACAGACTTTGGAGTTAGGTACCAGTGGTTTAGAACCACACTCATGTCTCTTGGTTGGTGAATGCTTTTGGGTAACTCATATAACACGTTGACATCTCAATTTCCCCCTCTGTAAAAAGGAAATAATTGTAAATGCCACATAGGGTCATCGTGAGGGTTCAGTAAGTTAGTTCTCATAAAGTACTCAGAACAATGCTTAGTATATAGTAAGTGCTCCTACTCCCTCCACTAGGCCCTGCTCCTCAGGTTCTTGAAGACTCTTTGTAGGTCAGATCTGCCTAGAGAGGAGGATGAGAGGATTACAGGTGTCACCTCACCTCATATGTAAGACAAGAACTAATTCTTTCTCAATCCTTTCTCTCCCCAACTGCCACAAAAAATGCAAACTAGTAAGCTATCTTATAGACCAGTGAGTGGAAATTCTAAAGTTCAGGATGGAAAATGTACTGTAGAGAAAAAAATTTTAAATATATAATTCCCAATCTGACAAATCAAGCTTCACCTCTGACTAGCTGTGCAACTTCAAGCAACTCAATTGAGCTTTTTGGGTTTCACTTTCCTCATAGAATAAGGGGAATCATACAAACTAAATTAAATCAGGAATCATGCAAACTAAATTAGATAAAATAAGGTTAGTGTGGTAAAACATGTGAAACACCAGATCCGTAGTTGAGTATAGGTTCATGAGACCCTATCATCTCTCTTGCCTTTAGCAAAGAGGGAGCATCGAGGAGGCTGACATTATAACCTGCTCCTTAAGCAATGACAGCTTCTTGTGTGCCATCAGTACAAGAGTGATCACTTGAGCTAATCATTAGCATAAATAATATACAACAATGTCATTTTAACGCCCCCAAAAGAGCACCTGTTATCTATTCCACAAATTGGACCCTCTGTGGCATAAAACATCAAGAAGCACTTCCCATGTGTCTTGAATGAAGGAGTGCCATTCCTACCAATAAGGCAAACATTAAACAAAACAAAAAACAGACAAAGCACAGAAACACCCCATACTGTGGCTTTAATAGTTGATCAACTGCAGATCAAGAGCTTTAATTTCTCCTTGGCTTTGGGTTGACAGCAGGAACTGAGTTCCCACTCTTTCAGAGATGATTCCTTTGGTGAAAAAACAAAGACTCTTATTTATCAGACCTTCGCCAATAAACACCCTCAAACCTGGGCCTCTCTTACAGAGAAATGTTCAGATAAAAATTGATACCTGTGCATTATAAGGCATAAGATTTTAAGTACTGCCTTGATATCTTTAAGCCTCCTGAGGTCCCAAAAGCCAAACCATGAGATCCCCTGCTCTTACCAAATCTACTTCCACCCCAGTGGGAAAGGCTCCCACTGGCTACTTCTGTCAGGCAGGCCAGCTGCACTCCACCTGGTCCTTAATCTAAAGGGAATCACTTTCTTGTCTGCCCATTAAAGTATCAAACAAACCAATCACATCCATGAGAAACACGGTCACTCCACCCTCTTGTTACTACAAAGCCTGCCTCCTAGGGCCCTTTCTGGTTCACTACTCACCCAAGAGCATTTTTGCCTCAGTCTCTTCAAATGCCTTCAATTATCTCCAACCTTATACAATGTGCATTTAGTAATGAAGACTTGATAACAGTCCCTGTTAACATCTGAAATAGAAACATCTGAGTCATGACAGGCTTGGATTGGCCAGGAATGCCCCAAGCTGACAACAACCAAGTCTACATAATTACGCATGCCACACACAAAATACATATGACATGTTCATTCACCGACATTTATGGTAGGCATATTGGAGTACTCAGATCTTCCAAATAATACTTCCTTTTGAAAGACGCAAATCATTTTTCAACATCTTTGGAGTGATGAGAGTAGGGAATCTTTCCTTAATGAAATATTATAATTTACCATTTGGATGATTTGGTTTAACAAAAGTTTAACTCATACAACACACTTGCTCAATTTGACTCAAGTCATCAAACTTACAGGTTTGAAGACCCTGTTCTCATTTGGGGCAATGGCAGTTATGGCTATAAACCAGAATATTTGCCCTTCAGGACACAGGGGAGCCCCATAAAAATGACACAAACATATAGCCACATTTCCTATCACTGAGCTCAGCTGTCTCTGAGAGATTGGGACATCTGTGACATCTGCGATACTGCTAGGACAATTCCCCACATCCCTTCCTAACCTGATGCCTTTGTCATACTGAAGAGTTATGGACAGGAGAAGAGGCACTAATTGAAGGCATGTGGTTTCCATTCCTTCAGGGTGGAAACTCATTTGATGGCTTCCTACCTCTCTGTCAGTCAATCAGCTTGCATATATTGGCAGCCAACAGAATCCAAGACACCAGGGTTGTGGTAGAAAAGCAGAGAAATTTGAAAAAACAAATAGCCTACTGGCAATATTATTACAAAGCACCCAAAGGAAACAAGATGAGGGGCAAAAGCACCCATGTATTCCATGCATTCCTAAAAAGTACGCACCCTGCACAAAGATGGCTCCTTACTCCATAATGACGAGTTTATGACTTCCCTTAATTTAGCCCACAATGCTTTGGCCTTTGTTCCCTATTTATTGCCAGGGAGTTAATTCTGATGGACAATGCTAGGCATGAAACATAGGAGCACTCACACCAACACACACAGGTCCACACAACCTACCTAAGCTAATCTCCCTGCCGTGGCTGTAGTCTCAGTTCTTTTTGCTAATCCTCTTTCCAATCTTCTCTTCAATTGCCACAAAGCATATAGTTTAGTACTTGACATTTCCTTTGAATTAACACTAGAAGTTAAGTGGGCATTTTCCCTTCCAGAGTTGGATATTCCAGGCCTCCTCACAGCTAATCATGCCATCCAATGCAATTTCACCTGTTCCTTTCATGGGCACACACTCTGCTTGAAATTTGACAGCAGGTCCTCAATAAAGAAATAGCCCTGATTGCTCATTAAAAGCAAAAGAGAAAGCAATTAAAATACAAAAGGCAGAGCAAAGCTTAACATTTGCAAGGTGAAAGTTGAGCAAGCCTGGTTGAGAGTGCAGAAGCAATTCTGTAGAGTGGGAGACAGAGTGCCCTGTTCCGTGAAATCACAAGT
This sequence comes from Orycteropus afer afer, assembly GCF_000298275.1. Lineage (NCBI taxonomy): Eukaryota > Metazoa > Chordata > Mammalia > Tubulidentata > Orycteropodidae > Orycteropus > Orycteropus afer. Next base: position 2,350,959 of record NW_006921654.1, read on the forward strand.
GGAAACGGACAGGGAGAGCCATGGAGGGGCAACTGGTGGCCTGGTGCAGATCATTAGTGGGTTTTCTTTTCATCATTTAAATGAATTAAATGAGAAAATACACTAATGTTCTGCCCAGGCCACCAGTTGCCCTACCACAGCTCTCCCTCACCTGCCATGCCAGGAGGCTGCCTCCATTTCCACTTGTGATTTCACAGAAGAAGGCACTCCATCCTCCGTCCTCCTGCTCTTCTCCAGGGAGCTCTGGTAGCATAGTGCCTAAGGCATCTGACTCCTAACCAGAAGGCTGGTGGTTCAAACCCACCAGCCACTTCTCGGAAGGAAGGTTGGGCAATCTGCTTCCATAGTGATACCACCTCAGAAACCCAAGGAGTGGTCTCTATGAGTTGGATCCAACTTGATGGCAATAAGGTTTTTTTGAGTCATAAAATATTATTTCCTTTTTTTTTTTTTTTTTTGCTACAAAGCTCACATTCGGCCAAAGCCAGCTTCATGGAAGTGTGACCTGCACAGTCATGTAGACCCATGCATGGGACTTAAAGCTCTGTTACTGAGGTAGAGCCACCACTCATCTGCCAGTCTGTCACCCCGTGGTGGCTTGTGTGTTGCTGTGATGCTGGAAGCTATGCCACCAGAATTTCAAGTATCAGCAGGGTCACCCATCCTAGACAATTTCAGGGGAGCTTCCAGACTAAGACAGACTAGGGGGGAAAAAAAAAAACCCTGGCAATCTAATTCTGAAAATTAGCTAAGGGGAACCCTGTAAGCACAGAATATTGTCCAAGACTTAATCTTAATCATGGAGTGCGTCATCAGGAAGGAGTGGTTGCCAGAGAAGGACCTGTGTGGTAAACTGGAGGACCAGTGGATGTGAGGGAAATCCTCAGTGAGATGCATTGACACATTGGCTGCAATAATGGACTCAAACACACTGATGAGCATGACAATAGTACAGGACTGGGCAACATTTCCTTTTGTTGTACATAAGGTCACCTTGAGTCAGAGCCAACTCAGAGACAACTAACAACACTGAAGTCTTTAAACCACTAACTTCTGAACAAGGAGCGCTGTGTTTTCACTTTGCACTGGGCCCTACAGACAATGGAGCTGGTCCTGCCACTAGAATAAATGGATGCCCAGCCCAGGTTGTCTTTTCCCAACTCCTTCTCCAAGACCCTGGGTGAGACGGATGGTCTGCCACCCGCAGCCCAGCATTCTCAGCTCTGCCAACAGGATCAGGGTTAATTTGAAAGAGGATCCAGAATTGATGGCAAATTACCATAAGAATCTTGGAGAGCATTTCCTGGGAGGCTTTGGGCTTAGCCTGAAGCATTCATGAGGAAGTGACTCTCTGTTCAGATCATCCTGCTCCTAGATAAGTAGCATAGAACTACTATCACTGTAGAACAATTGTCCCAGGCAATGAAAATTCATCCTAGGTGTTAATTAGCTCAATATTTATCTCATCTAATATGCAAATTAAGACACTGCGGTCTCATTAGCGTCATCTGTGTTTCCTTTAAGCAAAACTAAATCTCTTGCCAATGCAAGAAGAAGAAAAAAACCCATCAGTATTTCTCTTTGAAGCTAATGAGAGTGTGACTCGTCTCTTCCTTTGTTATGAGGTAGCAAGTTAGGAAAAACACATTTTAAATATGCAAAGTGTAGCCTGACCTCATACATCAGGCAAGATCACAGCTTCTTGTGCCAGTCTTAGGCTTTCTGCATCTAGCTGGTCCAAAGAGCCCACTTCGGATAAGCAGGTTGGTGAGGTAGCAGTGAACTCGCCACCAACCCCAAAGAGAACAAAGAGACGCAGCCTTCTAGAGCCCCGCTCAGCAAACAGATGTGGTCTTACCTCAGTGCTAAGAGGGGGAAGAAAGTGTTTTCTTAATGTTGTGAATCTTAAAAACAAGAAAATGTTTCCTGAGTAGAAAAGGAAAAAACAGATTTCAGCTCAAAATTCTGTTCCTCCCTGCTTCCTATTTTAAGATTTTAGAATATATGTGTATAATAACCAAGCAGTCATCAAATGCCCACACTGTATCCCCAAACATGTGCTCTGAGTACTGGGGACACAACAATGCCACAAACAACAACTTCAGGAGGAACCCAAGTGTGGAGGTTCTGGGGTTTGGCCCACCGCTAGGAATTGTGCATGCCTTAGCTCTAATCTTCATAATAACTCAGCAAGGCACGATTTCTCCTTTTTCACACATGATGAAATCATGGTTCGGGGTGGTTAAACAGTCACTTGGCCAAGATCATAGAGCTAAAACTTTACCAAGGCGGAGTGAAGGGATCCAAGGATTGTGACATGCAGAAGGCAGGCAGGCATTCGCCCCCTCATTAGAGGGGTGTTCATGTGCAGTATGGCAGGCTTAGATGGGTCTGAGGGCCCTGAAGGCCAGTGCAGACATGGATCCTACTTTCTAACCCAACAGGCCACAGAGGGGCCTCTTGCTGCCCTCCCTTTCCCAGTTGTGACAAGGTATGGGATTCAAACTTGAATCCCAGTTTGTGAACACAGCCAGATCTCTGGGGCAGGAGAGAGTTCTGTCCACCTTCCCACCCCTCTGGGACCCAAATACTGAATACTGAAAACCACCCCACAGGCAAACAAAAGCTGATTTCCATATGTTACAAATGATGTCAACTGTCACAGCTTCAGTGCAAGGAGAGCTCCAGGCTGAAGTGAACAGAGACAGAGGAGCTGCCCTTGGCTCAAAGAGGAAGCAGGAGAAAGAGGTCATGATGCCCTGTGGCTCACAGATGCCAGATACCCCCAGAGTGCCTTTGTCTTGTCAGATTCCACATCTGTGAACTTGGCCTCCACCTGGAGCCAAGCAGCAGAGCAGAGAGAAAAGCAAGCAAATATGGCTGGGCTGTGGTGGGGCCTCATGAACCTGCTACTATCACGAAAAGTGTCTCCATTGCCAACGAGAACACGTGGCCACCGGAAAATCACATGGACAAAAGTTCCAAATCTCTGGGGACATTTGTTGTTGTTGCTGGCTGCCATTGAGTCAGCTGAAACTCATGATATCCCTGCACACAACAGAATGAAACACTGCCTGGTCCCACACCAACCCCATGATCAATTGTAAATCAGACTTTTACAACCCTCAGTTGGAATTTCCACTTCGACGGGAACTTCCAAAGGATGTTCTTAACCTGTGTCAGCATTTTCTCTTTCATCTCTGCCTCTGAGTCCCACAAAACTATAAAAACCAAACTCACAGCCATCAAGTCATTTCTGACTCATAGTGACCCCTCCTGGTTTTCCAAGGTGGCAAATCTTTACAGAAGTAAATTGCCCTGTCTTCCTTCTGCGGAGCAGTTGGTGGGTTTGAACCATCAACCTTCTGATTAGCAGTCAAATGCCTTAGGCACTGAGCTACCAGTGCTCCTTCTGAGTTGCATTAAAAAAAAAAAAAACAACAACTCACTGCCGTGGAGTTGGATCTAACTCAGAGAGACCCCTCCTTGGGTTTCCAAGG
>NW_006921654.1:2354558-2373396 GCF_000298275.1 Orycteropus afer afer
CTACAGAAGTAGATTGCCCAACCTTCCTTCTGAGCAGTGGCTGGTGGGTTTGAACCACTAGCCTTCTGGTTAGCAGTCAAATGCCTTAGGCACTAAGCCACCAGAGCTCCCTCTGAGTCCCATAGGGAGGCAAAAATAAAGATTCCCACTTGACAGATAGGAATATTGAGGCTGCAAAAGGCCAAGCAGCCTTCTCCAGTGGGCGAGCCAAGGTAAACGTAGCCCAGGAAAAGATTCTGTTTCTGCGTTGTCCCCTCTATTCCAGTGACTTGCGGGGGGTGACCACATCTGTCTTCTCCTGGGATTGTCACCACGTGAAGTGTATTGTTCCCATTTTAGGGATGAGGAAACTGAGAGTGAGCACATCAAGGAAAGTGTTGAATCTACTGCTAGGAGTGTTATCCAGGCAGCAGGACCCCATACGATGTGAATGGGTAGAAGACAGAGGAATGGCATGAGGAGCAGTCTGTGGGCAGAGAGGCCCTCAGAGAAGGCAAGCAAAAAGAAAAGCAAACCAGGAACTTCTGTGGAAGTAACAGCCATCCCCTCCCCACAACACACCCCAGGGGAGGCGTTACTGTGAGCTGGCTGGGAACAAAACAGACTCCCTGTGGCCTGTGCAAAAGTGGGACGGGGGACCCAAAAGCAGCCTTGTCTCACGGCCTCCTGGGCCACAGAGGGAAAAGAAGACGTCCACATATGCTCAGACTGGAAGGGATTGTGAAGCTTCATGTTACATGGAGTTTCTGTGTCTTCTTGCAGTGTGTACAGCAGATGACTGACAACATGTCCTGGATTTCTTTCTCCACTCAATACATCTCTCAACATACACTTGCTTTTGGAGTGGCTGCTTTTGATTTCTTTAGATTGTATAATATTTGATATACTATGCAATATACATTTTCGCTGCTGTTGCCATTGAGCCCATTCCAACTCATAGCATCCCTATAGAATAAAGTAGAACTGCTCTGTAAAAGTTTCCAAGGCTGTAAGTCTTTATAGAAGCAGACGATCTCATCTTTCTTCTGCAGAATGGCTGGTGGGTTCAACTACCAACCTTTTGGTCAGCAGCCCAATGCTTTAACCACAGCCCCACCTGCACCCTAGCAATCTACATGAGGTATGTGGAAGATATAAACCATAATAATCCAACCCATACCCATGGGCCAACAGCACAGCCTGAGAAGTTGAGTGTCCCTAAAGGGCTGAGACTCTCTGAGTGCTCCTCTAGGTCCATCTCCACCTTCTTCCAGCCAGAAGCGTCTCTGTCCTAAATTGTGTGTTCATCGGTCCCTTACATATATACATTACATATTTATATCCATTCAGAATGGATTCGTCGACAGTGGGTTTGGTTTTTGTTTTCTGAATTTTAACAGGAGTTTCATGAAAAGAGTTGTATTGCAGGAGATGCTATGGATCATACTGATTCATCAATGCCTCCATGTGACAGACAGCAATGTCAAACTTAGAGGGCTCAAGTGACTTAGTCTCTCTGCTGATGTTCCATGGGGCCAGGCTGTGGCCCTGAGACTGTCTATCACCCCACTCAGGGTGGGGGACATCACTGCACAAGTCTGGGGGCACCACCTGTTCCCAGTGTATGAGAACGGTGCCCTACAGGCTGTGACACCAGCAGCCCTGCCAGTCCCGTGCTTTTCTTCCCTCCGCACCTGAGCGGGGCCAACACATTCAAACCTCTGCCAGGTCTGAGGATCTGCACTGTGAGACATTCGGCACTGCCGCTGTCCCATCTGAGTCTTACTTGTTTTATTTCCTGTTACCCTACTTGTGACAGTGAACCTACTACAAATTCCCTTCAACTCAGATGTCTTCCCCAGGCAATATCATCCTGGAAAAATCACATTTCACATTACCACAAAAGCATCTCGCCTGCTTTATTGTCCCCAGAACCCAGAAAAAAACATAACCGCTGAGTGATATGACACTTTGCAAGAGGACGGTGAGGCACTTGAAATGAGATTTTGGCTGTTAACCAGGGTTCCTGCGCTGCTGTATTCATCTGAATGGGAGGTAAAGTGCTGCAGAGGTGGGAGAGAAGGAAGGGAACTGCATTCACTGAGTACCAGTGACAGGCCAGGGGCTGTGACGTGTGCTTTACACACATCACCGCACTCAATCTTCACCACAGCCCAGAAAGGCAGCAATTTTTAATCCCCATTTTACAGATGAGCAAACTGAAGTGTTGTAGACTTAAGGACCTTGCCAAAGGACAACAGTTGGTCAGTCTGCTGTCATGCCAGTTAAACTATGCTCTTCTGAACCAAGTGCTTTGCTCTTCTGGTACCACAACCTGACGGTGTACATTTGCTCCGAGGCACAGCGCATTCAGCGTCTATGGAGCGTGAAATTTGCAGATGAAAGACAAATTCTGATTTGGGAAGTTTCCTAAGACATTAACTAGCCCTGTCTCCAAAATGTGGAAGAGGCTCCAGATATCATCTCACACTGTCCCCCAGGGTATGGATGACAGGAATGAGAATCAAAGGAGTGGTGAAGAGACATGCTGAAGTTACACACTTGAAATGTCCTTCCTTCTGAGACACATTCCCTCACTGGCCAGGAGCAGCACGTGAATGCGTGTCATTGTCACTGTGAACTTTGGATGCCAACTTAAAAAAAAAAAAGTATATAAACTTTGTTTTACAATAATTGTTGTTGTTGTTGTTAACACAATTATATGGAACAATTATAAAAAAACGTATATAAACTTTGCTTTACAATAATTGTAGATTTACTAAAATGTTGCAAAGCTGGTTCAGAGAGTTCCAGTGTACCCTTCACTCAGCTTGCCCTAATGCGAACCTTCCATAACCATGGTACCACCAAACCAGAAGCAAAACCAAACCCACTGCCATCTAGTTGGTTCTAACTCATAGCAATGTTGTAGGGCAGAGCAGAACTGCCCCGTAGGGTTTCTGAGGCTACACATCTTTACGGAAGCAGGTTGACAAATCTTTCTCCCACAGAGTGGCTGGTGGGTTCAAACCACCGATCTTTCAGTGAGCCATTGAGTGCTTTAACCAGTGCACAACCAGGACTCACAAAACCATGGTACGTTTGTCAAAACTAAGACATGAACATTGCTACAGTACAGGCTTTATTTGGATCTTACCCATTTTTCTTCTAACATCATTTTCTGTTCCAGATCCAATGCAGACGGATTGGATTTTAGATGTTAATAATGTAACTGTTGAGAAGTCTCCCCCGTCTTTAGAGCACGTCCAACTTATGCCCAATCACAAGGTCCCGGGAGCATTACCTTCAGCTTACCTGCAGCCCTTTTTCTTCAGCCACAAGGTGCATTTACTAAATATGCATTAAACCAAAAAAACCAAACTCACTGCTATTGAGTTGATTCTGACTCAGCGACCCCCACTGGGTACCCAAGGTGATAAATCTTTGTGGAAGTAGGTTGCCCCATCTTCCTTCTACAGCACGGCTGGGGGGTTTGAGCTGCCAACCTTCTGGTTAGCAGTCAAATGCCCTAGGCACTGTCCTGATGTAAAACCAGACAGACTTGTTCATTCTTCTGGCAGTTCATAGTATATTCACTGAGTCAACTCTAACTCATGGCAACCCCATGTGTGTCCACAGAGTTTCAATGGCTGATATTTTAGAAGTCTATCACCATGCCTTTCCTCCTGGGTGGACTTGAACCTCCAACCTTTCAGTTAGCACCCAAACATTACCCGTTTGCACCACCCAGGGATCAGTTAAGCAAAACAGACTTAGCACAGGTTTGTTATACTGTTGTTGACCAGCGCAAGCCAATGGGGATTTGCTCTGTGACAAAGGTTGTTATTGCTATGTGCCACTGAGCTGATTCTAACTCATGGATGCTTTTCAAACCAATTGGAAAATGCTGGGTATTCCTTCGGCATAATAGATTCCTACCTTTTTCCTACCTAATATCATTTGCATCAATAGTTTCCAGAATTATCAAATTGAATGTGTTAAACTATCAGATAACTAGAAGAAAACATAAATATATTTATAATAGTGGGATAAGTCAGCTTTCATAAACACAAACTCTGAAAGGAAAGAGTAAAACATTGGATTGCAAAGCTCAGTAAAAATATTTGGAAACTATAATGGTCAAAAGCTTAAAGATGAGAACATATTTTAAAAACGCCTAAAAACCAGTAGGTAAAAGACCACCGAGTTGTTTGCAGCTCAGAGCGACCTGGTGGACAACATTGAAACACTGCCTGGCCCTGCGCCATATTCACAACTGTTGCTATGTCTAAGTCAATTCTTGTAGCCAGTGTGTCAGTCCATCTTGTTGAGGGTCTTGCTCTTCTTTGTGACCCTCTGCTTTACCAAGCGTGACTGATCCTTCCTGAAGACATGTCCAAAGTAAGTGAGATGAAGTCCCACCATCTTTGCTTCTAAGAAGCAGTCTGGCTGCACGTCCTCCAAGCAGATTTGTTCATTCTTCTGGCAGTCCACGGTATCTTCAATATTCAAAGGCATCAATTCTTCTTCGGTCTTCATTATTCATTGTCCAGCTTTTGCATGCACGTGAGGTGTTGGAATATACCTTAGCTTGGGTCAGGCACACCTTAGTCCCCAAACTAACATCTTTACTTTTCAACACTTTCAAGAGGTTTTGTGCAGCAGATCTTCCCACTATAATAAATTGTGTCATTTCTTAACTGCTGCTTCCATGGGTGTTGATTGTGAATCAAGTAAAATGAAATCCTTGACAACTTCAATCTTCTCTCCATTTATCATGATGTTGCTTATTGGTCCAGTTGTGAGGATTTTAGTTTTCTTTATGTTGACGTGTAATCCATACTGAAGGCTCTAGTCTTGATCTTCATCAGTAAGTACTTCATGTCCTCCTTCCTTTCAGCAAGCAAGATGTTTTCATTTGCATATCTCAGGTTGTTAATGAATCTTCCTCCAATCCTGATGCCACATTCCTCCTCCTATAGTCCAGTTTCTCAGATTATTTGCTCAGCACACAGATGGATACACCTCGCCTCTGCCATGCACAGTTTCCTCTATTGTAATTAACATCTTGCATTCCTATTGTAGCTTTGTTAAAAAGCAATGAACCAATATGCATACATCATTAACAACTAAGGTCTACAGTTTGCATTACAGTTCTCTGTGTTGAATGGGCCTATGCTTTTTGATAAATCCATAATGTCATTTATCCACTATTATAGGATCATACAGACAAGTTTCACTGTCCTAAAAATCTCATTTATAGACCCCTCGGGCCCTGGCAATTGCAGATCTTTGTATTGTTTCTATAGCTTTGCCTCTTTCAGAATGTCATATATATGGAATCATACAGTGTGTAGCCTTTTCAGACTGGCTCCTTTCACTCAGTCATATACACTTAAGGTTCCTCCATGTCGTTTTTGTGGCATAATGGCTTATTTCTTTTCATCACTGAATCATATTCCATAGTGTGTCTGTACCATAGTTTGTTAATCCATTCACTCATTGAAGGACATTATGGTTGCTCCAGATGCCGTTTTCGTGCAAAAGGTTGCCAAAATGTGTTTGCATCAATGTTTGGGTGAGGACAAAAGGAGTCATGGCCTCCATGAGCTGAGCTATTGGAAAGAGTGCAGCCCTTCTTGGGGGTGAATTAACCAACACATTAACTATCACATGCAAACTCCTTATCTGTGAAACACAATTGTTATATTTTCAGCCTCTAGCCTGGGCGGAAGTAATGCTGGCTAGAATCACATGCCTGAGAGACAGGTGTGACCCAGAAACTCATCCCAAGCCAGTGCACCAAAGCCTTGGGTCCAGGCAGGGATTTATGTGCATGGCCCATCTCTCTCCAACATCCCTACTCCAAACTCAGATCCCTCCAAACTCTGCTCACGAGGAATAAGGCAGAGGCCTTGAGATCTACAGCTGCAAGGATGCTGAGAGGCTGTTTCTCACTGCTCCCTCAGACTGACCTGAGCTTCAACAATTTACTGGCAGGTCTCTGGGAAGCCTTGCTCCCTGCCCTCCTCTAGGGCCAGCTGCCAGGCCCTGAAGGGCTGCTTCTGTCCTCTCAGGAGGTGCCTCCAAGACCCTTTCTCAAAAGATCCCCCTCAACTGCTCCCCTATCACCTTCCATTCACTACACACTTTATTTAGGGCCTTAGTACTGAGAGGCCCTGGCACAGTACCCACCAGGAGTCATATTCTGTGCATCCCTCATGAGCCAATATTGCTGCTCCAGAGAAAGGCCAAACATTGTAGGCGCCTTCTGCAAGCATTCCTGTGACTTACGAGGTTTATTCAGGGACTAGGACTGCCATCTCTGAGGAGAAGAGGGGCTGGGCTCCCTGCTGGCCAAAATCCTGCTTGGTAATACGCCCAAAACCTTGCTGGGAAGAAGCTGGGAAGCTCTCGCCACTCTGCAAAGCAATCTGTTCTAGAGAGCACAGATTTAGGGGAGGGCTGGAAGGAGGCCCACCCAAAAGTATGTCTACATATTAATACCCAGAACTTGTGACTGTGACCTTATTTGGAAAAAAAGTCTTTGCAGACATAATCAACAAACTCCTGTTGAACAAAGATTCAACCACAAGGAGGGGACTGAGTAAGAAAGGACAAGAGGTAGCATGCCTCTTCCAAAATGAGTTTAGTGGAATTCAAGTTCCATGGGATATTTATAGAATTTATATACGTTTGCAGGACTTCTCAGAGCCTTTAATAGTGATGTTATAGTTAGCTGCCGTGAAGTGGGCCCCTCTTCATGGTCACCCCACGCACAACAAAATGAAACACCTGGCCCCATACCATCCCGGTGATCAGTTACAGACCAGACCATTCACAGGGTTTTCATTGGCCCATTTTCAGAAGCACAACATCAGCACTTTTCCCCTGAGTCTGGAAGCTCTGCTGAACCCTGGTCACCATCACAGCCACACACGAGCCTCTACTAACAGGCAGGTGGGGGCTGTGCATGAAATGCATCGACCAGGAATCAAACGCAAGTCTTCTGCATGGAAAGTGAGGATTCTACTACTGACCCACAGCTTCCCCAGTGAATAAACACGGAATTGTCAGAGATAAGGCACAGAACCTACTATATGCCAGTCTTATCCGATCATGGGTGTTTCCATTCCTCCTAACAGAGAGCCTCTCCTAGGACCAAGAGCTGTGCAGACAAAACTTTCTACAACTCGTGTGGGTAGAATGTACCACCAAATCTGAGTCAAACCCTGGCTCACCTTTATCTACCTGAATGGGCATCCGTTGGAGGCTGAGCTTACTAAATGTGTATGTGTGTGTGTGTGTGTGTGTTATGTGCGGAGCTGTTAATTCCCATCCAGCGGGTACATTTTTTTCTGTCCTACTTTTCTGTATTTCCCAACATTTTTTTTAAAGAAAAGCATTTTTAATAACTATTTTTTTCTAATTTATAGGTAATAGGATGTAAATTGAAAATTCAAAGCCTTTGCCCCACTTTCCAAAAATAAATAAAAGATAAAACTTTTGCATAACCTTAGAGAACATCCATGTGTGATTTGAAGATGAAAACAACTCACTCTGCTTTGTTTGACAACTGTAGTATCTGTGGCCTCCAGCTCTGGTGGTTACCGTAAAGAAGGGGAAGGTGGTGGCGCACACATAAACAGCTCAACCCAGAGCTGAGCACGTGACGACAGCCCCACAGATAGGAGTTAAAAGCTGAGCCCTGCTTTGACATTGGAACATGAGCTCAGAAAGCCCTGTGCCAGTCTCTTCCAGGGCTGATGGCTTCCAGAAGCTGCTGCCCTGTGACAATTCAGAAAGAGATTTACACCTCCCTGGCTCTAGACTCAGGACCTCTGAAAGCAAACAATGGAGAGGAAACATTTGTCCCACCATTGCGAGGGCAATAATACCCAAAGCACTGTCTCTTTGCCTGCCAGGGACCAAAGCACCTTCCAGCCACTGGTACCAAGAGAAATCTCTCTGTGCGGGGCAGTGCATTGGAGCTGGGGGAGGAAGGTGAGACCAACTAGGTCCCACACCATCACAGGCAAACAGCTGGCTCTCCTCCGCATCACCTTCCCTCGAAGGCTTTTACCAGCAAAGCTGGGAAAAACTCCTCATGGATTTGCATCATGGTCAAAGTACTCATTTACAAAAACGCTACTGCAGATGGGTGAGTACCCACGAAACCGGGCCAGGGCCTCTTTGGGCGGATCCCACTGCTTGGAATCACAAAGCCCTTATTACTGCAGCACTGGAGGGGTCAGGCTTGCCAGAGGCCCGCTTTTAATGAACTTTACCATCCAGAATTGGCCGAGAGAACGCAGATTTTGCCAATCAATTGGAATTGATTGCTCCTCAAAAGCCAGGCCTCAGCTTGCAGGAAACACACACAAACATACCCAACATTCAGGAGTGAGCTTGATTTCTTACAGGGGAAAAAAAAAAACGAAAGAAACATCTTTGCAGGCTGATGTAATGACAGATCAACCTTTTGAAATTCCCAGGTAATTTTCCCAGTGGAAAGAAATCGTATTTCCAGGCAGTAACGTAAGCTTTGGAGGTTTCAGAGTTCAGATTATTCCTGGAACTCCCTTTTTTTTTTTTAATTCATGCACCTATCTCTCCATCCATCCACCCACCTAACCACCCATCTATCTATCCACCCATCTACCCATCCATCCATCCATCCGTCTGTCCATCAGTCCATCCATCCATCCATATATACACACGTGCATACATACATACATCTGTCTACTTACCCATCCATTAGAACTCAATAGCACTTTTCCGTGAGTTGATTGTATGTGAAGTTTGGGGCAAGGCTCTGGGACATTAAAGATGGCCCTCTCCATTGACAGGACCAGGCCCAGTGACAGATGGTTATATAAGCTCTCCTAGAGGAAAGGGGAAATGGTTATAGGAACCCAAAAGAGTGATATTCTGGTTAGGGTGAGTCTTGAAGGATGAAGATGGGTTGGTCCTCCTGAGGGAAAAGGTGAGGGGAGGAGCATTCTCCCTGGCCCCTAAGCCTTCAGAGCAGTGATGCTTTCTTCCTGGTCAATTCCCAGCTCCTCCCACATACACCCACACCTTTACCAGCAAAGTCTGATTCTTCCTTCAGCCTCAGCCTAAGAGAGCTGTTACTCAGGGAAGCCTGCTGATTTGTTTGGTGCCCCTCCCCCAGGGCTCACAGGGTCTCATATGCCTCCATTAGAGCCTTCATCCCCTGGCATCATCTGTTCTCATTTCCTGGGTTTTGTTTTTCTTTTTGCTTTTGTTTTCCAGTGAATAAGAGCCCTGTGACAAGAGGGGCCAAGCCTCGCTTATTCTCCATTGTTATGTGGTTATTAGGATAGCACCCCACACAATGCCAGGCACGTGGGAGGTGTTCAGCAAATGCTTATTGAATGTGGAGTGGGAGAAAGAAGACCACCTGAGACATGAAGGGCTGGCCCTGAAATACACCAGGAAGACACCTGGGAATACAGAGGAATGGTATCCATCGAGGCCCCACTACTCAATGAGCTGCTCTCAGGACCTCTGCACACCCACTGTGGGAGGTGGGACCACGCAGACTGGCAGGGGAAGGCAAGTGGAGTCCTGCAGAAGGTAAGGCCTGCAGACTGAGAGGAGCTGTGCTGGTGCAGGCCAAGGGCACAGCCATGGTCAAGCCCAGGCATCTCAGCTTCTTGCCTTGGCAGCCCCTGCAGTCTCCAGGGTGCCAGAGCCCCTGGATGATTCCTCAGGGAGGAAAGCACTTCACTAACACCTCCAGGCCAAGAGCCCTTCAGAGACAGGTTGGGGCAAGCAGCCAGGCCCATGGGGGAAGCTGTCCACCAGGGCCCAGGCCGCCATCAGGCAGCAGCGGCCCCAGCACTTGGAACTAAGGGGGGTGTGGCTCGGATGAGGAGGAAAACATGAGGCAGCAAAGCTCCATAAAGGAAGAAACAGAATGGACTGGAGCAGTGATGGGAAAGAGGGAGAGGGACCCAGGGAGAGTGACGCAAGGCTGCAAAGGACAGGGCGGGCAAGAGCAAGAGGTGAGGGAGTGCGGTGGGCAGGGAGATGAACAGAGGTTATGGTAAAAGCAGGAGAAATTCAAAAGCAAATGGAATCATAGGGGACAATCTCAGCTAACGGGAAGTCGGAGGTTCAACTCTACCCAGAGCCTCAGAAGAAAGGCCGAGAAATGTACTTCAAAGAACTTGGCCATTGAAAGCTCTCCGCAGCACTGTTCCAACTCAGACATGCACAGGCCTCCATGAGTCAGGGTCGTGTTGACAATTGAACGCTTAAATAACATGTGTGTAATGCAAAGAATAGTAACCCGTTTGTGTTCTTCCTCCAAATCTCTGTCCCCACAGCCCCTGCTCTAAACGTCCATGACCCACTCTTACTGCTTCTCAGGCTCTCAGCGCCCCGTGATGGCAGGATGGAGGACCTGTGTCCTGTGGGGGGTAGCAGCACGGTCTGGTTCTGCTCCTTCTTCCCCCACTCCTCTGCTGGACAAGCTGCGCCCCCCCTCCACAGTCAGTTTTCAGAACGTCCGCTTTTGTCTGTAGCCCTCCCTAAAGAGAGCACACACTGTCCCAAATAGGGCGGCTAGTCTTACTTATTGCTCATTCTCTGAATTACTCTTGCCCTGAGCCGAGAGAACCTGTCATTTCTCTCCCTTCTATTAACCTATAGGTATCTATACGATATTCTCTAGAGCCGGTGAAGGAGATCTATTTCAATTAACTTACACTTATTTCTTAATAAGCAGGAGCATGAGATAATATACAGGTAATGCTGGAAGGGGCCTTGGAGATTGTCTGATCCAACCAGAAGATGTTCTAGCCCAGAACACAGACTCAGACAGGCAAGGTTACAAAGGACAAAGTCACCCAAGTTAACAGAGGCCTTGAGACTTGAACTTAGTTCTCCCTATTCCCAAGCCAGGACACAAAACTACCATCATTCATTTGTTGATTAAGTTACTTATTAAGCAGTGTTTGAGGTTCCCATGGACATCTGTTGGTTTGGCTTTCCCAGAGTCCCTCCCCTTTTCCTGGTACCAGAAGCCCATTATTCGGTTGGATAACTGTCCTTGACCCAGGTGGTACTGGGGGGACTGGTACCCATGCCAACTACCCCACCCTAGAATATGGCATGTGCTATCCCATCTCCCATACAGTGATCTATGGATGGAAATGTGGACCAAGAGTGCCAACCAGAGTCTTCCCTGAGATTAATATATGGATCACAGGGGAGAAAATATACTGCATCTCCTCCTTGTCTGCCCCACAGGGATGCTCAGCTGTAAGACTGTCACTCTAGTTTGGGACTGTAGCCTTCCATTCACTGGGAGAAGCCTGTCTGCAGAAGGAAGCCAACACAGAGCCAAGAGATTGCAAGAGAGACAGCGTCCTTGCAGCATCCTTAGAGTTTGTGGATCCAATGGGGTCTGAAGGAGCCCAGTCATCTAAGAAAGACAGCCACCCAAAACTATGAGCCTGTGTGATAAACACATAATAAAAGCACCTGTCTTTCATTAGATGCTAACATTACCTCCTATGATCCACAAAAAAATTCTATGAAGTGGACATTTATTAAACTCATTTCATGGGTGAAATAATTAAAGCTTTGAAAGATGAAATGTCTAGCCTTGAATCATAAGTCATATATCCAAGACAGACATCCAGACCAACTTCAAAGCCAGGACCACTCCCACTTTTCCACAGGTACTTTTCCATGATGGAAAGAAGTATGGGGAATTAAGGAGGCGCCTGACACCAGCCTGGGGGTGCCAGGAAAATGTGAACAGGTTCCTTCATTAGGAATATGAACAATGAGCTCTTTCGTTGTGTGGAGAATGAGCCAAAGCAAAAGGGGCCAGGGAACAGGTCAGGGACTGGCCATTGCAGGCTGTCAACACAGGATTTGGGAGGCACAGGAGTGGAGAGTTAGGCCCTCCGGTTATATCTGAGACGGGTCATAGCCTATGTTATTGTCTCCATTTCCAAACCACAGAGGTGCGGGGGGGGGGGGTCCTTGGGTGGCCCAAATGGTTAGGCACATGGCTGCTAACCCAAAGGATGGCTGTTCAAGCCCACCCAGGGGCACCTGGGAAGAAAGGTCAGGCAACCTACTTCTGAAAAATCAGCCATTGAGAAACAAAACAAGATTAAATATATATTACCCTCAAAAATATATTAAAAACAAAACCAAATCTCTACCTAGAAAAAGGAGGGAAAGAAAATACCAAACCACCAAAGGGCTTCTCTGTGTTCAGGTCATGCATGGCAATTAGTGAATTGTGCAGAAGTTTCTTCTCAAAGAGCCCCCTCTCTGTTCTTGCCGTTTGTTAAGTTCCTGCCAAAGGCCTTGGAAGTTTGGGAGCTGAGTTCGCGGGTGATGTGAGGTGACGGGGAACTCAGGCGGGCCTCCCATCTGTATTCTGAGGCCTTGCTGCGGCATTACTCAGGAGGCGTTCCGCAGCCTTTTGCTGCTGCTTTCTTTAAAGGCTTGAGCAATTTCGATATTTGGGTTCAGTGTCACTACAGAAAAGCTTTACAATTCCAGCTCGGGAATTAGGAGATATATTTGTAATAAGAATTGCTAACCGCTGTCAGCTGGCAGGCCCGTGTCCCTGCATGGAAATGATGCCATTAGCTTTCATGACTGTGGGCAAAACTTAAAGATCATGGATCATATGAGAGACAGGAGAGAGAGGAGAAAAACAGCCTGCCCTTGGGGGATTCCTGGGGGCCCGGTGATGCTGCTCCCACGTCTGCAGTTAGCCCCTTGATGAGGTGGAAAGCTCAATACTACTTATCTTTGCAGATACTGTGGGGTTTTTTTTTCCCCCTTTATTTCATCTGTTTTCTCCGATTATGAGGATGAATCACACAATTGCATTTTAACGATGTGACTGTAAAGTCTGAGCGATGGTCAGGGGGAAGGAGAAAAGAAGACAAGAGCAGAAGACAGAGCAGGGGAGAACAGCTCAGATAGAGTCCCACCCTGCCCCTGACCTGAGAACCGGACCACCAACGTGCAGGAGCACATGTGAGCCAGGGCTTCAGGGCCAAGGGGCTGGGGTTCGCCTCTTGCTCTGCCACTTCCAGGCCTTGGCCGTTAGCAGATTGCTGATATTCTCAGAGCCTTCATTTTTGGTGGAACTCACTCCCTTCTGTGGTAGGGTTCTCCAGAGAAACAGAGTGAGTTAGAGACAGAGATAGAAACAGAGATACAGAGATAGATAGGTAGATAGACAGACAGGCAAGGAAAGAGAAGAAATGTTAAGGAATTGGCTTTTGTGATTGTAAGAGAACTGTTAAGTCCAAAATCTGTTGATCAGCTGGGACAGGCAGAGATTCCTACAGTCTTGTGTCCGAAAATCCATAGGTCAGGTGGCAGGTAGAGTGGAGTGAGGTCTGGCAAGATGTCTATAGACTAGAGGGGGGATACACCAGAGGGAAAATTCCCTTTTTGCTCTTCAACTCAATGGATGCAGCCTACCATGTTATGGAGGACAAGCTGCTTTACTTAAGGCCAATCAATTTAAATGCTTGTTGTTGCTGTTCTTAGGTGCCACTGAGTCCATTCTAACTCTTAGGGGACCATAGCTTAGGCAAAGGGACACATAAAATTAACCATGATACCTTCCCAAGGAAGAAAACATGATTGGACACATGCTGTGTTCTAGGTCCTGGGAATACTAAAATGAATGAAGAGTCAAACGTTCACGCATTCATGATGCATAGATTCTAATGAGATATGGAAGGTAATATCACCAATACCATAGGCTTGGGTGATGATCATATGGGATAACATGGGCAATGGGCCGGGTTACACCAAACCAAAAGAAAACCAAACCCATTGCCATTGAATCAATTCTAACTCATAGCAACCTTATATGAGAAAAGCAAGGACCAAACAGAAAGTCAGTAACTTGTTTAGTTGTATATAGTGTGTATACAGGATTGTGGATTTAACCTTCATGAACCCAAAGCCCATGAGCTGACCAACAGACCCATTCATCCAATGAATGCTTATGAAGCACCTGCTGAGGGCCCGGCTCTGTTCCACATCACACTGACACCCAAAGACAAAGCTTAGCCTCTTCTCCATTTCACTGGATGCCTGCTGGGTGAGGGATCAGCAGAAAAGGTGGGGATGAAGCAGAAAGAAGGATTTTAGGGCAGAAAAATGGTTGTGTCTAGAAGTATTTATGGAAGTAATGACAGACACTGAGTTCTCCTATATGTCAGGTAATGTGTTACTTATTTAATCTGCCGAACATCTATATGGAGATGTAATTATCATTATCCCCAGTTTAGAGTTGAGGACACCGAGAAAAAAAGAAAGGTTAAACAAATCACCCAGGATCCCACAGTGAGTAAAACGCAGAGCCAGGCTGCCTCCGCAGCACACACTCCTGAGCCCCACCTATGAGAGGCTCTGTCTGAGCTCATGAAACCAGCAGTTCCGAAACATACAATTCACAGGCTCACCCCAGGAGTGGGTAAGCCTCATTAACAATTTCCCATAAAAGAGACAATGCTAGTACCTATAACCTGATGCAACAAAGCAATCATCATGATAAAAGCAATCAACATCACCAGGACACTGTAATGAATTACTGACGACTTTCCATCACCTTAAAGGAAAACACATTCGAACAGTCAATACACAAGAAAACAAAGAGACATATCATGATTAATGACGTCGTCGATGGCAAGTGGGTGACTGTGCCTGGAGGAAGCACTGCACGGGACCGCTCAGATTTCTATCAGAAGCTGGCCACGGTGCCCAGCTGGAACCGAGAGTGCCAGAGATCGATGTAAGACACTGGGTTAGGACACTGGCCTCCCTTCCATCCTTCCTTCTGTCTGCTTTTTTTCCTTTCTTCCTTTATCAGTAAAGGTCTAGTTGGAAGACAGAAACCAAACCAGTTATCTGAACAGAGAGAATTTAATATAAAGAACAGAGAGAATTTAATATAAAGAACTGTCCACTAAGCTTAAAGTTGATAACTAGGTGATGAAAAGGGTAAAAAGAGAAAACTAAGGGTCCGACTTGATAGCACACAACAACAAGGTATCAAAGATGGTCCCTCGGTGGCACAAATGATTTTCAGTGAACTGCTAACATAAAGGTTGGTGGTTCAAACCCATTCAGTGGCACCATGGGAAAAAGACCTGCCAATCTGCTTCCATAAAGATTGCGGCCAAGAAAACCATACGGAGCCGTTCACACTATAGCACATGGGATTGCCATGAGTTGGAAACAACGTCACAGCGTCATGGGCATGTTTGGTTTTGTATTTAAGGTGTAACCATAAAATCAACTGCAGAAGGAGGACAAAACGAAGAGTATGAAGGTCATGTTGTACAACCATCACCAGTACCCAGTGCCAAGCTTCCATCACCATGGACAGAAACTCAATGCTTCCTGAACAGCGACTCTCTCTTCCCCTTTCCTTCTGCCCCTGAAAACCAGTAACAAGTGTTGGTTTCTATACCTTGGCCTACTTCAGACATTTTGTATGAGCGAGATTATGTAACACTGGCCCTTTCCCATGACATGAGTTAACATTCCATGGGCAGAGTGGTTTGTATTCCACGCTGGAAATGCTGCTCCGAGAAAGAGGCAGATGGACAGGGGACAGTTGTGTTTCTCTTGAGCAGGCATTGGAAATGGCATCTGACCTCAGAGGCACAGGGATGGGGCAAGGCCTAGGATGCTGGCGATTCAGGAGTTCAGAGGGAGACACCTTTAGCTGAAGATGGACCATGTCAGAAGTGTAGTTGGGAGTGGACGTCCAGATCCCTAATGGACAAAGCAGGACAAGGAGACAGGAACACGGCACAGTGAGGGAAAGCTCACTAATTATCTCAGACAGCAGCTCTTTAACCTGATGCCCTTTGAAATGCTTACTGCACAGCATCTTAAAGTCTCCTCCTGTGCAACGTGCGCAGCTGTATAGCTGACAAAGAATTCATACGTACAGCACAGAAAACAATCACACAAATCAATAAGCAAAGGACAATGCAACGCGGAAACAGGCACAAGGAAGGAAGAAATAAGCCTCAGCAAAAAAAAATGGCCAATGAACATAAGAAAATATCCTCATTTTGACAGGCATCAGTAGAATGCAAATTAAAGCAGCATGCCTGCTTTTCTCATCAGATAGGGGAAAAAATAATTTGATGCTACTAAACGTGAGTAATAATGTAAAATACTCTGGCCCCTTGGGGTGGCAACCTGGCATTTTCTAATACTGCAAATGTACCAACCCTCTGCTCCAACCATTTCTTTTCTTCTATCAATTGTAGATAAATGCACAATGAAATGGATGTAAGGCTGTTCGTTGCAGAATTGTTTGTGATAGCCTCTATTTGGAAATAATCAAAGTCCTCAAACTGTGGAATTCCAAATTATAATTAAAAGAGTAAGTCAGGTTTGCATATACTAACACATATTATTGAGTGAAAAGATAACACATCACTCTGTATAATATAAAAACGTGTGTTTACAGCAAAAAAATTTAATTCTGTAAATAACATGAGAAACGGTCTGGAAGGAAACTCCTCAAGCCAATGTCAGTGGTAGCCTCTAGGGGTGGAAGTCACCGAGCAGTCACAGGTCAAGGCAGATCTGAGCTTCATGGTGTCTCAAGTTTTATAATGAACATCTATTCTTAAGCTGTCAGTGTATTTACTTTTCAAAGCAAAGCAATTTTATGTGAAACAATAAACTAGTGTATGGCATGAAACAAAGAGAGACATCTCTTTTAGCTGACGCAGAGCAAGGGGGTTGAAGCATCTGCCAATGAATGGAAACAACTCTTCTGTCTCCAGTGCAGCTAGCAGTCTATCTACTTAGCACTAATTGCTTCTACAGCCAGGAAGGAAATACATAGGGAAGTGCCTCCTATGTGCCAAGATCAGGGGTGAGTACTTGGCAAGCATTTGCTCATCTATGATTCACAAAAACCTTATAGGGACAACACTGTTCAGCCCTATGAATGAGGACGTATCCCAAAGTTTATTCTTCACAAACACATCTACTATATGTATGTGTGTGTGTTCATGTATATTCACCTATAATCTATCTTCCTATCTATCTATCTATCAATCTATCTGTCTCTATAATCACAAGTGGTTGTGTTTATACAGTGATTCTCAAATAGGCCACTTGTGTGCGCCACACATACACACACAAGGAACATTTAGCAGTGTCGGGAGAAACTTTTGATCATCACACAGAAGGGAGGGAGTATTATTGGCTTCTAGTACATAGCTCTGATAGCGTAGTGCCTAAAGCACTTGACTGCTAAGTAGAAGGCTGGCAGTTCAAACCCACCAATCACTCCTTGAAAGGAAGATGGAGCAATCTACTTCCATAATGATACTGCCTCAGAAACCCAGTAAGGGTCGCTATGAGTTGGGTCCGACTTGATGGCACATAACAATAACAACATAGAGACCAAGGATGTTTTTACAAACACTCTACAATGCACAGGACAGTCCCTCACAACAAAGAATTAACTAGAGTCCAAAATGTCCAAAGTATCAAGGCTGAGAAACTCTTCTGTATACCCAGAACAATCGTTTGAAAGCAGACGGCCCCAGGAAGGTTCTGGCAAGGGGAGTGTGAACTGCCCAACATATGTGTAGTCTCAGAACCAAGAACTGGCCAAATCCCACAGCCAGATAACATATAGCAGTGAAAAGCTATTGTCCACCACCCTTGGCATAAGTCACTCAAGTCCTCTCTGTGGCTGCTTGGGAAACCAGGGTCCACTCAAGTCAAAGATAATGCAGCTGATGCTGACTTTAAAGGCTAAGGAATATTTCAAAATAGTCCCTTTGATTTTTCTCAACCAGAAAAAAGTATGTGGAAGTCTTAACCCAACTGGACCAGGAAAGTACAAAGGATATTAAAAAACAAGCAGAAATACTCCATGTTGTATTTTTATTCTTTTTTTTTTTTTTTTCTAATCAGATAACATTTAGACTTGAAGATGTGTTTGGATATATAATCTTTCTGAGTATGCATCAACTCTCTTTTCAGTATGAATTCATCCCATTTTCTGCCTTTTTAAGTCAATTTCTAATAGTGAAAAGGTGCCAGCAATACTTAAAACCTAATTCTATCCCTGCCTTCATTAAAAAAACCAGAATATGATCTCCCGTGAAGCTCTCAGAAATAATAAAGTCTCCATATCTGCCCAGAATAACAGTGATTTCAAATGGATAAGGTTTGCAGAAGAAATACCCAGCAATGCAATGAAATTAATTGCTGTTTTTCAAGAAGCAGCTTTAAAATGCAGTAATTAATTGACGTACCATTGGAGACAGTTTCCCCATAGTTAATAACCACTTTTCCTGAACATGAGAAAGACAGATTGTTCCTATTCTAAAGTAGTCCCTACTAAAACCAAATGATGGAAGACATCACTGCATTTTCTGGTATGTGCACCATAACCAGATGGAATTTCATGACTGGCTGTTACTCTTTCAGCCAAATAAGGGGAACATGCTACCAATGGTCCTGGAAAAAGATGTTTCTGGGCTTTCCTGTATCTGCAACATCTGTTAATTGCCAGGTTGAGGTGCATCTGGATTGAGCTTTCTCTTGAGATCAGTGTTTTGTCCCATGGGAGGCAGCATGGTGTTGGGACCAAGCTTTGTTTTTCCTCATCTGTATAATAGGAACATGAGAACAGTTAAGAAAATAACAGATGAGAAGAAACAATTAGTCCAAAGGACTAATGGACCATGCGAACCCCAGCTTCTATAACCCTGAGACCAGAAGAAGTACATGGTGCCTGGCTACCACTGCTGACTGCTCTGAAAGGGATCACAATAGGAGGTCC
>NW_006921654.1:2373536-2497218 GCF_000298275.1 Orycteropus afer afer
TCCTCGGAAGGAAGGTTGGGCAATCCTACTTCCGTAGTGATACTGCCTCGGAAACCCAAGGAGGGGTCGCTATGAGTCGGGGCCGACTCTACGGCACATAACAACAACAACAACAGGCTTATTAGTCTGATAAAGACTAGTAGAATTCCCAAGACTATGGCCCTTAGACATACTTCAAACCTAGAACTGAACTCACTCCATGACTTAGCTTTCAGTCAAACAATTAAAAAAAAAAACACTGCCATTGAGTCAATTCTGACCCACAGTGACACCCATTGGGTTTCTGAGGCAGTAAATCTTTACAGAACTAGATTGCCCAGTCTTCCTTCTATAGAGTAGCTATGGGTTTGAACCACCAACCTTCTGGCTAGAGTCAGATGCCTTAGGTGCTGTGCCACCAGAGCTCCTTTGAATGAGTATGCACTCATCAGACCAAGCAACCATACGAGATCCAAAGGGCAGCATTTGCCCAGGCATAAAGCTCAGAAGACAGAAAGGGACAGGAAAGAAGGACGGTAAGTACAGGGAGAAGTGGGAAGAATGCTTTTATGGGGATTGCAATCAATATCACAAATGTGTATGAATTACTGAATGGAAAACCAATTTGCTCTGTGAACTTTCATCCAAATCACAATAAAAACTTTGAAAAAAAGAAAGAAAGGTGTCAAAAAACACTCAGCTCTTCCTCTTCCCCTCCACATATCCCTGTGGTTTATAGGTGCAGTGATGCTGAGAAACAAATTACTCAAAGTTTGGATCAAAGTCCTAGGACTTCTATTCCTCGTGCCTTCTCCTTTGAGCTGTGTGCCTTTCAAATCCACCCTTAATCCTCCTCTCTCCACCCTTGGGTAGGGCCAACGTCAACGAGGAACCCTGGCAGGAAACTCCAGAGAGGGAGGAGAGGGAGGTCAGGTTATTTATTCCCCTGACTCCCTCCCTGGAGTAAATCCTGTCACAACTCCTGTCACAGTGACCCTCTCCATACCACCTCTCCCTCCAAGCACTGGTGACTCTCTCTCTCCTTGCCTTTCTAGACCTAGGGATAATAACCCTTTCCCCACTATTAAGGAGTTCTGGTAGTGTAGTGGATGAGGCATCTGGCTGCTAACCTGAAGGTTGACAGTTCAAAACCACTAGCTGCTCCTCGGAAGGAAGGCTGGACAATCTAATTCCATAGTGGTACTGCCTCAGAAACCCAAGGAGGGGTTGCTATGAGTCAGGTCCAACTCGACGGCACATAACTACAACAAGAAGCTGCTCTGAGGGAGGAAGATGAGTCAACCTACTTCTGTAAAGATTTACAGTCTTTATGAGTCGGAATTGACTTGATGGCAGTGGGTTTGGTGTTTGTCCCTGCTATTACTAGCCCCTCAATACTGCACTATCCCTGTGCTTTCCCTACACACTACTCACACCTTTATAATGAGGGTCTTTACTAAACTTTCTTCAAATTACCCAGTTTGAGTTTGCCACCCATCCCCTCCTGGCACCTGAACTGATTACCCAGTCTCTATTATCCTGATTCCACCTGGGGCACTGACTTCGCTTCAGACTTCCAGCTCTTTGCAAACAACTGTGCTTCATGAGGCTTTTCATACCGAAATTGCATTGAGGACCGATACACAATCTAAAGTCACTGTCCTGGGACCTGGAAGTGAGCAACTAGGAGGAAGAGAAGCTAGAGCATAACACATCCTGCTCATTTTGAGGGGTAGAGAACTGGAGAAGAACAAAGTCCACCTACGGCCAGTGTTGAACTTTGACTCTCTGCTTAGGGTCAGACTGAGATAAATTTGAGTAACGATTAAGAGGTATTGGTGGAAGTGTTTAGATGTGTTTCTCTTACACTGAGTGGAGAGTGGAACTCAGTGTTTTTCAAAATTCCTTCCTAATTTAAAATCTTACTCCATGTGTCATATTCCTTGAGTAAGGACTCAGCAGTGGAGTTGAGTTTCCTTTCCTCACACTCCCCAGAGAGAAAAACTAACCAGCTCTGTTTGTTTGTTTGTCTGTCAGCTTTGTTTTATTTTTTCTTCAGTCTTTGGCTGTACATGAAACCAAGGGCCCTTCTCTTTCACTCAGGGTGGATGCTGAGTCATGCTGCATCCTTATATCCAAACATCTATCAAAAGAAAAGTAATGCATGTGTTTTGGTGCCTCTTCAACTTCTCATTCTCCTACTCTTCTTTCTTCATCTTCTTCTCTTCTTCTTTTCATTTTTCAAAGAAATGATATCTTCCCACCCCATGTGCAGAAAGGCCCAGTAAACCATGGAACAAAATGGATGGCTTCTAGACCAGTGCCTCTCCTGCCATTCAAAAGGTCAACCATCCAACAGCTCAAACCAGCTGCTCACGTGTGTCAGAGTAGAACTGTGCTCCACAGGTTTTCAGTGGTGATTTTTCGGCAGTAGGCCACCAGGCCTTTCTTCCAAGGCACCTCTGCATGGGCTCGAACCTCCAACTTTTTGGTTAATAGTTTGCATCACCCAGGGACCCCTATCCATATAGATCAAGCTCTTTATTTGAAACTTAGAACTCTCACACATCTCAGTGGGAACCACACACACACACACACAAAATGCTCCATATGGGGACCATCATGTCCTTGGGTTGTCAGAGAGTGATGAGCTGATTGGCCCACGTGCACACTGCAGCTGTAGAGAACAGGTCAACTGAAAGATAAACTTGGGAACCTCCCTATGTTCACAGTCAAACAGCCCTGGCTTGAGAAGGTATTCAACCACAGTAACCACATTTCCTATGCAGAAGTCACCTTAACTCCTCCTCACCTGTGATTACATAAAATGAACGCCAACATGTGGGAACAACTGTAGAGGGCTATATCATCAGTACCCTTGAAGCCATTTTTAGCTCCAGGAAAGGACTCTTGGAAGAAGGTATAAGCTCAGGTTTTCTCTGAATTCATGAACAATTGGGGTAGGGGAGGTCATACTAGCTCCAAGGAGTTTTGAGGAAATGACCTACTTTAACCTTCCTCTCTAGTCCTTCCAACAATTCCTACACACAGGCATTAGTTACTATGTCTGACAAAACAAAGCCACCTATCTTTGTGAACCATTGCAGAAGAAATCCAGTTGCCTTACCATATTGGTATTCTACAGAATGCCTCCAAGCTCATGCAGCGCATTTTAAATATTCAATGTCTATTGGCAATTTTTTTTTTCACATACTTTGCAAAAACGGCGAGGAGGCCACATCTTCTGACCTCCTCTAACCCTACAAAAGGAAGACAGGATTACCAGCAGCAACCCAAGGCCTATTCCTGCAAGGCCAGCCATGCTGCCTCCCTCCAGCCCTTTCTCCAACCATTCCTCCCAGAGCACCCACCACCTCTCTCCTGGGTTCAATAATTCACTGCAGTGGCCACACAGAACTCACAGATTATGAGGTTTATTAGGGAAGCACCAAGCTACAATTTGAGTTCAGGAAAAATGCTCAGTCTCTCTCTCCAGCCCACCGTCCCTCAGCCAACAGTCTCTCACAGTCTCTTTCCCAGCAGTGCTGGTCCCTTGGTGTCTCACTCAGTGATGCGTGTCTCTTGCGTCTCTTTCCCAACAGCACGTGCCTCCTTCAGGAATGCGTGTCTCTTTCAGCAGCAAGTCTTCCTCCACCAGCAGTCAGAGAGAGTTGTGCCTCTAGGAGGCCTCCTTTTGAGCCTGGCAGGGTGGTCAAACTAGCCAATTATAGCATCAGAACTCTAAGCACCTGAGAGAGAGTGGGCACCTCCCAGAACATTGTTTTGTGCCACTCCCAACAGAAATACTCCAGGTGGACAACTTCAGCAATCAGGAGCTCCTCAGTTGCTCATAGAAAATCCCGCCTGGGAATTTACAAAGACTTATGGGTAGAAAAGCCACACTAAGTAATTTACTACACTGCATACTTCTAATAAAATTGGTTGGTTGTGTACCTGGTGCATAGCAGATTAGAAGATGTACATTGGAAGGGTGAAGCTTGCAGGAGATGGACATGAGGTAAACCTAACTCAGAAAGAAAATATGGTGGCTGGGGAGTGGGTGAGAGGATGAGGAAGAAGAGAAGTTTCAAGAATGACTCAAGAACTGTGTTTCTAGAGAAATCATTGTATTGCAGTGGAGAACTTAAAAACCAACCTAAAGTACAGCTGACAAGGGCAAGGTTGTGGTCACTGCTTGGTCACAGCCAGCTCCCCAGAGGGACCGAGCAGTTGAACCTGTGGGCTCGGGACCATAGTCACAGAGGACATCAAGCTTAATTGGCATAACATACTACACAAAATATTGTTCCACCTCCTACTTTGGCGAGTAGCGACTGGGATCTTAAAAGCTAGCAAGCTGCCATCTAGATGTAATGATGGGTCTCTCCTCATCCAGAGCAAAGAAGAATGAAGAAAACCAAAATTCATGGGAACAATTAGTCCTAGCGACTGGTACACCATCTGATCTGCAGCCTATATGACTATGAGACCAGAAGAACTAGATGGTGCCCGGCTACCACTGTCAACCACTTGGAAGGGGATCTATGTAGAAGATCCTGGATAGAGAGGGAGAACAATGTGGAACAAAACACAAAATCATTTGGAAAGAAAAAAAAAACAGGGGACCAGTTTTGCTGGTCCTATAGAGCCTGATGGAACCACTGAGACTATGGCTCCTAGCTGCCCTTCAGGTCTGGAATTGAACCCACACCTGTGGCTTCCAGCCAAACAAAAGACAGGCATATGAGTTGAACATTTACCTGAGGTAGATACACTCCTTGGAGAGAACAATCATGGGAGAAAGAAGGGCTGCTTATGCACAGGGAGACAACTCAGGAGGCAGGAGTGCATGGAGGGATGGACACAGGGAAGAGGTAACTGTCAGGAGGAAGTAGGAGGGGAGCTGTTGCATTATGGTAAATTGTGGTCAATGTCATGAGACAAAGTGTATGTGAACTGCTGTATGGAAAGTGAATTTGCTCTGTAAATTTTCACCCAAATCACAATTAAAAAAAAAACACCTAAATTATCAAAAAATAGAATTAGAAAACAAATGCTCCAAATCCTCTATTAGGAAGGCACAGGGGATTTTAACATGTATTTCTTATGTTTTCCCTCCATTTGACATCATCAGAGAGACAAACGGAGAACCTCACTCCTGGGATAAGTTATTATCTTGTATATTTTCTGTTTCAAATGATTTCTGTTCTTAGCTCCTTCATTTGCATTTACCTTGTCCCCCAGACTGGTTTTGAGTTTTCATCTAACTTCTTAAACTTCCTGATTGCTTTTATTAATTTTTATTTAACAAGGCATTGACTTACTATTGTGAATTTGTCTTGGAGTAGAGCTTGGCACTGTAACATGTTTAATATGCAATAATCTTAATTTATCTCTAAATAATCAGTCATTTAAGTCCTATTATTATTTAGCCCAAAATGACTGAAGAAAAAATTAAATTTTCATTGTTATTTATTTTACTTCTATTTTTAATTTGTATTTATCTTATATTAAATTCAAAGAGTTGGACTTAGCAAATAGCCACTTGGAGGAATCAATTACGTTTATTGTCGTGGCCTAGAATAAGATAATATTTTGTAAATTTTCCATGGAAGCTTGAAAAAAAATTTCTATCTTATGTATATTAATGGTTTTATTTAAATTTATCTTTGTACTTATTTTTATTTTACTTTATCTGCCAAGGATAAGCGACATGTGTTACTGTCTCCCAAAACAAACATGTTTCTATAAATTTCTCCTTTATTTCCAACATTTTTTTGCTTTATATATTTTGATACTATGTTATTCAGCAAATAAATTTTCATGACTATTCCATCTTCATGGTGGATTGTAAAAATAAAATTCTTTCTCTCCTTTAATATTATTTGATCTGGAATAAGGTTTGTCTAAAATAAGGTTGCTACCCCTGCTTTCTTTGCTTTTATATTTTCTTGATAATATTTCAGCCATTTTGAAAACTTCCCCTATCCTTTAGTTTTCAGTGGCACAGAGTTGGACTTAGTATTGAACACAGTATGAAAAGTTTGTTTTTTGCCATCTTGAGGATATTCTGTGAGTTATACAGACACTAAAACATGCAGACTGAAGGCTTTCGTTGGCAGTACTCACCCCCTTCTCTTGGTTGCATGTAGATTGTGCTTAAGTTATGGATAGCCTATTTGCAAAGTTTTTCTACATGATTTTTTGTTTTGTTTTGTTTTGCTTGTTTTTTTGTAAGTTTGTTGTTTTTTTTAAAAAATTTCTGCTTTGGGGGTTTCTTTTTTCTTTTTGCCTTTATGTGCCAATGGCCATTTTGCCTGGTATGGCCCTCTTGGTCACCCACCCACCGTTCCCTGAAAACCCTGTACAAGTTGTTCCATTTTCTGGTGTTTACCAGACTCTCAGAGGTGTGGGTCTGTTCTTCATTATCTTTCTGCTAATACAGTGGGGATTTTTGATCTCCATATTTAGATCCTTTCAGCTTCAGAAAATTGTATCTAATTATCCCCTTGATGATTGTTTTCTTTCAATTGCTCTCTTTTAATCTTTAGGACTTTCTAAAATTCATGTGCATTATATCCATTCTCTCTCTCCTTTTCTTCTCTTTTCCTTTGTATTCCTCTGACACATAATGAATGCTCAATAAATACTTGTTGAAAGAAACAAAGAAAAAGAAGGAAGGGAGGGAGGAAAGGAGGGGGAAGGTAAAGATGGGTAAATCCATGCCCATCTCGGGGTGAGGGGGGCATACGTTTGTCCAAGTTTATCCGACTTTGACTTCCAAACATTTCTGTGTTAACATTTCACCTCTCGTGGTTTCATGTTCGCTTCCGTGAAATTTGACTTGTATCAATCAGCTCCGTTTTCTCATATCGATCTGCGTTGCTATTGTTTTCAAAATGACTTCCAAATAGTGTTCAACACCCACGTCTGCACTCCAGCTTCCTGTGTTTCACCAAGCATTCACAGGGTCCCCTCACATCCAACGCACACAGTAAATACCTTTCAATGTGATCATTTTCCCCCCATTGTTCTGCAGTAGTTCCCACCCACCCCAATTGGCTCAGGTTTTACCTTCTTGAACGATAGCGGTGGAACTGCTAGTCTATCATAGGTATTGTTCCCTTCAGGTTCTGAGAGACCAAGGTGAGAACGTAACCCAGTCCAGCTGTCGGATTCTCTGGCATTTTCAGCTAATGGCCTAATAAAACATGGGATTCACCTAATCACCATTATCATAGCCACTGCTGCCATGGACTCTCCTGTCTCAGTTCCAACAGGGTCTTTTCCTTGTGGCAGATTATGACCCCTCGGATACAAGGTGCCCTTGCCCTTGCTCGTTGCTTGCCTATATTTCCTAAGAGTAAACATCAGGTGGATATTTATAGTAGACATGTGAGAGTCAACTGTACACCCCTTTTAAGAAATATTTTAAATAAATGAGTAACTACTTTCATGGTTGGTATAGACCTGTGGGGGGGGGGGCATTGTCGCTGAGCCAGGTAGAAACAATGTGAACGAATATGTGTGTGTGTGCGAGTGCGTATGTGTGTGTTGGGCATCATAGACAATAATTTTCCGTCTGTGTTCCTCCATGCATGCAAAATAGACATCTGCCACCCACTGTTTACCTTCTTCTCCACTTCCTCTAACTCAGTGGCTGTTACTCTTGATGTTGTTGTATGTTACTGAGTTGATTCTGATTCATAGTGACCCTATAGGACAGAGTAGAACTGCCCCATAGGGTTTCCTAGACTAGTTTTTAAAGGAACAGATTACCAGATCTCCCCCAGAACTACTAGTGTTTTCAGACTGCTATCATTCATACCATATACTTAATCTCTTAAGAAGTGAACCTAGACTATAAGCTCTTAAGGTCAAAAACTATGTACTTATTTCAACCGTGAACCTGATGGCCTAGCCCATATACAATATTGAATAAATGAGTGATTATATAAAAGGTGAAGGAGCTCTGGTGGCATAGTGCCTAAGGCATTTGACTGTTAACCAGAAGATTGGTGGTTCAAACCCACCAGCCACTCTGCAGAAGGAAGACTGCACAATCTACTTCCATAAAGATTTACTGCCTTGGAAACCCAATGGGGGTCGCTATGAGTCAGAATCAACTTGATGGCAGTGCGTTTGTTTTTTGTTGGGTATATAAAAGTTGAGGCAGGTTAGACTGGACACAATTTTTTTTTTAATATGATGGGCCAATATTTTTCATGAAACCTTTCTATTGTATTCTACTTATATTGGTTTTCGAGGAGCTCTGGTGGCACAGTTGTTAAAACATTTGGCTACTAACCAAAAGTTTGGTGGCTTGAACCTACCAACTTCTCTGCAAGAGGAAGATGAGGGAATCTGCTTCTGTAAAGATTTAGAGCTTTGGAAACCCATGGGGAAGCTCTACATTATCCTATAGGATCCCTATGAGCTGGAATCTACTCAATGGCAGTGCATTTAGTTTGGGGTTATACTGGTTTTCAAATATGCTTTTAAAATTTTAAATCAGAAAGTTGCACCTACTAGCATAAAACCCATACACACCCATTGTCATTCAGTGGATTCCAACTCATAGCAACTCTATGGGACAGAGTAGAAATGCCCCATAGCATTTCCAAGGCTGTAATCTTTACAGAAAGAAACAAACTACCTCATCTTTCTCCTGCAGTGGCTGGGATTCAAATCACCAACCTTTCAGTTAGCAGCCAAGTGCATTAACTATTGTGCCACCAAGGCTCCTTACCAGCATATAAAACCACTGCCATTGAGTCGATTCCAACTCATAGCGACCCCTATTGGCTTTCCAAGGCTGTAAATCTTTACGGAGGTAGACTGCCTCATCTTCTTCCCATGGAGCAGCTGGTGGGTTTGAACTGCCAACCTTCTAGTTAGCAGCCAAATGCCTTACCCACTACATGGCAATGATTTTCATGAGGATTTACTTGTTATTCTTCTTTAGGAATTCTAATATTTCAGTTTCTCATGTGTGATGGTAAAAAGTTTGAAATTAATGGAATTAGCTCACATGAAGTTAACAGGTTTAGGAAGCACTCTAAAAAGTAGCACGGTCTCATGGCAAAGGAGGCAGTTGTTCATGGAGGCGATGAGCCACACAATCCATTTCCCTCTCCTGTTCCTGACTCTCCTCCTCCCCTGCTCCAAGTAAATACAGATCAATTGTTATGCCTTGAATGGTTGCCTGTAAGTTGTAAGACCCTAGGAATTACGCAACAAACTAGTAGGTAGAACAGAAGCATTACTGTGTTATTAGGCCAATTAACCAGGATGTCCCATGCAACCATGACCCTAAACTTCCAAACCAAAGAACCAAATCCTATGAGGTGTTTGACTGTACATAAGCAACCTCTTGAGACCAGAACTACATGGTGCCCAGCTACCACTGCTAAACATTTTAATCAAAGATTCTATAGAAGAATCCTGATCAAAAGGTGGAAAATTCAGAACAGATTTTCACAATTACATGAAATCCATACTTTCTGGAGCCATGGAGGTTGAGATAATCTTTAAACCTTAAACCCAAAATATCCCCTGAAGTCTTCTTAAAACCAAACAATAATTTAGCTTAACAACAACAACAAAAATCTGCCTTGGTCATTATCTCTTTTAAGTACTATCTATACGGGATCAGATTGACAACAACAACTCAAAAGATTGGCTAAGAAGCTTAGTTCAAGTTAATGGAGGAGCAACAACTCAGAAAAGAAGCATGAGAATGGTTGCCCACCTACAAGAATTAATTAAGGTCACTGAATTGTATATATAGACGCTTTGAATTGGAGAACGTATTTCCGCATATATTCTCAAAAACAGCAACTATCTATCTATCTATATAATTTTTAATTAAAAAAACTTTTTAAATTCCATCCAAGTCTTAGAGGACTTTGGAAAATAAGGGGAAAAAATATTATCATAGTCCCACAACCGAAATGCAATCACTGTTAACATATTGTTATGATTCTGGTTCCAAACTCTCTTCAGCATGGACCCTCCATGGCTGTGGTATAACGTGGTTCACCAGCTGAACTCTGGTGGGAGGGTTGAATCGTGGTGTTTAGGAAGAGACTCAGAATCCAGAGTCCTACAGCTGACACGTTCTTTTATTATCTGTATCTTCCCATTTTGAAAATTACAACTGCTACCCAAAAACCCTCCACAGCACTACACCCCAAGGGAGTCACAGGGAAATTAGAGGCATCTCAGGGGCCAGAAAACAGAGAACTGGAAAGGACAAGCCAGGGGGGTGGCTGTGTACAGTGGGGTGGCTGTGTACAGTGGGGTGTGCTGGTGGAAAGCAGAATGCCTTTAAAAAGTGACTTGACGATAGGCCTGTTAATTACACTCTACAAATTAACAAATTCTAGTAACAGAACCTAGAAAATTCTGCAACTAGTAACCATGAGCCTGACCCATGAAAATGTTATTTGGGGACAAGTATACATGTGTCCAGAATGGTGTGGGAAGAGAGAATTTTGATGGCAAAAAAACAAGCAATCTGAGCAAAAACAGACAATTCTCTTGGCACCTATAAGCTGGACATTTTACAGAGGCTTAGTAAGAAGATACTGGAAGATTTTATGAAGGCCCTAGTATCCTAAGGTGGCATGAATTATAAGTAAGCCAACTGTATAAAAATATTCTTTAAAGTTTTCATTTTAGACTGGGTTCAGCCCTTCTTAAGATTGCTTTTGGTAAATCCTAAATTAGATCCCACCCCTCACCCCACCTCCCACACACCTGCTCTACTAATTAATCTGATGAATCAGACCTAAACCAATGGGATACAGGTTCAAGATTCTGATACCCATTGTAGGCAGAGGAGGTAAAAACCCACCACCCACTCCACAGAACAGGACTCTCAACGCACTCCTAATGAGTACTCTAAGTTTGAAGCATTATTAGACATAATTAGATGTATTTTTTCTTTCTTGCCCTGGTGGCAAAATGGTTAAGTGCTCGGCTGCTAACTGAACAGTCAGTGGTTCAAACCCACCAGCTGCTCCTCAGGAGAAAACACCACATGATCCTCTCCCACAAATATTACAGCTTAGGAAACTCAACGGGGCTCTTCATGCTGCCACACAGGGTCACTATGAGTCAACATTGACTCAACAGCACCTAGCAACAACAACATGTCCATATATAATGTATAATATAGATAATACTATTTTGCATCTTTTTGTTCACTTACAGTGCCTAAGGCATTTGACTGCTAACCAGAGGCTGGTGGTTCAAACCCATCAGCCACTCCTCGGAAGGAAGGTTGGGCAATCTACTTCTATAATGATACCACCTCGGAATCCCAAGGAGGGGTCGCTATGAGTCGACTCCGAATCAATGGCAGTGTGTTTTGTTGTTTTGTTTTGTTTTGGTAACATGATACAATCAGCAAATATCTCCATTTTATTAAATGGCCTTCATAACTATGATTTTAATAACTGTATGACATCCTGCGTAACGCACACATCGTCATCTATTTCTTCTATTGTTGGAGATTTAGATCGAAGAGATTACAGTGTAAAGCCCCAAGGTGGAATATTCACAGGAAAAGTTTAATGAGTCATGCCCATGGTTTAAACATTTTTGATATAATATGAAGACAGATGTCTCCCTTTGACAAAGCAAATGTACCATTCACAGTTCTGTCTTTTGTTGGCTTGTTTTTGCTTTTAAGGTCAATTATCCAAGTCTGCTCTTCTGTTTACATAAAGTAGCTACACATGTAGTATGGCCACTTGGTTCAGTGAGTAAACTACTTCATATAATGATGCAATGGGCTGGGCACCACTTCTGAAAGAGATGTGGAATAACAAAAGCTGTGGGCCCAGCCAGACATGGTCAGCTGTTGCACATGATGGTTCCTAACTCATAGCAGGACCCAGTGCTGGGAGCTGGCTGGAGAAATGAAGGGTATTCAAGAGGGAAGAGGAGGGTTCTAACCAAAGAGGCCACTGTAAGTTGCCAGTTGCCATGGAATTAATTCTCATTCATGGCAAATCTCAGAATAGAACCGTGCTCCACAGGGTTTTCACTGGCTGGTTTTTTGACCATCATCATCAGATACTTTTCTTCCAAGGCACCTCTGGGTAGGTTCAAACCACCAACCTTTCAGTTAGCAGTCGAGCAATTAACTGTTTGCGCCACCAGGGTTGTATAAAGACACCACTAGGCCTCCTCCTTTCAAATCAACAATAAATGATGATTCTCCTCTGTCATATATAATTTAGCTGAGCAGTTTGGCAATTTCTGAGTAAAATGAATACAAAATAAGATGTGCAGCCATGTGGAATACGTTTAGTAAAGGCTGTCCTGAGAAGATGAAATTCAAGATAAAGACTTGAGTGTGTGTGTATGTGTGTGCATGTATGCACATGCATATGTGCATGTGTGTGACAGACAGCACACATATGTATTTAGTATTTAATATGAAATAGAAACTACATTTCTGAGAAACTAACATATGTTAATCCAGTGTTATACAAGTTGGGGGCAGTGGGAGCCATCTGCCCTGACAAGGACGAGTATTTTACCACTGACGTTATTGAGAATTGCTGGCAGAGGGTGATAATAAAAAGCCAGGAGCATGATTACTTTCAGATTCTCTATAGGCAGCACACCCCCAGTGCCTGTACTCAGGGAAGACCACTCCCACTGCCCCAAAACCCATGTGCCACTGGCTGCCACAAACAGCACCCTATGTGATCCTTAGGAGACAAAATCAACTGCAATCGTTGTTAGGAAGCTCTAAGACAGAGAATTCCAATGACTTGCCCTTGAACACAGAGCTAATAAGAGATCAAGTCATAATTTGAACTCAGAACATACTGATTCCAAAGCCTGCAGTCTATAAACTATGTTGCTTTAATAGAGATAGAGGACAGAGTTTGCATTGCTGGAGAGAGAGGAGAAACACCAGGAGTCAGAGGTTAGAGAGAGAAAAAGCAACAGAGGGGCCACGTTTATAGTTACTGGTCCACGACCTTTCCCTTGGAACTGGATTTTCCTAGCTACCATCTTTAGACTTACACAGCACCACCATTTTGGGGATTCTGCCCCCATGATTAGACTCCAGTGTAATCTATCAGCTTGGCAGGAACAGGGCAACAGGACCAAGACCAGGTCACCCTTGTACCCACAGCAGAGATGGGACTGGCTGTGGAACGACATTCCTTTAAGGGCCCTACACCACCTTCCTCTTTTGTCTTTGTCAAGCAGATATTTTCCAGAAAGTCTTATTAAAACGTACACTGGCTGCCTTTGGCAGAGATGAGCCCCCAGTTTGGGAGCTACTGAATCAGGGCCTTAACCAAACATGAAATGACAGAACCGTTTCCAGCAGAGGATTAATTGAGCCAACTCAAGGCAAACACACCATATTTTGGCATTGCTTTTGACAGACGGAAATAAAACAAACATTAGCAACCGGATTGCAGCTAACAATATGCAAAATTAAAGAAGGTACCTTTTTAACTTTGTCTGGGAGCCCACTGGCTTTTCTTATAAAATCTGCAAAAGAAAAAAAGACAGAGCTGTTAATCTCGTTACACAACCAGTTAGCACATGCAAACAAGGAGAATTAAAAGTCTTTGCATTCAGGGGAGGGAAGAGATATTTGACACATATATTTATTAAGGAGACTGGACTGGAAAATAGCATTGCTGCAATAATCAGAAATGGTGTAGAAAATACTTAAATAATACAGCAAATGTGCACAGACAGCATAAGCTGCTTACAAATGGAAGCCTAGGGTCTGAGTATTTTTATTTGAAGGTTAAATTTTCAATTAATGTTTTTTTTTTTTTCTCCAACATGTTGCCATCTCTTCCAAGCACCACTGCTAATTGCTATAAAGCAATGTCTTTTCCTGTTTGATTCCTGGACATGGAGGCCAGAAGCTGCCAGTCATCTAATGGGCATCTTGGGGCAGAAATCAAAATGACTGTATAAACAGAACCAAAACGTCAGGCTCTGGGAAGCCGACCAATGGATCGGTTGTTGTTGGTGGTGGTATGTGCCATTGAGTTGGACCCGACTCAGAGAGACCCCTCCCTGGGTTTCCGAGGCAGTATCACTATGGAAGTAGATTGCTCCATCTGCCTTCCGAGGACTGGCTGGTGGATTTGAACCTCCAGCCTTCTGGTTAGCAGTCAAGTGCCATAGGCACTATACTACCAGAGCTCCTAATGGATTGGTTAGAAAATCCTTTTTCGTGTGCTCACTTTTTCAGAAGTCACATTCATAAGTCCTGCTCCACACTTAAAAGTACAAACAGAAGCTTCCAACTATTGGGATTTCCAAATATCCCAACTTCTTAGGATACGTGCCTAACCGGGCTCCATCTACACACTTGCTTTGAGGATCTGCAGAGGAAAGTGGCCATTTGTGTTCTTCCTCTTTGCAAGGGAACAAGGGACCTGGGGACCCTTGTCCTTGATGTAAGTGACCTTATGCATTCCCTAGCCAGGTCAGCTGGCACCGGGGGGATTTCCTCCCATGAATGCCCTCACTGTGTGGGACGACAGGAAACATTTAGAAAGCAACTAGTGATGAAGAGTTGGGCTTAGGAATCTGGGTAAGTTTGAGTTGAGGACACATTTAAAATGAAAGTTACTAATTGGGGTGTGGATATATTTATATGTGCTTTGGCTGGAAGCAGGTTTGAGAGTCAGAATAAAGTTTAAGGATGATTTCAAATTGAGAAAAAAGGGAGAATAATGACATTGAAGACAAAAGATTTAATGTTATGTCTAACTTAAAGCAGCCTAACCAGTTGACACACAATAGGGCAGTATTTTGTTCTGAGGTACATGGGGTTACTGTGAGTCGGAGCTGACTCGTCAGCACCTAACAACCACCACCACCAGTTGCCAAGGAGTTGATTCTGGCCTGTGCCAAGCCCACGTGTGTCAGAGTAGAACTGTGCTCCACAGAGTTTTCAGTGGCTGATTTTTCAGAAGTGGGTCACCAGGCCTTCGATCTGAGGCACCTCAACGTGGACTCGAACCCCCAGCCTTTGTATAGCAGCCATCACGTCAACTACCTGCACCACCCAAGATAGCCCAGTATGTGACAAAGAACATGTGCTTTGCTTTGGTTTTTTAAATAAGGCAAATCTAGTTTCAAATCCAGTTCCATCACTTAATACTCATATAACCTTGTACAAGTCTCCTAAATCTCTCAGTCTTGATTTCTTTACCTATAAGATGGGCATCATGTCCACTCAGTACTTTCTTCTAAGTAGTAGTAAAGATAAGTGGATAGATGATGGATCAGACCAGTGGTTCTCAGCTGAGAGTGATTTTACCCCTTAAAACCCACCCAGAGAACATTTGGCAATGTTTGGAGACAGTTTTGATAGTCACTGGGAGCT
Source organism: Orycteropus afer afer (assembly GCF_000298275.1). Taxonomy (NCBI): domain Eukaryota; kingdom Metazoa; phylum Chordata; class Mammalia; order Tubulidentata; family Orycteropodidae; genus Orycteropus; species Orycteropus afer. Next base: position 2,388,910 of record NW_006921654.1, read on the forward strand.
CTGGTGGCACAGTGCCTAAGGCATTTGACTGCTAACCAGAAGGCTGGTGGTTCAAACCCACCAGCCACTCCTCAGAAGGAAGGTTGGGCAATCTACTTCTGTAGTGATACCACCTCCGAAACCCGAAGAGGGGCCATGTGCGTTGGATACAACTTGAGGGCGGTGAGTTTGTAAATACTCACTTTTTTTGCTTTGGTTGGACAGGGAGGTGCCACCAGTCCCAGGGGGGTAGAGGTCAGGGATGCTGCCACAGTGCCCAAGGCAGCTCCCACGGCGAAGGCTTAACTGAGACGTCAATGACTCAGGAAGCCCTCTTAATGAGCACCAGTCTCCCAGAGTCTCCGTCCGAGATTCTGGGGGCAACAGCAATGTTCTTGTTCCCGAGAAGGTCGGTTTCTCAACGTGAGTGTGCGGAGGAGGAGGAGCTACACAGCCACGTCTTCTTGTTCCCGAGAAGGTCGGTTTCTCAACGTGAGTGTGCAGAGGAGGAGGAGCTACACAGCCACGTCTTCTTGTTCCCGAGAAGGTCGGTTTCTCAACGTGTGTGTGTGGAGGAGGAGGAGCTACACAGCCATGTCTCCTGAATCTGGTTTCAGGTGTGATTCCTCACGTGCTAGGTCTCATCTGGACATTCTGCCAGAACTTCTCAGGAGTCAAAGTCTGAACCACAGTGGCCTTTCTGTTATACCCCTGATGGGCTCCTAAAAATGAAACAAAAACACTTTAGTGAAGTAAAATTTACGCATTCTAAAATGTATGCATTTTAAGGGTACAATTCAACCATTTTTAGTCAATCTAAAGGGCTGTGTAACTATGACCACAATTCCTTCTTAGAACATCCCATCACCTCAAAATTATCATTGCCCCCATTTGTTATTAATCCTCTTTCCACCGCCAGCACCAGGCAGCCTCTGACCTGCTTTCTGTCTCTATGGATTTGCCTTTTGCCTTTTCTGGCCATTTCATATCAATGGAATCATAAAACATGTGGTCTTTTATGACTGGCTCCTTTCATCCAGCATAAGGTTTTCAAGGCTCATCCATGCATCAGGACATCACTTTTTCTTTTTTAATTTTGTTCCACATTTTTTCTCCCACTCTATCCAGGATCTCCAATTTTGATCCTTTTCTGAGTGGTTGGCATTGGTAGCCGGGCACCATCTAGTTCTTCTGGTCTCAGCGATGTGTGGACTGAAGTTCTCATAGTCCATTAGTCCTTTGGACTGTTTCCATGCATCTTTGACTTTCTTCACTTGTTTTTGCTCTAGATGAGGAGAGACCAACAGTTGCATCTGAGATGGCACCTTAAAGGACTTCACTCCTTTTCCTAGCTGAATAATATTCCATTCTATGGAAATATCACATGTACCCTTGGTTCATTTGTATACCTGTGTTTTCAATGTTCTTGGGAGTCACTCCTACATGGACATTTGGTTCATTTATGTTTCTTCTGAAGGATTCTGCACCAGCCATTGAGCCAGCCTCCTCCTCCCCTGCAGGATAATAATGGGATAGTCTGAGAATTTACCTACTCTAGGCTTATACCGTCCATTCCCTGGGCAATTTCCTATTAAAATTTTTGGAACTCCACCTGCGTTTAAATTGAGGACAGCCTTTTCTAGGAGCTACCTGAGGTTGCAATTTCAATAAAATGCTTCTCTGAAATACACAAGCTGTGAGAGCATCTTGAAGCATTGACAACATAAAAGATGAAAATGCAACATTACTGCCATCATTAGTGTTATTCTCTTGTCATCTGCGATTTGAAGTGATGGTGTTTTAAGCTCTCTCTGGAAGGGATCAGGAAGCAGCTAAGCTCTAATGCAAAGAGTCATTCACTTTGATGTGTGGTCCCATCACTTCCATTTCCCAGTTATGGGAACCTCTGAAAATTGATTTGCCTCCCCAAGCATCAGTTTCTTCATTTAAAATATGGGGCCACCAACCTCATCTCTAAGGATTTCCATAGGATTAAACAAATTGGCACAACACCTAATCCAGTCCCTTGGGGCTGGTGGGTGGCTAAATTACCTGACTTCACAGCGCTAATCAAAAGTTTAGTGATTCTAACCCACCAGCCACTCCACGGAAGAATGAGGCACTCTGTTTACACCCTTGGACACCCTGAGGGGCAGTTCTACTCTTTCCTATAGGTTATCTATGAGTCCAAAACAAATCAACAGCAACGGGTTTGAATTTTAATCTGAGGAGCCCTGGTGACACAGTAGTAAGCACTCAGCTGCTAACCAAAAGGGTGGCAGCTCAAATCCACCAGCCGCTCCTCAGGAGAAAGTTTGGACAGTCCACTGCCATAAAGATTATAACCTTGGAGACCCTATGGGGCAGTTCTACTGTATCCTATAGGGTTGCTTTGAATCAGAATCGATTTGACAGCAATGGGTTGCTTTTGTTTGTTTGTTTAATTTTAATCTAGTGAACATTGGTGGTTCAGTGGTAGAACCCTTGCCTTCCATGCAGGAGACCCAAGTTCAATTCCCAGCCAAAGCACTTCATGCACAACCACTACCCATCTGTCAGTGGAGGCTGGCGTGGTGCTATGATGCTGAACAGGCTGCAGTGGAGCTTCCAGGCTAAGAAAGACTAAGGAAAAAGGCCTGGCAATCTCCTACCCAAAACCAGCCAACAAAAACCCTATAGATCATGATGGTCCAATGTGCAACCCACCAAGCGGATGGTGCAGGACTGGGCAGTATTTCCTTCCACTGTGCACGGACTCACGATGGCTCAGACGCTGGTTCAAAGGCAGCTCACACCAACAGCATTAATCTAGGAAGGTTATATATGTCAAAGGAAGTCTCAAAAGACAAGCACGTGGTGGAGGACAGACCACCTTGATTTATTCCCTTACTCATTTTATTCCACTTAGGACTGATTTGCATAAGACTGTTGATGTCTTTTTTTTAAATAGAAATAATAATAATAAACAGTACAACACATGTATAGAGCCCTGTTAATGGTGACTTTGTATCCCCGATATCACGTAAACTATTAAACAGAAGGAAGATGGGGAAATCTACTTCAGTAGTGATACCACCTCAGAAACCCAGGGAGGGGTTGCTATGAGTTGGGTCCAACTCGACGGCACATAACAACGACAACGAACTGTTAAAACCTGTGGCTCTGGAGCCTGGCTGCTCATTAGAATCATCCAGGGAGCACTCACCTAAACCCAAACCTCCTGCCATCGATTCCAACTCATAGCCACCCCCATTAGGTTTGCAAGGCTGTAATTCTTTAAGGAAGTAAATTGCCTCATCTTCCTCCCATGGAACAGCTGGTGGGTTTGAACTGCTGACCTTCTGGTTAGCAGCCAAATTGCCTTACCCACTCTACTACCAGACTTACTATCTCTCACTGGCTAGGCCCAGCTCTCAGAGAGCCCACCCAGGGAGGGGCTATTGTTAGCTGCCACCATCAGTTTGATTCAACTCCTGGCAACCCCATGTGGTACAGAGTAGAACTGCTCTGTGGTATCCCAGATAGCCAATGAGGGGGTCTGAACTGTCAACCTTTAGGTTAGCGGCCAACTGCAAACCTCCTGTGCCACTTGGCTTCTGAGGAGGGACTTAAGCATTTGTTCTTTCTCTTTTTTCAACTCCCCAGGTGATTCTAATGTAGAACAAGGATTCAGAACAGTTCCAACAGACTGTGGGAAATGAGGCCAAGGCTGTGGTCTGTATTGTTTAGCTGGTGAGATTAGGAAAGAAGTTACAGGGTTTGTCGCAGCTCATAGATCTAAGTTGTGACTCTGTTGGGGTTTGAACTCAGGTCTCTAAACTCAGTCCAGTGCACTGTTGCCTCCACCACATTTTCTAGGAAGAAAGCTGAACAAAAATGAATGGAGGTCCCAGAGCAGAGAAACAACAATTGTGAGTCCTTGGCAAAAAATGCACAAATGGATGGTAATGAAGCACTCACCTCGACCAAGCCCACTGGAAGGCCTCATCTGGCCTTGCATATGCCAAAAGCAGGTCATGGTTTGTTATAAAACTGCTTACTGTTGAGAATTTCTGCAAGAGGCGGGGATTCTAGAGGGATAGATAAATCTATAAGCAACACTACGAGGTTGGTAAAATGCCCAGCTCAGCAGTTCAGGGCCAAAAACAGAAAGGCTTTGTGAGCAGGTGGGCACTTTGATTATGGTAATCAACTCCGGGCCCAAGAAGCAAGGAGGGCATCTGAGTCCTGGGCTGCTGGAGAGGCGGAGGCGGCGAGTGTTCTCATGAACACAGGCCTTCTCGCGCTTCTCGGAAACGTGATGACCAAGTGGAGGTGGTGCTATCAGCTTTGAGCCTCTCTGGGCCCAAGTCCCAAGTAAGTGTCAGCCAACTTGTGAATCAGTGTGGATTGATGGGGAAACAATGGGAGCATACACCTGATGGATCAAAAAATGTGAGAAAGGAAGGAGTTCAAGGTCACTGAGTCAAGCCCCTCCTTCACAGATAGTGACGTTAGAGAGGGGATGTCACCTGCTTCGGTACCACAGAGGAAGTCAAGCAGTACACCCAAGCCTCCCTGTCCAGTGGTCCTTCCACCATTAACAAAGCAAAACAAAACAACCTGGAGAAAACACAGACAAGGCCAACTACTATCAGTAAAGCGAGTTGTTTGTTTGTTTGTTGCTTATTTGTTCTGTGACAGCATCGAATGCATGCAACCTCAGCTTCAACTCTAACATAAGGGGATCAAGGAAAAATGGAAACCCAGGTTATGAATCTAGCCTTGCTGTGTGACTTGGGCTGAGTCACTTCACCTGTCTGGGTCTTGATTTCTCCTTAAGTAAAATGATGAACGAGTATGGTGGAGGCAGGAAGAAATGGTCCCCGATCTACTCCCCACGTCAGGGAGTAGCAAACTAAAGGGACAGATAAGTCCATAAGCAACACCACCAAGTTGGTATGACACCCAGCTCAGCAGGTTGGGGCCAAAAACAGAAAGGTTTTGTGAGCAGGTGGGCACTTCAGTTATGGTAATCAACTCTGGACCAAGAAGCAATAGTGAGCATAGTCAGCCAACTACAGCCAAATCCAGCCTACATCCTGAATTTCTAAATAAAGTTTTACTGAAACATAGCCATGGCCAATCCCTTATACACTAGCTACTTTCACCAATGGCTATAATGGCAGAGTTGAGTAGATGTGAGAGGGACCACTATGTGGCCTGCTAAGCTACAAATACTTACTGTGTGACCCTTTACAGAGAAAACTTGCTGATCCCTATACAATGGTACTTCCTCTGCCCACTACCTGTGAAATACATTCACACATAAATATACACAGACACATACCAAGTATATAATTCCCAGTCCAATTAATTTTTTTGCATATGCATTGGATTTTAAGCAGAAAGTATTTCAGTATTTCAAATATATAGCTAAATTTGGAAATGACTTCAATAAATGGTATTCATACTTCCTAGATTTAACAGATGTTAATATTCAGTCAGCTTTAATGTTTTCAAAATATTGCATCATACCAATCTATATTTATAAGTAATCTGGAATTCTCTGAGGGTAAGGCGGAAAAGACATGTGTACATCCATTCATATGCATGTATGCAAAACGCCTGAAGAGTTCCGAACTACTGTAACACTGCTGTCACTCAGTTTTGGGGTTCCTCTCTGGGTTTTCAGATGGAAAGTGGGGTCCATAGTATGACATTCTTCTGACACAGAACTTAAAGACGTTTCTGCTAAAGCTAGAAAATTTTTCCAAGAAATATGTTCGGTTGGTACCTGTTGAGTTAAATAGTTGTGGGAACAAGGTGTTCAAATAGAGACAGATATTAGTTTCACAACAGCTATATTAGCTGTGCTATAAACGGGTCATGTGTTCAGTTGCTAAAGGAAAGTCCAGAAGCTCAAATCACCCAGAGGCACCTAGGAAGAAAGCCTGGCAATCTACTGGAAAACCAGTCACCAAAACCCTGTGGAGCCCAGTTCTACTCTGACACATGGGGCGTCGCCTGCGTTTACTTCTTTATTTATTTAATGACCCCTCAGGAAAGACGGGTGTGGCATGGGCTGGTCAAAGATGAATCTTTCTGTCTGTCTTCCTTGTTCCACTCTAAAGCGTCGATCCAACTCATAGCAACCTCTCCTTGGGTTTCTGAGGCAGTATCTTTACAGAAGTAGATTGTCCAACCTTCCTTTCGAGGAGTGGCTGGAGGGTTTGAACCGCCAGCCTTCTGGTTAGCAGTGCCATACCCACGCTCCCATTATATATCTTCTAAATAGATATTCTAGTCATGGTTCATATATATTTACACTCCCAATATGATTTCAGCCTGGTGAAATTTAGGAAGTCGGAATTCCAATCCCAAACCTTCCTCTAAACCAATGAATCCAGATAAATTCTTAGAACCCCTTTAATGGGCCAAAGGACAAGAACATACTCAACTAGCCCCCCCCCTTTGTGTTGCATATAGCTTTCTCCTAGTATTATGATTTTTTTTTTTTTTTTGCACAGTAAAATCATAGTGAACATTTTACCAGAAGCTCTGGTAGCATAGTGGCTAAGGCACTTGACTGCTCACCAGATGGCTGGCGGTTCAAACCCATCAGCCACTCCTCGGAAGGAAGGTTGGGCAATCCTACTTCCGTAGTGATACTGCCTCGGAAACCCAAGGAGGGGTCGCTATGAGTCAGGGCTGACTCGACGGCACATAACAACAACAACAACAATAGAAGATTGAAAGTGGACAGCCATATAGATTCTTTTGTTTTGTTTTCCCTCACCCAAGTTAATATGTGTCTACCCTCTAGTTAGGAGCTCTGGTAGCATAGTGCCTAAGGCACTTGACTGCTAACCAGAAGGCTGGAGGTTCAAACCCTCCAGCCACTCCTTGGAAGGAAGGTTGGGCAATCTATTTTCGTGGTGATACCACCTCAGAAACCCAAGGAGGTCACTATTAGTGAGTTGGGTCCGAATCGACCACAGTGAGTGTGGTTCCGTTTACTCTGTAGTTAGTGGTTTACCCTCCCTCCCCACCCACCTCTGGTAACCATCAAAAAATATTTCCTGTTTTGTAAAACCCTTTTCCTGACATTTTACAGTAGTGGTCTCAGACAACATTTATTCTTTTGTGATTAACTTCACTCAGCAAGTATTAAGAATTTTATATTTAAATTGTCAGATTGAGAGGGCCCGAGATTTGCCATAATGTCACCAGCAACATGTATTTTATTTTCACTTTGTTCCGCTAATTTAGTCAGTGTAAAATGGTATCTCAAGGTGGATTTAATTTGCACTTCTTGGATTTCTAGTGAAGATTAATAATGTTTCCATGTGTTTGTTTGCTATTTATAAGATTCCCAGAGTTACAGTTAAACTTTCGGATCTCTCTGTGGGTTTAGGGCAAGTCTTATTGCTTCTGTCTTTATTGACAAGGTGACTGAGACTTAACAGAGACCAGAAGCCAATGATGAAGCAGGGAATGCGTGGATTCAACACCCAACGGCAGCACTTTGGGAAAAGCCGCCCTAGGCCTTAAAGGTCTTAGGGCAAACACTCCTAGATGCAAGCCAAGAAGGAAGGAAAGGATTTTAAGTCAGGTTCTGTGATAAACCGATTCTGAAAACAAGCTCTGTATGCAGGGGAGCCTTTGCTAAACCCAGAGGAGTAGAAGGAAGGGGCATCCCACCAAGCGGATGCTGGGCTGTTCCTGTCTGAGCACTGGCCTTGGGGAAGCTCGAGACCTGGGTTAGCCCTTCGGCAGAGTTGTCCTGCTCTCAGACAAGGGGCTGGGGCTTTCTACCTACACACAGACCAGTCATTTGATGTGGGCTGCCCCAGGAGACAGAGAGTCTGGGAGAAGAGACTTTCTTCAACTAAAGGGAAATCCTAGAGAGGGACAGCTGGGAGTAGCCAGCCACCAACAGGCCAGCTACCGGAGCAATGAGAGGTTCAGTCCTGAGGCACATCTGCAGAAGGAAACACACCTTTGCTGAGACAGGATAGGTCTTCTCAAGTCCCTGGGTGCTGCCAACAGTAAACACACTTGAATGCTAACCAAAAGGTTAGAGGTTAGAGGCTACCCAAAAGCCCCCAGAACAAAGTCTCAGTGATGTACTTAGGAAAAACAAGCCACTGGAAAACCATCTTATGGCCCACAGTCCCACTGCGACACACATGTGGTCACCATGAGTCAGAATCTATTTGGCGGCAACTTGGTTTTTCGTTTTTTTTTTTTTTAATAAGTTCCTCAATGTATGTTACTGTTTTAGTCAGCTTAGTGGGCTGAAATAATACGCATCGTAATGTTGCTCGTGATTCTGCAAACTGGATTGTGCTCAGCTGAGCGGTTCTTCTGCAGGTGATCAGTCACTTGGCTGGAGTCAGCTGGGGCGACAGGATGCTTGGGCTTCTCTGGCTTTCCTTATGGTGTCTTCGGGCCTCTAGCTCTCCATGTGGGCTCCGGGTCTTTTCAGGGGTCTTTCTAGCAGGGTAGTTGGAGATTTAGGAACAGGTCCCACCTAAACCGTCAGGGCATGGTTTCTCAACCTCTGCACTACTGACATGGGGGCTGGATAGTTCTTTGTTGTACATGGGAGGCAGGAGCGGAAGCCCATTCTGTGAGTGTAGAACATGTAACAACAACGCTGCTTATATCCTCTAGATGCCAGTAGCACTCTCCCAGGAGTGACAACAAATAATGTCTCCAGATATGGCCAGATGTCCCTCTGGGGAGTAAACTCACCCCCCAGCTGCGAACCACTGGGTTAGAAGGATTTGAAGCTCATACTTTTGTACTCTTGGTTAAAGCAAGCCCAGGTTCCACAGTCAGGAATTCCAGAAGGCATGGTTCATCGGGGGCCACCAGTGCAACAGACCACCGTGATTCCGTGGGGTTCGCATCACCAGACCAAACCAAACTCACCACCATCGAGTGATTCAGACTTATAGCAACCCCATTGGGTTTCTGAGGCTGTAAATCTTTACAGAAGTAGATTGCCCCATCTTCCTTCCACAGCACAGCTGGCAGGTTTGAACTGCTGACCTTCGGTTAGCAGCCAAATGCTTTATCTACTACACCACCAGAGCTCCTTAGTTTGGCATTAATATCCCAATATTACAATGAGAAGCTAAGGTTCATTCATTCAAAACCACACAGAGTCAGGACTAAGGTTTGAACCCAGGTTGGTCTCACATCAAAACCCATATTCCCTCCCCCATCTTAAGCTGCCAACAGCAGGTCTCAAAGGGTTACTTTCAGAAATGAACTACCCTTGATCTCCTGAAAAACATGCTACAGAAAGGAGAGAAGCTTTTCTCAGGCTTAGTTATGGTTAATGAAGAAAACATTAATCACTTGAAGTGCTATTTGGGAGCTCATGAAACTGAAATGAAGCACAATGTGAACTGTTCATTTATTTCTGAGGAGCTTATTTTGTTAACATTCAATCACTCAATCCTCTTTGCCTTATTTATAAAGTTTGAAGGGAAAAACACCATTTAAAAAAAAAATCAGTAAACTTCTGTTTTGAATGACACAAAAGCAGCTTCTTCGCCCTAGAGATACAGGGAGGGGCAATGGCAGAACTAGGGCTTCTCACCAGGCACCACGTCCACTACAAGAGGGTTCCTTCCACAGTGGCCTGGGTCAGTGCTCCCTACTCAGATGTGTAGCTTCTTCCAAGATCACAACCTCTGCAGTGTGTGAAAGGCTGGGCAGAAAGCTCTGCCCCACCACTCACTGGCCGCATAGCCTTTGGTGAATCCCTTAAATCACCAGAGCCCCAGGAAGTACAGCCTGAATGCTCCTTGGAAGCAAGAATGGCCAGACCTCATCTCACCTACTTCGGTCACGTTGTCAGCAGGGACCACTCCCTGGGGAAGGGTATTATGCCTGGTGAAGTGGAGGGTCAGTGAAAAAAGAGAAAGCCTCAACGAGATGGACTGACACAGTGGCTGCAACAATGGGCTCAAGTATAGCAGGGATCGTGAGGCTGGCGCAGGCCCAGGCAGTGTTTCCTTCTGTTGGACACAGGGTCACCATGAGTCAGAGCCAACTCAATGATACCTAATAACAACAGCAGTAGTTTCCGCATATAGAAAATGGGTGAAATCACTGCTACCCTGTGGGTAAGTGTTGAGAAAAGGAAATGACACATGTGTATATAGTCTGTCTCAGTGTCTTAGTGCTGCTGCAACAGAAATACCCCAAGTGGGTGGTTTTGAAGAAGAGAAATGTATTTTCTTACAGTTCAGGAGGCTACAAATCCACATTCAGGGCATGGCTTGAGGGGAAGGCTCTCTCTCTGCCTGTCTGGAGGAAAATTCTTGTCTTAGCTTCTTCAGGTCTTTGGAGATCTCCATGTGGCATCTATCTTTCCCCCATTCATGTTTGCTTCTCTCTGTCTATTCTGCTCTTTTTATGTCAAAAGTCATTAGGTTTAAGACACACTGTACACTGATATGTCCTCATTAACACAACAAAGAAAACCCTATTCCCAAATGGGATTATGTTCACAGGTTATAGAGGTTAGGATTCTGTCACATATTCTAAGGAGACACAATTCCATCCATAACTTGGTCCCTTCACAGTCACTTCCTGAGAGGGGAGGGAACTATGGTTGATGCAGCTGACACAACAAAGAGAAAGTTTTTTTCTAACTTTTGGGCAGATTAACTCAGGTGTCCTCTTTGGCAGGAAGGCCTGTGTGGGACAGGAATCTACAGGTGAATAGGAGTCCATTCTATGCTTGCTGTGGTTTGTAGATCCTATGCCACCTCCTCTCCCACCCTTAAAGGGAACAAAAGCATCCAATGCAAAAATGAACAGGAAAGATGTTCCTCCTCCACTTCCCCTCCACCTCACCAGACAGCCAATGGAATCTGAAGTGGAAAGAAGGCCAAAATGAAGTCAATTATCATCCACTGCCCAGTCCAGCCATCGCTACCTCTAAATTGTTTTTAAAACAGCCTGTGAGTTCTTCTCCAAGTTATATCCATCATATTTATTATGGCAAAAAGTCATTTATCTAGAATGCTCAGGTCCTTGATGTTCTGGTTGGCTAAATGTTCTGTTTAACAGAGAGGCCCCAAATCCTGCATGCATAGATAGACTCCTGGTGTTCAACGTCAGAACATGGCAACAGGTTTTTAGAGCAAATCCTTAATCAAACACAATTTAATATTTATCTGATGGCTTGTAAGGCACAGTAGGATTTTGTATTGCCTCAAGGTCGTAATAAAAGCCATGCATTTTCCTAGACTTACATGGGTAAAATATTTGAATTGCTGGATGTTTCTCATTTATATAGTGTAAAAGGCCTGGACTTCCTTCATAGTCAAACAGATCTGGAGGGAATCCTGGCTCTAGATTTACTGGCTGGCTAAATGTGGGCAAATTCATCTCTACAAGCATTAGTTTTTCAGTCTGTAAATCTGATATATTAGTATTGTTTTAAGGAAGAGATCAGATCATGATTATAAAGACCTTTCAGTCACAGGTGTATCTCCAGTGTCTGGTTAAAGTGCTGGCTGCTCAGCTCGGAATGGCCCTTTTCTGCAGTGGGATAGGACAAAGCATCATGAAGTTCTTGCTGGGGCTCCCTCAGGTTTTTTCAGAGATGTTGTTGCCAGCTGCCTTCAAGTCAGCCCCCAGTGCAAGGTGACCCCATGCACAGTGGCACAAAATAGTGCCTGCTCCTGTGCTAGCCATACGATCAGTTGCAAATTGGACTATCGTGACCAATAGGGTTTTCATTGGATGATGTCCAGTAGCTCACCAGGCTTCTTCCCTAGCCCACCTTAGTCTGGAAGCTCTGTCGAAACTTGTTTAGCATCATGGCAACATAGAAGCCTCCGGTGACAGACAGGTGGTAGGTGTGCGTGAAGTCCACTGGCCAGGAGTTGGACCAGGGTCTCCTGCATGGAAGGCAAAAATTCTACCAGCAGGTAGGGGTGGCCAATGAGACATAGCAGAATTTCTTGAGTGGGGCTTTGGAGAAAGCTCCCTTTGACCCTTGCCCCACCCCTTCTCCAATCCAGGAGCCATGGCCTGAGCTCACAGTTGGCACAAACCTAGTGCTTAAGATGTTTACTGATTGAATAACAGCAATAATAATAATAGAGACATTTGTGAGTGTTTGCACTATGCCTGTCAGTGCACCAAGTCCTTTACATGTTTTACTTAATTTACTCTTCAAAATGGGCCTATGAAAATATTTTCTATTCTTAACTGCTATTTACAAGTTAGGGACTTAAGGTGCAGAATATTAGTAGCATGAATGAAAGAATGAGAGAACGCATGAATGACAGGGGTTACGGGAATTGTAGAAGGAGAATAGGGGGTGGAGGATAGGTATATTTGGACTGCTGCTGTGCAAAGTTACTACAAATATGATAGCTTAAAATAACACAAACGTACTATCTTACAGTTCTGAACGTTAGAAGTACAATGTAGGCAAAAATCAAGGTGTGAGCAGGGCTGCATTCCTTCTGGAGACCCCAGGAGATCATCTGTTTCCTTGCCTTTTCCAGCTTTGAAAGGTCACCCACAGTCCTCGGTTCCTGGCTCCCTTCCTCCATCTTCAAAGCCAGCAGTGTTAGGCCAAGTCTTCCTCTTGCTGCCATCTCTCTGGTTCTCTCTTCCACTTCTAAGGACTCTTGAGATTACACTGAGCCCACTTACATAACCTGGAATAATGTCCCTATTTTAAGATCATCTGATTAGCAACCTTAATTCCATCTGCAGCCTCAATTCACCTTTGCCATGGAGCCTAACATAGTCACAGTGCCAAGGGTAAGGACCTGGACACCTCGGAGGCCATTGTTCTGCCCACTATGGTAGGCTTCAGCAGAGGAACCGTGTCGTTATAGGACTATTTTTGCAATAGCAGCAGCTGCAGTATGTACCCCGCTCCATGGCAGGATGTCAGAGCTAAGTTTCAGGATTACAGGAAGCCGAGACCATTTGGCTCCTTTTCCTGGCGTGGTAGTGGGAATGCAGCTGGATTCACAGAGTCTTGTGGTGGTGTTCTTCCGATACAGCCTCCAAGTCAGTCTCTCAGCAAAGGATGAAGGTAGCTCTGACCAGTCGTACTCAGTGACCAGGGTCCCAGGGCTTCCCTCGCCTTATAACCAGTGGCCTTGGGCCACATGGTTTTCAGAAAGTTTGGAAGAAGAGGAGAAGGGAAATAACACTTGTTGAACCGGAGTCAATCTCTTCAACATTCAGTTTTACTTTCCTATCCTTCATTAGACATGGGACACAGGCTTTAAAGTATACATTGAAGTCAGGAGATGGAAAGAAGCCAGCCTCAGTTGGCCCAGAGGCAAAGCAGAAACTTGAATCTAAGGCTTTCTACCTAAGCCATCCCCACAGGGTCTTACTGTTTAGCCACCAGGCTGCATGGCCAGGCCCCTCTCTGGGACTTTGTTCCAAGACCCTCCACGCGGAACAGTCCTTGCTTTCCCATCCGCTTACATCCTTTCCCTCTATCGAAACTCATGCTTCCTCCAGAAAGCACCCCCCAATACCACCCATGTAGCTCACTGTTATTACTAGTGTTCAGGTCAGTCATCCCATAGCCACTATTATGTCCATACGGGTCTCTTCCACTTGACCTTGGATTCCTGACAAAGACATTTTAACTGCCCTTTCTTTCCTCACTACAATCTTTGCTCTTGCCATATGTTTCCCACCACAGACCACCTCTAAGTCTTGGATGCCTAAAAGACAAGTGGATGTTTTGAGCTGACCCTAATCAACAAATATTTTTCTTTAATATTTTGCCCATTAAGTCTCTTCTCACGTCCCTATCCAAGGAATGCTTCCCTGTTCCTCAGTCAAAATGCAAAGACAAGTTAGGTGGTCCTTGAGCCATTGCTGATGTCTCCACAAGGTGAACTCCTCGAGGCAGTGAGAAAGCTGAGCACATCTGTGAGGCTAAGAGGTGACATCACCCCCATCTCTGCCCACCAGAACCCCAAGGAGCAGAGAGATGGAGGTTTTATGCCTACTGAGAATTCCTAAACACTACTGTTTGAACAGAAACATTTCAAGGTCAAATCTCAGAGATAAAACCCTTCTGACTGCCATTATAAGTAGCCCTGGTAGCAAAGTGGTTAAACACTTGGCTGCTAACCAAAAGGTTGCTGGTTCAAACCCACTAGCTGCTCTGTGGGAGAAAGATGTGACAGTCTGCTTCCATAAAGATTTACAGCCTTGGAAATCCCACAGAGAAATTCTACTCTGCCCTATGGGCTTGGTTTTGGGGTTAGCTATTGTGCTCCTGTCCAGTGTGCTGTGCAGGGTCGTGTGGAAGGGACATCCATGCAGCCTGTGGTGACCTCTAGATAAAGGGCCTATGTCACCATATCGTGGATGAGGAGAGACTGAGAACAGATAAGGCAACATGTTTCCAGAGGAGCTGGAAGTGGGAACATGTTTGCAGCATCTCTCCATTTGCAGGGAAGACCAATAAAGAGGACCAGACACCTGTGGCCCAGTGAGTGCAAAACTTTCTGAAAGGACTTTGTTAATCCCTGTCTGGACATGACTTTAAGAAGCCGTACTTAGTGCCTATTGTAAACCAGGAAAAGCTAGGCACTTTCACGTTACTGAATTTAATCACCATAGCAACCCTGTGTATTATAAATTCTATAAACCTGGTAGCCAGCAAATCTCAAGGAAGTGAAGTGACTTGCCCAAGAATCCCCAGGTAGAAAGAAGCAAAAAAATTGGGATACAGTTTATTCATTCACTGTGTGTTCAATCATTATTATAGAGCTACCTTGGGCCAGGCATTGTACTCATAAACAAACCAGGCCATGGGGAGAAAGCCCAGTGCCTGGTTCTGAAACAAGCCCTGGATGTCCTAACCAAAGAGGACATGCTGAGTAGCTGGAGATGTGTCCAAGGACGAGCCCATGCTCTGGAAAAATCTGCCTTATTTCCATGTCAATCTGCTTCTAGGGGTGAAGTAATTCCAGATCACTAAATACAACTTCACAATGAGATTTTGCCTGGCCCGAGCTTAGGAGAAATGGCGCGGCACAGCACCCTAAGTCCCGGCCATTCCATCAGCAGTAGGACAGGCTGGAGCAGGGATGCTGGAAACTCAGCATTGGCAGGGAAGGGCATCCACTCCCTTGGTTGGACCCCTCTCGGACAAAGTCTTAGTTATCTAGTACTATTATAACAGAAATACCAAAAGAAGGTGGTTTGACAAACAAAAATTTGTTTTCTCACAGTTTAGGAGGCTTTTGTTGTTGTAGTTAGTGCTGTCAAGTGGGTTCCAACTCACAGCAACCCTGTGTACAACAACAGAACAAAGCACTGCCCAGTCCTGACCACCCCACAATCATTGCTGTCTTTGAGCCCATTATCGCAGCCACTATACTATTCTATCTCATTGAAGATCTTTTCTAGGAATCGGTCCCTCAGATAACATGTCTAAATACATCCTCACTTCTAAGGAACATTCTGACTGAACTTCTTCTAAGGCAGATTTGTTTGTTCTTCTGAAAGTCCATGATATATTCAATATTCTTAGACAACACAATAATTCAAAGGCATCAATTCTTCTTGGATCTTCCTTACTCATTGTCCAGCTTTCGTATAAATAGGAGGCAAATGAAAATACCACGGCTTGGGTCAAGTGTATCTTAGTCCTCAAGATGACATCTTTGCTTTGTAACACTTTAAAGAATCCTTTTGCAGTCGATTTTCCCAATGCATTATGCCATTTGATTTCTTGACTGCTGCTTCCATGGATGTTGATCGTAGATCCAAGTAAAATGAAGTCTTTGCCGACTTCAGTCTTTCTCTGTTTACCATGATGTTGCTTATTGGTCCAGTTGTGAGAATTTTTGCTTTTCTTTATGTTCATAACCTATTATGAAGGCTGTAGTCTTTGATCTTTACAAGTGCTTCAAGTCCTCTTTACTTTCAGCAAGCAAGGTCATGGCATCTGTACACTGTAGGCTGTTAATGAGTCGTCTTCCGATCCTGATGCCATGTTCCTCGCCATATGGTCCAGCTTCTCGGATATTTGCTCAGCATACAGATTGAATATGTGTGGCCTGACACACACCTTTCCTGATTTTAAACCACTCAGTATTCCCTTGTTCTGCCGAATTCAGGATCTTCATTCAAGGGAAGGCTTTCTCTCCCTGTAATCTCTGGGGAAAAACTCGTCTCTTTTCACTTTCTCTCCTTGGTTCCTTGGCAATTTTCTCATGGTGTTTGTCTTCCCCTCTGTGCTTCCTTTTCTGTACCTCAACTGCTCGTTTTTCTCTCAAAAGTGATTGGCTGAAGTAATGCTCCACATTGATATGGCCGCATTAACATAACAAAGAAAATCCAGTTCCACATGGCACTATATCCGCAAGTTAGGATTTATAACACATATTTTGGGGGGCCACAATTCAGTCCATAACAGACAGGATGTTCACCACCTCCAGAGTAAGCCAGGCTAAACTCCAGCTTGAGACCCTGCCTACCTGAGCCTGCCCTTGACTTTGATAATAATAATGACTGCTGCTGCTCACACAGCCTTTGCCAGGCACCATCTCTACTACAGGTGCAAACTCTCCCTCCTCGTTTGGCAAAACAACCTTGGGGGGCCAGGGATGAGAATTCTCATTGTACTAGATGCAGAAAAAGATGCTGAGATGTTAATTACCTGGTCCTGGGGCTCAGCCATGATCAAGCCACAGAATGAGGTGCTCCAAAGTCTTTATACCCCATCCTGTGTCACAGTGGCTAAGCACTCTGCTGCTAAGTGAAAGGTCAGCGGTTCAAAGTGACCCACCAGCTCCATGGAAAAAAAGACCTGGCAATCTGCTCCCACAAAGATTACAGTAAAGAAAACCCTCTGGGGCAGTTCTACCCCATTATGTAGCATCGCTGTGAGTCGGAATCAACTTGAAGGCACCTAACAACTACTTTAACTCATACAGAAAGGCAAACTCAGGCAGGAGCATCCAGGACAAACTGGCTTCTCTATCACCACTCCTCCATCCAGCTCAGCAGGTGCCTGGCCTGGGCAACAAGGCTGTTTGGATCCTGGGACAGCTGGCGCTGAGGCTGGCGGCACACTTGTACCTTGTCCAGGCCCACATGGCCTCAAGACCTTGCTGGACAGCCATGTGCTCAGGCCAAGGCTTTGTGGCACGTCTCCATCACCGCCCATCTCCACCCAAGCTCCCATTAGTGCCTGAAATATTGTCATGATCCCACGTGAGCTGTGGCAGGCTACAATTAATTAATTAATCAGTTATACTCTATCAGCAAGTGCAGACCGGGAATGTTAAATAAGCAAATTAAAGGTTGTGTTTCACTAAAGCTCAGCCCGATGAAATAATAATGAGGCAAAGTTAACTGCTCTGAAATGAAGAAGAGAGAGCATTAGAATGGAACCCACCAGGGCAGAGACATCTGGAAAAACACAGGGAGGCCACCGCTGCACAGGCAGCAACTCAGGGCTGGGCCCCTTGGGCCCCACCTCTACTCAGGGCCAGTGACAGAAGGGAACCAGCACTGCTGAGGAGATAGGGCTTCTCAGTCAACACAACTGAACCTGATCCCCAGCTTGGATGCTTATGAGGAAAAGTCCATCCTGGCTCTGCGGCCTCGTCTACGTCACTTAAGGGCTTTGAGCCTCGGTTTCTTAATTTATTAACAGGAGGAGAAGGAAAAGAAAGAGGAAGAGGAGGAAGAGGAGGAGGAGAAGCAGATCTTTAGTGGCCATCTCCAGCTCAGCTGCTAAATGCAAGGTTGGGGGTTCCAGGCCACCCAGGGGTACCTCAGAAGGCAGGTCTGGTGATCTACATCCAATTAGCCACTGAAAGCCCCGTGTCAACTCCAGGACATTTGGTTTTCTGTTGGTGTCCCCCAGTGTCCTCCCTCAACATTTCCTTTTGTAGTATCACTAGCAGACTTGGCCCGAGGGCTTTCCCAAGGCAAAGAAGTGTGTGGGGCTCAGAGCAGGCCAGACACACTGAGGTATCAGTGCCCGGGAGCAGCTCTCAACCAATGAGGAGTGGGAGTTGGTAGACCAGTACCCCAGCTCCTCACTGACAGATAGTGCCTAAGGCATTTGGCTCCTAACCAGAAGGTTGGAGATTCAAACCCACCAGTCACTCCTCAGAAGGAAGGTTGGGCGATCTACTTCCGTAGAGATACTGCTTCAGAAACCCAGAGAGCAGTCTCTATGAGTCAAATCCGACTCAACGGCAGTGAGTTTGGTTTTTGGTTTTTTTTTTTTTTTTGAAGTTTCCCAGGGGCCCCACTGAGACTGAGCCCCCAGGACTGGAAGCAGTGACCTGCTCATTCACACACACCGTGCTGTCTCCCTTCCCTCGTCTGTCTCACCTCCCCACTCTCCTGCTGGTGCTGCCAACACCTCCCCAATCAACAAACTGCACTCAAAACCTGTACTTGGAGAACCTAGTCTCAGAACCTTCCTTAAACAGCTTTATGAGTGATACTCAAATGTCACATTCTTTCATCTTTCACCTACTCTGTTGTCCCAATTCAGAGTAACCACACCTGCTTTAACCTTCTCCAAGGGTGATGGGTCCATTTGTCCCACTGGTAACATAGCTTGGTAGAGCTTGCCTTCCTTCATTTATGCAAGCACGCATGCATGCACTCAGCAAATGTTTACTGCCAGCCTCCATGTGCCCAGCCCTATTCTCAGTGCTGGGGGTCCAACTGTATGCAACACTGGTAAACATGACATGGATTGACGACAGTGTAGACATACAACTAGAGTGTGACACGGGGCAGCGAGAGGCCACCATCACCACACAGAACACACGGGAAGCTTCTGGTTCTAGGTCAGGAACGTTCATTGCCTGCCGGGGGGACCTGAAGCCAGGTAAGCATAACCCACACATAACTTTGCAGCCCCTAGCTGCAAAGTGAAGATGTTGAGGTCCCTGGTCAAAATGAACCTGGGAGTTCTGGAATCTTTGAGAAGCTGCCCAATTGTTCTCCCTGATTCTGTGATTACTGATGTAGGACCTGATATCTGGGCAAATTTCCAGCATCACTGCTGGATAACAATATTCTTTCCAGTGGCTTTATCTGTACAGATCAGCATCTGTGCTGTCAGGGAAGGTCTCTATCTTCTCTCCTAGGCCTTTGGTTGAGGATCTGAGTGTGGGCCCCAGGAAAGGCCCCCGGCTTGAACCTGCAACAACAGCATCTTAATAACATCTCATAATGATACCATCCCACCACCTATCTGTCAGTTTGTGGCTTGTGTGTTGCTATGAAGCTGGAAGCTGTATCACTGGTATTTCAAATACCAGCAGGATCACCGATGGTGGACAGGTTTCAGGAGAGCTTCCAGACTGAGACAGTCAGGGAAGACACCTACTTCCAAACACGAGCCGATGAAATCCCTGGGGATCACCAGAAAACACTGCTGCGCACAGAGCTAGAAGATGAGCCCCTAGGTGGGAGGCACTCGGGATTCACAGGGACCAGGTTCTGGTTACCCAGAGCCACTATGCCAGAATATACCACAAACGGGATGGCTTCAACCGACAGAGCTTATTCTCTTACAGTTTGGGGGCTTTAAGTCCAAGTTCAAAGTGCCAGGCTCTAGGCGCTGGGTCAAAGCCCCTTAACCTTCCCCTTCAGCTCTGTCTCCTGCTCCCAGCCCACTGGAGCTAGGTGTTTCTTCACTCAGCTGCTGGCTGCTGAGGCTGAGAAGCCCAAAGTTGACAAGTAAAAAGGCACAGTCTAGATGTTACCAAACCATACGGCAGGCCATTAATGCAAGTCCATTGATAGTCGCAAGGTTGGCAGAGCATGGCAGGCTGCTGAACAATGACACGGCTACATGCAGGGTTCAAGCATGCCATAGGCTAGAGACAATCCCCAAAGCTGTTTCTTGTATACAGGAAGCAGACCACATACCCAAAGCTCATACTCAGCTGCTCCAATAGAGTCCACCATGGAGTTAATTACCAATCTCACCATGGAGAATACTACGTCCAGCTGCCCAGGCACTCAACCGGGCCTGGCCAAGTTGACACACACACTGAACCACCACAGACCACAAAAATGGGCTTGAGCATACGGACAACCATGCAGAAGGTGCCGGGCCCGGAACACGTCCTTCTGTTGTGCATGGGGCCACCATGAGTCAGAGCTGACCTGACAACAGCTAACAATGCAAGCATCTTTGGGGACTTTCTGAGCTCTTCCATGTGGACACTCCCAGCCCTGAGTCTGGCACACACAGCCAGACAGCTGATCTGAAAGCCGAGAAGAAAAGGCCCTAGGAATTGCCTGAAACTTGGAGAAGCAGCAGTCAGGGGTGAGAGTTAGGGCATAGACCCTTCCCCCCGGTGAATTTGAAAGGTTACTTGGAGGATCTCAGCCATGCTCAATTATCTCACGGCCATTATCTCAGGACATACTCCTGATTAAAAACCAAACCAAACCAAACCAAACCCTCTGCCATTGAGTCAGTTCCGACTCATAGTGACCCCCATTGGTTTCTGAGGCTATAAATCTTTACGGAGGTAGATTGCTCCATCTTCTTTCTGTGGAGTGGCTGGTGGTTTTGAACCGTGAACCTTCTGGTTAGCAGTCAAAGGCCTTAGGCACTGTACCACCAGAGCTCCTTTTTGCTTCCAATTAGGGCCCTTCTAATGGCAATAGGTTTTTCCCCAGTTTCAGGTGAAGAATTTGGGTGACAAACGGTGATGGTGAGTTCCATTATACCTAGATGAGGATCTGTCTGGCAAAGAACATTAATATGATCCTCTTTGCCCCACAATCCACGCACATACATACATTCAACCTGTTTTCATTGCTCTACTGAGACTCTTGTACCTTCCCAGTAGTTGTCGATGGCGAAAGCTCTCTAATGGCATATGATGGCTGTGGGATGGTGTGTGTATCACCACCAGGGTTTCCTGACTCCTATCACCCCTACAGCACACCTTTCCACCTGGGACCTGGATACTGTGTCTAGTCTGGCCAGAACATGACTGGGAGTAAAAGCAGTGACACTCCTGACCACCACTCTTTATTCCTGGCTTCCCTGTGCCCAGCCCTGTGCTAAGCCCTTTACATGCATTTATGGGTTGTTTTTGTTGTCAGCTGCTGTTGAGTCGGCCCCCGATTCATGGCGACCCCACGAACAATGAAACACAACACTGCCTGGTCCCGCACCATCTGCAGGACCAGTTGTAGGTGCGCCCATTGTGAGCCATGGGGTTTCCACTGGTCGATTCTGGGGAGTAGATCTCTCCAGGCCTTTCTTCCCAGTTCACCCTATTTGGGAGGCTCCACTGAAACCTGTTCAGTATCATAGCAGCATGCAAGCCTCTGCTGACAGACAGGAAGCGTCTGCGCGTGAGGGGCACTGGCCGGGTCTGTTCCCCTCCCCCATACACACCCAGCTCCTATTTCTGTAAATAAAGTTTTATTCAAACAGCTACAGTCATGCATTTATATATTGTCAATGGCCGGTTTAATTCTCTAATAGCTGAGTTGAGTCACTGCAACTGAGATGGTATGCCTGCAAAGCCTAAAATATTTCCTATGTAGGCCTTTATTAAAAAAGGTGCCAATTCTTGCATTTACTCATCTTATCCTCACCAAAGCCCTAGATCTGGGTTTATTATAATCATTTTATACACAAAGAAACCAGGATTCAGAGAGGTTAAGCATTTGCCCCAAGACCATACAGCTTGTAAGTGGCAGAGCTAGAATTTAAACCCAGACTGCAGAGTCCAACTGCTAGACTCCCATGATCTCTCCACAACTTCTTTCGAAAGAGAAAGTAAACCAGAAATGACCAGCATATTGAAGTGAGCAATGAACTAAACCACAAAGCTTGCTAAGGTCTTGGAAGCCCTGCTCCCCAGGAGGGCTGCGGAGGTGGCAGCAGGACTAGGTGGCCATTGATTAACGAGGTAACTTCACCAGAAGCCCCACTGCAGTAAGAGGTGTAAGAGTGTCCTGGGAGTTGTTCTGGACCTGAGCAGGATTTCTGCCCTCCCCTTTCCCATCTTTAAAGGAACTTTGGCGGCACAGTGCCTAAGGCATCTGACTACCAACCAGAAGGTTGGTGGTTCAAATCCACTAGCTACTCCACAGAAGGAAGACTGGGCAATCTATTTCCATAGAGATTTACCACCTTGGAAACCCAAAGGGGGTCAATATGAGTCGGAATTGATTGACTCAATGGCAGTGAGTTTGGTTTGGTTTGGTTTTCCCATCTTTGACCTTGCTGGACTTAGCATATGACCCAGCATCATACCAAGCAATGTGTTATGTAAAGTCATGAACATGGCAGCACTAGGCCAGGGCCTGCCTGACACACATTGTTACTGAATGGTTCAAGTTGGTTCTGACTCATTGCAACCCTATAGGACAGAGCAGAACTGCCCCACAGGGTTGCCAAGGCTGTCAATCTCTATGGAAGCTGACTGCCACATCTTTCTCCCGCAGAGAAGCTGGTGGGTTTAAACCACTGACCTTTCAGTCAGATGTCGAGCACTTTCACTACTGTGCCACTGGGGCACATAATACATATTTCCATGTCCTTTACTCTTCTTAAGTCCCCTTCTCACACAAGGTGGGAAATGGGGCAATGTCATCACAGTCCAAGAATTTCAGAATTGTGAAAATGACTTAGGAGGCAAGAAGTGGACCTCCTTTTGGGAGCCATCTCTCCCAGGAGCACCCTGACCTCAGTCTGCTCTGGCTCCTCAGTGGTCCCAGACCCCATGTTGTGCATCCCCATCCACTGTTCCTCAGAGGATGAGGTGGCCTAGCCGAGGACCTCCCCAGTCCAGGCCAGTGGCTCCCAACTTCAGCTGCCCTGAGACCCCCCACAGCTTCATGCAAACACAGGAGTCTGTTAAAGTCCTGCCAGAACCAGTGTGGACTGAGGACCAGTGCTTTGGTCCCTTATGTCTCAATGACATCCCAATGCTCTATGGTGGCTTTGCCAACCCTGGTTAACCAGAAGGACCTGTTAATTTTGCTGTTATTTTCCTCACAATGGTTAAGAGAAGGATACATCTCCAGGGCCAGGAAGGTGTCTCTTTGGAAATTTCCTCTAGTTGGAAATCACAGATGAGCTGGTTGGTTGAACGGGTATTAATTAGCATAATGAAAGCCTATCATTAAAAGAATAACCTTCCCATCGGAAGTTTGCCAAATGATCTCCCAGACTTCTCAGGTTGACATTGTTTCTCTCCTATATCTACAGTAATTTCAATAAAACCAATCATGATATTTAAGTGGGAGATGAAGTGGATTTTCCTTATTGCAAAGGAATGGAAGTAGAAACCTGGTGAGGGAATTTTTACCAGCAAATATCTATTTAGAAAAGACAGAAGAGAAGTGATGATGTGAAGGCTGAATGATGGTGTGAAGCTTGCGTTAGATGGAGGTCTGCCTTCTGGGTCTGTCATCCCCTGTGCAGCACTCTCTGGACAAGTCCTTTACATGCCCCGCCCCAATGTTTTCATTAATAAAACGAGGATAATGATACTCCCCGCCTCCAAGATGGTTGAAAGACAAAATACAAACGTGAGTGCAGGAGTGAATGCTGGAAACACAGTGGTGCTCGATAAATGCTGGCTCAGAATACAGTTCTTCCTGCTCTTGAGAAGTTTGTCATACTGTGGTGGTTTGCATGTTGCCACAATACTGGGAGCTTTGCCACTGGCATTTCAAATGCCAACAAACTCACCCATAGTGGTCAGGTTTCAGCAGAACTTATGGACTAAAACTGACTAGGAAGAAAGGCCTGGAGCTCTAAATAAGCCAAAGAAAGCCCCATGGCTCACAACACAGCACGTCCAGTACAGCGCCGGGAGACGGACCATGAAGGCTGCAGGCACCACACAATTGCCTGAGACCGTTCTCAAACATACCAACGGTCAGGGAGCTGATGCAGGAACTGATCAGGTTTTGGTCTGTTGTGCATGGGCCTGTCATAGCCGGAGCTGATGCAATGGCAACTAACAAGAAGAGACAGAAATCAGGTGCAGAAATTATGACCAAAGGGAAGGAAAAGTGGAGGGCAGGTGAGGAAGGCCCGAGGAGGAGAGGAGAAGAGAAGGCAAGGCTTCAGGGAGGAGGAAATGTTGGATCTTGGTCTCAGAGGGTGAATTTGTAGCATCATAAGATTTAAAATTTGAGGAGAAGGCATATCTGGTCTAAGGCTGGCAAGGGTTCATGAGACATGGCCTCTCAGCCCAGCCCTGCACTAGCTCTGAGGTTTCAGCAATAAATGGGGAGACCCTGTGCTGGGGGAACAAGCAGCCCAGGCGTGTTTATCTCCCCACAAGGGTAAACAGGAACATGCTGAGCAAGGGGGGGAGGGGCAGGGCAGGGACTGAAGATTTCATTTCCAGGCTTAGCAAGAAATTGTACCCTCTTTGCTGCCACCTGGGACAGAGGGACCTCAAAGCTTAGAGTAGCTGAGGCTTCTCCTAAGGGGAGAAGGGGCTAGAAAAAGGGGATTCAAAGACCAGGGAGCTGCCTGAGGTCTAAACTGGGCCTTGGTGATGAGCACATTCCAGACAAAGGGGAGGTTTACCAGCAGTTGGCCAGCAAACACCCAGCAACCAAGAAACGAAGCTAGCCAAGCATCCTATGTTAATGCTGCCTGTGTTATTTTCATCTACTTATGGTGAGGAAAATTCTAAGCGTATGGAGAATGGGTTTTTCCGTAATGTGAGGTTGTTCAGCTTTCTCTAATTGTTGCCTCAGCCTGGGGAGTCCCTCCTTTGGCAAGAAAAGACATCTGTTACCCAGCAAGGGGGAGCTGTGGCTGAAGGCACCCTTGGCCCAGGGTTCCCTAAGCTGTGTCCTCAGAAGACCATTCTCTGAAGTTCCAAGTCTGAAAAAGGCAAGGTTGGCACCAACGGTCTTTGGGGTGGAGGGACTTCAGAGAGATGCTGACACATATGGGGGTCTGCATAGGAGAGTGTAATGTTGTTGTTGGCTGCTGTTGCATTGGACCCCAGCTCATGGCAATGCCATGTGTCTGAGTATACTTGCTCCACAGGGTTTTCTTGGCTGTAATCTTTGTGGGAGATGATTGCCAAGCCTTTCTTCATAAAGCCACTGGGTGGGTTCCAACCACCAACCTTTAGGTCAGCAGGTGATTGCAACCCACTTGCACCTCTCCGTCCTCCCCCAGGGAGGGCTCTGGGGCACTATGGAGTTACCAGCCTCAAAGAAAAAGGTGTGATGAGGTACACTGCACCAGACCCTCAGGTGGGACCCTATCTTTTTAATCACACCCAGTATGAGTTTCTCCATACTTAGGAGCAAAAAAAGAAAAAAAAAAAAGGATGCATTTCCCCAAGTACTAAACAGTGACGAATCAGGACAACCGTGCAAAGAGCGGCATTCATTAGCTACTGAAGAAACAGAAAGCCCAGAGACTTGCATCAGAGGCCATGTTGCAACCGGTGGAAACTTCCTCCCAACTCAGCAGCCAATGGGAAGTTAAGCAGAGGCCCCCAAAGGTCTCTCTAGACCAGGGGGCTTTCACAAAGAGTCTTCCCAGGAGACACCGCAGACCCTGCCTCAGTGATTGCCAGACTGTTCTGAGCCAGCTGGGAAACCTGGAATTCGCCAGCAGCTGGCTGTGCAGCAGTGCATGGTGGGAAACGAGTTGCTAGTCTTGTTGGCATCCATGCTTGTAATGACTTGAGAAAACAAGTCAGTATCACAGCCGTCTTCTTGTGACAAGACAAAAATGTTGATCCTGCCCCTCCTTCACCTCAGAATCTAGGCAAGACCCAGGGGAGAGGTTAAACAGTGCTGTTACAATGAGAGCTATCATAACAACAGGTAAGCATCCTTGAGGTCTTACTGAGTACTGGGCCCTGGGCTGAGAGTTCACTCCTTTCCTCCCAATCTGTGAGCAGAGATTTGAGGACTGAGGCACAGAGGAGTTAAGGAGCTTGCCCAGGGTCACACAGCGGGTAGGGGGCAGGATGAGGAAGGCAACTGAGGTCTCCCAGCCTCCAATTAGTTACCAGGGAGTGGGTACTGACTCGAGGTGACGCCATGTACAACAGAAGACGGCGCTGGCCGGCCCTGCCCCATCTTCACTATCATGGCTATGCTGGAGCTCCTTGCTGCAGCCCCTGTGTATTTTGCGTGCCTTCGGAGCTCAGGGCTCATGTTCCAGCACTGTATGGGACAGCACTCTGCTGCGACCCATGACGTTTTCACTGCCTACTTCTAGATCACCAGGCCTCTCTTCCTGGTCTGTCTTAGCCTGGAAGTTGAAATACCAGTGATATCACTTCCAGAATCACGGCAACAGGCGCACCTTCCTGTGGACTGGGAATCTGACCTGGTAGACTGAGGGTTGAATTCCAGCTGGTATTTACTAGCCATGAGATTTAGGGCAAGTTCCTATAACTGTCTATTCCTCTTGCTCTGAAAATGGCCATGGTGTCATTGCCCTTTCAGAGCAGCTGTGAGGGTACAAAGGTACAACGTATGTGAGCACAGGACAGGTGGGTTGCCAGTGCCCAGTTGCCATCATCCCTTCCTCCATGGGGTGGAGATGGAGTCACATTTCCAGCCCTCAGGTGAGAGCCATTATGCCTGAGGTAGATTCGGGACCCATAGTGTGTAGTGTGGATTGGAGGAGATAACGGCAGAGCACAGAGGGAGCGTCTGGCACAGAGCAGGTGCAGGAGATAAATGCTGTGAAAATGAAAACAAGTCGAGGACTGGCGTGGGGCTGTGTTTTTGAGGAGACAGATGGCTGGGCTATTCTGTCTCCATTTACCAAGTCTTTTCAGTGAAGGGTCTGGAAACAAGGTTGGAGGCTGATTAGTATTTCGTTGGCTACATCCAGTCTCCCTTGGCTGACTCCCTTTACCTGCACGGCCATGTGAGCTCAGTGTCCAGATCATTTCTGTCTATGAAACCCTGCCCCTTGAAGACATGGGGAAGAGATGCCAACAGCCACCTTCTCAGTCGGAATGAACCAAGAATTGTCTGTTGTCTCGACCCTCGAGACTAAGTTTCCTTTAGATGTCCTGTTCCTAGCAGCTCAACTGAAAAACCCCTAGAGGCCAGTTTGCCAGCTGAATAGGGGTCCTGAGAGCAACCAGAGGTCTGAGATATTCTTGCAATGACCTAGAGGGGAAAAGGGGTGGTGTGACACCTATGTAAACAGCTCCTGGGAAAGGTGGATGTGAGAACATCAATGGTTCACATGGCCCCTGCATGGGTTCCTAGAAGGTCAAGGATGACAAATTTCCTAACTTGAGATCACACTGGGCAGAGAAAGGACTGCTGAGGAAACACCATACAGGTCAGTTGCATGGAGGAATGAGGGAGCTTCGAGTTGGACCAGCAGAGACATTGAAGCAAAAAGACTCTGGCTAAGTAAGCAGAGACAGGGGCAGAGAAGACATGAGCTCTTTGGACAACAGCCCAAGGTGGTCTGATGGGAGACCTGAGTTGGAGAAAGTGAGGCCAGGTCCTTAAGGACCTTTAAAGTCCAAGCGAAAGCCTGCTCTTGTCCTAAAAGCCAAGAAGAGCCAGTAAAAGGATGTTAGACCCAGGGTGACATCATCTGATTTCTTCTGACAATCTGACAAGTCCTTTGGTTCGGAGACAGTGCAAGAATTCCAGAGCAAGTGTCGAGACGACTCATTACTTTTATTACTACGTTCAAGTCTCTGAGTTTTCACTTATTTAAATGTACTTGTCTGTGGATGATACCAATACTCTGCTATCTTGGTGTAGACTGATGTTCCCCATGCTGAACCTTGTCCTACAACCTCATCCCATGGTGCACGGCCACACACGGCTGTCAGATGAAGCTTCTGCAAGTGTAGATGCAAGCACATTATTTCTTGCTTTGCTCAAGGAACTGCTACAGTCGCCCATCACCTAAAGAAATCCCAGCCTCCATCACTGCCAAATGTTTTGAGTCCCCTTGTTTCATTCCACAGTTACTTTTTGGTCTTAGACTATGAACCCTGTTCGTGAACCCTTGCCCTACATGGTCTAAGTGTGCTCCTCACTGTTCCTATGGACTTGGCCCTGGTTTCTCATCTCGGAGCCTTACTGTTCCCCCTGCCTGTGAGGCCCTCCTTCCATACCCATCTTCTGACATCAAAATTCTTCCACTCTTGGCCCAGCTCAGATGACACCCCGGCCAAGAAGTCTTTCTTAATTCCCCACAGGCAGTGGTGGGATCATCCACCTCTAGCCTCCCATGCCACTCTGTCCCTGAAATTACTGAATTATGTTAAAATTGCTGATGAGTAGGTTATCAGTCCACTACTCATCTGGGAATAGCTCGAGGGCACTAAGCCAACCTTATCATCCCTGCCTCATTAACAGAGCCTTTTGCAAAACAGATTTTTAATAAATGAATCTTCTTTGAATGCTGTATGTTGGGCTGTGACTTCATTTTAATTCTTAATTCTCTTCTCCTAAAAAATGTCTCACATTTTGCCTGTTCCCTGATATTAAGTCCCTTGACTGTTTCAGGTCACAGCATATACCCAGCGTGACAAGAAACCGCAGACATGGCCTGAAACAAACCTTGTTGCCAGACAGTTGCAGACTCGTGGAGTTGGTTTCCTTAAAGGTGGTTTATTTAATGTCTAATTTAGCCATCTATGACATAGCATGGACAGGACAGTGTTTCGTTCTGTTGTACATACAGTCACTATGAGTCAGAGCCAACTCGATGGCACCTAACAACAACAAAAACAATATGACATAGCATGTCAATAAAATCACATTCCAGACTTGGTGCTTGGGCAGATCACATGTATTGATCTTAGTTCTAGGAAATAACGTGAACCTACCTATGTCTCCATCAAGCTAAGCACATACATGGTTTCAATAAATGTTTTCTGAATTGAGCTGGTTTTGATGGGAATTTTAAGAGTCAAGACAAAATAGTATTCTGAGCACCAAATCTCAGAGTCTCACTCTTTGGACGACAGAAGACTTGAGAATCGGGGAGCACTGAGAAGAATCGGGGAGCTCTGGGTGATACAATGGTGACTCTCATGACAATTCTGAGTTAAGGCGAGGAAAGGGGACCTCCTCTCACATGGGGATTCCCACATTAAATCTTCGCTATTATATTTAAGTGGGAGAAAATGAGCATCAACTCAGTAGCTAACATTCCCCTCCCTTGGCCTTCAGGATGTGAACTGTAGATGTCAGCTTGGCTGGGTTACGGTGCCCATTTGTTTGGTCAAACAGTAGTCAAAACATTTCTGTGAAGCTATTTTGTAGGTGTAATTAACATCAACTGTTAGCTGACTTTTAAGTAAAGGAGACTGCTCTCAATACTGTGAGGTGGGCCTTTAAATCAGTTGAAGTCTTCTCGGAAGAGAAGGAATTCCACCTCAAGACTGTAGCCTAGTGATCCTACCTGGGGTTGAGGCCTGCCCTACATATTTCAGACATGCCAGGCCCCAGAATTGTGCAAGCCAATTCCCCCCCCCAAAAAAGAGAGAGAGAGAGAGAGAGAGGATAGCTGTGCAGGTGGATGGAGAGAGAGACATGTTGATAGTTCTGAGTTGCCCTTAAGTTAGCTCTGACTCATGGCAACCCCATGTACCACCGAAAGACACATTGCTCAGTCCTATATCACATTCATGATCACTTAAGTCCACTGTTGTCACTATACATTTTGAGTGCCTTCCACCCCAGGGGACTCATCTTGAAGCACAATATTAGGCAATATTCTCTCACATCCCATTGGATTTTCATTGGCTAATTTCCAGCCTTTCTTCATAGTTCATCTTAGTCTGGAAGCTCTGCTGACCTGTCCATCATGGGTGACCCAGCTGGTATTTGAAATATTGGTGATGTAGCTTCCAGCATCATAGCAATGCACAAGCCACCACCATATAGGAAACTGACAGACAAGTGGTAGATACAGTATAATATGGGTATATGTCTCCTATTGGTTTGGTTTCTCTGGAGAATTTTGATTACTATAGCCTTCAGGTAGGCCTCTTAAATGATTCCTAAATCACACCTTGATCCTCACCCCCTACACTAGACCCACTTGTCCCCTAGGCTTCCTGAGGTCACTAAATGACAACGGTGCCCACCCTCTTCTTGGGCCACATTCCAGCACCTAATATGTGTCCTTCCCTTCCTCTCACCCTTCCATCCATTCCATCACCATCTTCTAGACCCTGTTTCATAGTTAAGTGGGGATAATATCTCCTCTCCTCAGATGATGTGAGGGTTAGAGATAATATAAATAAAGCCCCAGGCATAGAGTGAATGCTCAAATGATAACTGTTTTCATACTATGCCCTCCACTCACTGGACAATAAGCCTCCATTCCCCCTGATTTGACATATATACTCTGAATAGATGCACTAGAAATGAATTGAGAATAGGTGTGTCTCAGCTTAGTGAAAGCAAATGCTAACAGCAAGTGTTTAAGAACCAGAGGTGAGAGTAGAGTCAATTCTGACTTACAACACCCCCCCCCAAAAAAAAAAACCACTACCATTGAGTCATTTCTGACTCAGAGCTACCCTATATGACAGAGTACAACTACTCATAGGGTTTCCTACGTTGTAATCTTTATGGGATCAGAATGCCTTTTCTCCCATGGAGCTGAGTGGGTTCAAATCACCAACCTGTTGGTTAGTCACTGAGCACTAAATCATTGTGCCACCAGGGCTCCTTGGAGGTAAGAGCAGTGATGCAGTAAATGAGCTCCCTCACTGCAACCCACTCCCAAGCAGCCCTCCAATAAGCTATGATCATAGCAGATAAATGGAGAGTTAAAGGAAAGAAAGAGAAGAAAAACAAATGTGCAGCTCAATTGAAATGCATTTTGCTGCACTTATGCAATGTCAAGTTCAGGATCAGGCATTATGCTTATTTTCATCACTGATAACTAATCCATTAGTTTGCTGCTAGATGCAACTGTTGTGGGAAAAACAAAATTCAATTCACCTGCATTTGTCACCAGAGTATTGTGTCTGCTATACAAAGCAGGAGATTGAAATGAAAGCAGTCTGTTATTGAATTTTAATTTTGAGAGAATGGGACCAATTTCTGGGCCTTGCGTGCACAGTCAGCCAGACGGTTTGAAGAAGGCTCTGTGCTTAGCAGACAATCTTTATCTATAGAGCCAAGATACATGTCCTGTTTGAGCACATCTGTACCTTGGCCCTGCCACTTTGCACTTCTGTACTCAAGAACAGGAGATCTTGAGTCTATCTTATTCAGTGGAGACAGGTATCCACCCAGAATGATTTGAAGATCCCGTAGGTAAGATATTTCCCCTCATGGTGCCTGAAAACCTCCCATTATAGCTGGCTTTTGGTGAATGTCCACTCCACCACTGGGTTCCTATTCAATCCAACATCTGGGAGGACTGTGACTCTGTTAGCTTTATTAAAGCCAAGTACTCTGTCAACATATTTTGCTATCTAGTACACAAAGATAAAGATCTTTTCTTTGACCTTTCCCTCATGTCAAGGATGCAGCAATGGAAAGAGCCGTATCAGTGGATAGCAGTGAAACAACATGGCAGAGGTGGAAGCATTTATGGAAAGTACCTCTTTTGAATTTTGTCTGACAAATGTCAGAAATAAGATCTTAGAATCTAGGAGATCTGAATTGCCATCTGGCTTCATGCTTTGCCAGGAGCAAGAACAGCTGTTTGCCATCCATGAACTTGGGGTGAGAACATTTATCCATCAAGGAGCAAGGTGGTAGAGGGGTGGTGAGAGGAGAAGGAGGCCCTGGATGTGAAGGGCCTGGCCGGGTCTGGCCTGGATGATGGTAGGGATCTTGTGAGAAGAGCTCCATTTTTACAGGCACAGCTGACAACTGACTCCCTGTCTGGCTCTTATGGGAAGCCTGCCACTTCCTGTGCTTGAGCAGTCCTTTACAGGGCAGGGGCAGCCTCCCACTACAGAAGGTGAAATTGCAAAATACCTGCTTTCAAACCAGGCTGCCTTGCACGTAGGGTGCAGTATGTCATCTGGGCCCTGCCAATGGTGGGAAGGGTAACACAAAGATTCCAGGACTGGAAACACATAATTCTGGTAGTGGGTGGCAACAGCAGTAGGGTCAATATTGAGCTTTCAGGGGCAATGGGACAGAGAGGGAAGCTGGGGTCCAGTGTCTGGACCTCGTAGGCTGGTTTGAGAGCGACTGTGGCCATCACTCTGGGTGTTGCCTGCGTGCCTCCTTTCCCTCCTTCCTCTGTTTCTCCCTCCTCCCTCCCTCCGTTTCTTCCTTTCTTCTTTCCCTTTTTTTTTTTTTTTTACTTACAAAACATTTTAAACATATAGAAAAGTGTAGAGATGATACAACATGCACTTGGTTTACAACCACCCAGCTTTATAAAACCTTAGTGCTTTTTCTGTATTTGCTTACAATATTTGTGAATAAAAACGTTACAGATAAATTTGAAGCCTCTATGTATCCCTCCGTGATCCTGTTTCCTTTTCTGCCTTCCAGAGAAAACCTGTATCCTTATCATACACAGGCATGTTTTTATTGTATAAATTTAATAAATATTATCTATTTATGTGGAGCTCTGGCGGTGCAGTGGTTAATGCATTGGGCTGCTAACCCAAAGGTTGGTGGTTCAGACCCACCAGCTGCTCCATGGAGGAAAGTTGAGACAGTCTGCTTCCATAAAGATTTACAGCCTTGAAACCCAGAGGGGGTCACTGTGAGTCAGAATCCACTCAATGGCAGGGAGTGTGGTTTTTTGAGTCTGGTGTGTATACACACCAGTAGTACATGGATGACTTCTTCAGATAATTTTGGGACATCCACGCCTTTCTTCCAAGGCACCTCTGCAAAGGCCTTTTAGTTAGCAGCCTAGTGCATTAACTGTGCCACCCACCAAACTCCTGGCTTCAAGAGGATAGCATTTGTTCTTGAGAAACAGAATAAGGAAGGACAAAAAGGATGAAGCATTCAGGGATGTGGGTCTGGGTAGATGTGGAAGTGGCCATCTTTGTTCCAAGTAGACAATCTGTTCTGTGGAAGCCATCACTTGTCTTCCAGGAGATTTAAAAAAAAAAAAAAAAAAAAATTTCAACTATTATTGTGATAAAGTAATGTTGGCTCTGAGAAGAAAAGGTTCAGGATCAAGAAAAGGAAATTAGAGAAAAATCACCCTTAGGCCAGCACCCAAAGTACTTTATGGGTGCTAACATTTCAGGGTGCTTCTTTTCAGATAAAGAATGTAGCTTTGAGGGGTGTGACATGCTGTCAGTCAATCAATAGCTGTGGCCACAGGGGACTTTGGGGAGGGCAGGCAGACCGCCCTGCTCTCTGACAGGTGTTCACTGTGGCCCTCCCACCCCAGGAGCCAGAGGGAAGGAGCTGAGGAATCCAGCACACCCCTAACAAAGCCTGGGGCACAGCCTCCCAGAAGCCCCCTGGTTTAGGCTTGTGGGTGGGGAGGAGCCTGGGTGGGTCCTTCCCTGGGGCTCTCTGTGTTCTCAGGCCCCACAAAAGGGCTGAGCCTTTGCTTCAACTCATGTCTCTGCCTACACACTCTGGCCTGGAACACGTCAAAGTGAAGAGTGTGTGTGACAGGGCTGGGCTCCTGAGGAAGGCAGCCAGGGTGAGAGACAGGGCCCAGATGACAGGGAGATGGGCACAGAAAGAGTGTTCGTGCACGTGTGCATGTGGGAGGTCCTGTCAGCAGGGCAGGCCTTATCTTCTCCAACCTGGCTCCCACCCACATCCTGAGCAAGACCAGCAGTGGCCAGTGCCCCTTGTGTCTGTCACCCACAGCCACACTGCTGTCTAGGCCTCGCCTGCTCTGAGCTCAGCTGTGGGTGTCTGCAGCTGCCCATCTCTCAGGCAGGAGGACAGCTAAATGGGCAGCTACGGACCAGGAAGGAGCCGGTGCCACAACTGAGTAGGTAGCATTTTCCCCAGTTTGAGGTCAGTGCTCTATAAATCCTTTTACTGTTCCTCAGTAACTGGCCCAGAAGAAGGCTCCACTCTTCCCAGCCCTAGACGATGCAGATTGGCTTTCTCTCCATCGAATCCCATTTAGGGGGGAAATGCTGATGACAAACACAGTTGACCTTGTGACCCTCAACAAGTCTCTGTCTCTCTCTGGCTCTCTCATCAGATGAATAGGGTGGGAATGGTGAACTCGGTCCCTTTCAGCATTACGATTGAGGGACAGCATATGTGATGAGCATTTGCCTATGTTTGGATCCTGGCCGCATTGTATGATTTGATGTCAGACACATCATTTTGCATTTTTCTGATTTACAAAATTAAGACAAGCATTTCCACTTCACCAGAGTAGCACGTCACAATGAAATAGGGCTCCTGGTGGAGAGAAGCGTGGCCAGACTTGAACTTGGAACCATTTTCTCCTTTATGAGAAGGCTGGAGGCTGCTCCCATCACACTTTGAGGCTATGCTACCAAAGTGACCCCAGCATCTTATGTTACCTTATAGCCAGTTACAGTGGTTTGGGGAAGCCTTGCTCTTCAGGTTCATCTGAAGACCTTCACAGAGAAGAGAACAGGGTCAGGCTGAGCCCAGTATGCCCCTGCTGGTGTCCTGGTCATGACAAGGCCATGAGCAGGAGACCATCCATGTCCCTCTAAGCTCATTTATTCAGTGACTTCTCAGAACTCAGAGAGCCAGGCCTGCAGAGTGAGCCCAGACCCACTGTTGAGGGTCCAAAGGTAGATTGTGGGAGCCCTTGTTTCCCCACGTTTCTGCAGCATCACTACTCTTGGCCATCAGGTCCTACCTCTCAACTTCTGCTCATCGTAGACTTCTGCCCTGAGTGTCCTCCCTGCCCCTCTCCACCTACACAAAGCTCATCCATCCTTCAAGTTTCTACATAATGTCTTCTTCCTCAGAGTCCTTCCCACTCACTTGGTTCACCCTCCTAGGAAACCTACCATGGCCTCTGACTCACAGCAACTCCACGTGCAACAGAATGAAACTCTGCCCAGGCTTCCATCATCTTCACAATGGCTGGTACACGCCAGCCTACTGGGGAGCCACTGTGGATTCTGAGTGCCTTCCAACCTATAGAGCTCATCGTGCTGTACTGCACAGGACAATATTCTGTCTTGAGCTGTAGGGTTTTCACCGACTCATCAGAAGTTGCAGCTGGGCCCTTTCCCTAGTCTCTCTCAGGCTGGAGGCTCTGCTGCAACCTGTCCACCATGGCGGATCCTGCTGGTATTTGAAATGTGGACAGTATAGCTCCCAGAATCATGGCAACACACATGCCACTAAAGCACAATAAACTGACAGACTGATGGGAGATACCTACATACTCCTCTGCTTATCATTTATTCATCCCTGAGAACAATTTGTCTTGTATTAGCATCATTTTTCCTTTTCCAAATAATACATAAACTCAAGGAAAACTGGGTACCTGTGTAGTGCTTAACTTTATTTTCCAAGGAACCTAAGATGCCTCAGATTCTTACCAACACCTCATCTATGCCTGACACCGGCAGACTCTTGGTGTAAAGTGTTGACTCAGTCTCTGTTCTCAAGGGGGTCATAGTCTAGCCAAATGCCTTGCTCATAAGAACAGAGATACTAATAACTCACTTTTATAGCACTTGAGGGTTTAAAAAGCAGTGCTACATGTCAGTTTTGATAATAATCCTCCCAGCAGTAGTAACTTCTCACTTCCTTAGAGAGCCTTACTCACCCACCCACTGCCATCGTCTCCCCAATATTCTCCTCCTCATACCCTTGTTTTTCTCCACAGCACACACAATTTTAAAATTAGATTGTAAAAAGATACATATTTTTTTTAACTTAAACTAAAATCATTATTTCTTTTTCAGTTTTGTTCATTCATTTTGCCTGTCTCTCCTACTAGAATAGAAGCCTCATGAGAGCAGGGTGCATGGCTACATGTTTTCCTATGAGCACTGTGCCCCTTCCACAGAGACCCCCCAACACACTTGCAATGAATGAGCCCAAGGCACTTTCCAGACCTGTGCTTTCCAACAGAAATGTAATGTGAGCCACACGCATCATTTTAAATGTTCTAGAATTTACCTTTTCAAAAAGGAAAAAGAAACAGGTGGAATTAATGTCAATACGGTGAAACCTGTAAGAGCCAGAACTGTACAGGACTGCCTTGTGTTTCTGTGGTCTCACAAGTTGTCTACCTTTGACAGGGGGCAGTCTTACCATTTTTCTGTCTTTCATTTTAGTGGAAAATATTTGAATTTTCCTTCTGTGATAGGTTGTACTTCACACAGGTTCCGTCTTTCATTCAGACTATATTTTAATACACCCAAGATAGCCAACATGGTACTATTTCAACATGTAATGAACATAAAAAATATAACTCTGATATTTTATTTATTTTTTCATCCTAAGTTTTTGAAATACATATGGAGTGTCTTTCACAGTTACCGCACTGTAGTATCAATTCAGATAATAAATTTTTATTGGAAATACTTAATCTATATTTCAATTTCATAAATTCACAGTTGGAAAAGGAGATTCACACACCCAAGTGGTTCCCAACATACTTAAAAGGTTCCTAATCATAGCATCAAATAATGATTTTTAAATCTAAGTTTAAATTAGATTACATTAAAAACTTAGACAACAAATAGAAGATGAAGAACCATAAAAAAATAACACATATTTCACAAAAAGATACCCCATAAAGCAATACCTGCTATCATAGGGGAAAAGAGACCCCAGATTCAAGCAGCTTCAATAGAGACACTTTCATTAAGCCTTGGACAAGACAAAAACAGTCATCCGGGATGAGGGAAATTAACAGACACACACAGTACAGAAAGCTGAATGGAGTCCACTGAGTCACAGTCACAGGGCTAATTATATGTGATTGAAAACAAAGGGAATCATCACCAAACCACGAGTGGTGGCAGATCGAGTCATCACTGTTGCAGGTGGGGTCACGGAAGTGGGGAAAGAACCACGACTGGGATACAGACGTTAATTGAAAAGAGGAAAAAAAAAAAAAAAAGGTGTAAGGGGGAGTTACAGGATTGGTTCTGGGACTTGATTACCAGCCAGGTGGTGGTCCCCATATGACTCATGACCATGGTCCTGAGTCTTAGCCACAAGGTGGCCACCAAACAATATCAGGGGCCCCAACCTTAATTCAAATTAGAAACGGACACACGCAGGCCAGTTCCTTAGTTCTCTGTGGGAGTATAATCTACTTTTAAACACACTCTTCCTAAGTGTAAATTGCCCCTTCCTAGGTAGGAGCTCTAGGAGCTCTGGTAGCATAGTGGCTAAAGCACTTGACTGCTAACCAGAAGGCTGGCGGTTCAAACCCACCAGCCACTCCTCGGAAGGAAGGTTGGGCAATCCTACTTCCGTAGTGATACTGCCCCGGAAACCCAAGGAGGGGTCGCTATGAGTTGGGGCCGACTCAACGGCACATAACAACAACAACAGGTAGGAGCTCTGGTAGCGTCGTGCCTAAGGCACTTGACTGCTAACCAGAAGGCTGGTGGTTCAAACCCACCAGCCACTCCTTGGAAGGAAGATGGGGTAATCTACTTCTGTAGTGTTACTGCCTCGGAAACCCAAGGAGGGGTTGATCTGAGTTGGGCCCGACTCGATGGCACATAACAACAACAGGTTTGTCCTGGTGGTAGCATAGTGCTTAAGGTACTTGACCACTAACCAGAAGGCTGGTGGTTCAAACCCACCAGCCACTCCTCAGAAGGTTGGGCAATTTACTTCTGTAGAGATACTGCCTCGGAAACCCAACGAGGGGTTAGGAGGAGTCGGATCCAACTCAATGGCAGTGAGTTTGGTTTTTTTTGTTTTAGCTTTGTCCTAGAATTTGTCTGTGTATAGCCACAATGTTGGTTTAGGGGTCAGAAAGAACTCAAATGGCATCTGAAGCTTACGTCAAGATCCAAAATGAAATTAGGGTTCGCACTGCAGACCACAGCCTTCCACAAACCCAAGTGCTATAGAATTTAAGCTCTAAAGCACTGTGAGACTGAAAGAAACCCAGAGATTCTAATCAGATCATGATCAGGAGGGAGAGAAAAAAAAGAAAAATGAGTAACACACATTTACTTTGATTTTAAGGTTTTCTTACCCACAAAACCAAATGTTCACTGTAAAGGAATTCTTGACCCCAAATTAATCTTTCCAGAGGTTTTTCTTTCACCCCAAGATGCTAATCTTCTCTCTCCTGCTGGAAGCCAGGCTAACTAAATTTGAATTTCAAAAGGCTGGGGGAAGGGCCTGAGGCTCACATCTTTGACCTGGTATCACTTGGTCTCAGTAAAAGGGAGAGGGCAGAGTTCAACCAATCATGTCAAGATTAGCTAACGGTTGATCTTCTATATTTCTCCCTCCTCTTCTCTTTTTATAAACCTCATAGTACCTAGCTTTGAACCATTTGCCTTTTTAGAATAAACCTTATGTTCAAATTTTAGTGATCTTTAATCATTTTCAGTACCATAAATAAACCATGAGCATACACGCACAAATAACTTAGTCCCTCAGGCTCAACCAGCCACATTTCTAGTGCTCACTAACTCCCATATTTCACAGCACAAGTCTAGCGAATACTGTCACCCTACATTAGATTGTGTCATTGTAGCCCTCAGAATTCTCTAATGAGTCCTCATCACAAACCAGAACCAAAGCAAACCCACTACTGTTGAGATGATTCAGACTCATAGAAGAGCAGAACTGACCCACAGGGTTTCCAGGGCTGTACATCTTTACAAAAGCAGACTGCTGTACCTTTCTCCCAAGGAGCTGCTGGTGAGTTCGAACCACCAACCTCTCAGTTAGCAGCCTAGTCCTTTAACCATTGTGCCGCCAGGGTCCACTATTCCCTATCATAGTCAGGGTAGAAGCCACAGTCTCACAAGTTCTTTCCCCTCTGCCCCTGCCTACCTTTCTATCCTCAAATCCTGCCTCTCTCCTGATGCTACTCTGGCTACATCAGCCTCCTCAAGGTTGCTCAAACCTGTAAGTTAAGTACTATCATCATGCCCAGTTGACAAATAAAGAAACTGAGACATGATTGGGCCAGGTCACGCCTATTAATAAGAGACAGAGAACATTTAATCCAGGTCTATCTGTCTGATCACCTTCTGTCTGTCCTTCCACACCACAAACTGATTCATCATGCCCTTTGGCCTTAGTAGCCCTGGTCAGAACATCTCAAGAAAAGAACAAAAGAGAATTAGTCCAACACGCCAAGGTAAAACCCATTCATTTCCCCAATAAATTCACCAATTCATTTGTAAATACACTGGAATCTTGTAGCAATTACATTGCTTCGAATTTGCTTAATGGAATGACAACTCATTAAAGCAGAAATGTAGCTCAAAGAAACTTTTATTAATGTTTTTCTGTATATAAATCCACCAGTGCATCAAGTTATGATAACAAGTCATTAGTGAGAAAGCCCCTACCAAATCTGCACATGCTGAGCCTGACCTCGGGGTGTGTAACGTCTGCCACAAGCATAGTGCCACAGGTCCCCATCGCATTAGCTGTGACAACCTGGCTGAGCTGTGTTTGTTGACACCATCCATTTTTAAGGACACACATATTTCATATTCTCAATGCACAATCGACCTGCGTATCGCCATTAATATTCACAATGCGGCCACAATAAAGGGCAACATGGTGACAGGGCCATCTGTGTTGGCTGTTGCTTAGTAAAGATCCATGGTAGCACCTGACAAAAACCTCCTTTCAACAAGCTTAAGTGGGAAAAAGGGAAATTCACTGGGATAATACATAGATGAAGAAAGACATTGCCAGGTCTAAGCTAGTGCTGAAATAAAAAACAGAAGAGCAGCTAGGAATGCAGTGAGTTTCTGGGTAATGTAAATAGTTGACGCACTCAGCTGCGAACCAAAAGGTTGGAGGTTCAAGTCCACCCAGGGGTACCTCAGAAGAAAGGTCTGGTGATCTACTGAGAAATCAGCCATTGAGAGCCCTGGGGAGAATAATTCTACTCTGACCGGTATGGGGTTGCCATGAGGCAGAGGCAAATAGACAGTAGCAACTACTTTACTGGTTAAGAGTATCTCCCCATCTTTGCTTCCTTCTACACAATGCCCATGGCCTTTACACACACCCACACACACTCTCTCTCTCTCTCTCCTTCTATAGAACAGCTCTCATTGCTTCTATCTGCTCACGGACAAAATGGTCCTGAGAGCTCTGAAATGAGCTCTGGAGTTCACATGCCTGCCATTTCAACAACCCTCTAAGTCCAAACTCCCAGAGGATAAATGATATAGGCCCGGTTTTGGTCTTGTGCTCTTTCATGGTCCAAGGAAGTACACCAGGAGAAAGCATCACAGAGGACACCTGGGGTGTAAGGTCAGTACAAGGAGCCATGTCTGAACCATTGATGGATCAACATCTGAACAAGTATCTACTTCTAATAGGACTGTATTCAAGAGGTTCTTAGTCAACACTTATTTTCACAAAATTGATCCTATTTCTCAGTACTCGGTCATTCAACAAACATTGACTGAGTGCCTACTAAGTGCCAGGCAGCCAGCCCTCCCCAAAGTAACACAAAATCTAGAAGCAAAGATGAACAGACAATTAAAGCCAAAATACTAGGAAATATCACAGACTGCTATGTGGTATAATTCTGCCCAAGGTGAAATGGAGTAGAGGGTGGGTAGGAGGTTCCCCAGAGGCGGCAAGATTGGCCTGAAATTTGAAGGATGAATAAGAATTATCTAGGCTATGAAAGGGCAGGTGAGTGATTCTGGATAAAAAGAATACAGGCACAAAGGCTCCAAGTTGTCATGGAGCAGGAACTTGGGAGAAATGTAAGAATTTGAGCTGGAGAGAGGAACAAGGTCAAATTGCTTAAAAGGAAGGAACTTGAAAACACACCAACATTTCCAAGCATCAATCCAAGGGAAACACTGAAAGTCTGCCAAGAAAGTAAGTTTAGTAAATGTTGCATTTTATGTCACCCTTTTGGAGAGTCACAATTCCCATCAGCATATTAAACGCTCTGAGAAGTCCCCTAACAAACAAACAGAGAAAAAACACAGGATTAACTTTGTTTAACCCAGAGTTTCCCAAACGTATGAAACTGTGAATCACATCCTGAACCCATACCCTATGAAACATTCATTAATACAGTTTGAGAAATGCAGCTTTAAGGCAATGGGGAGCCTATTGAAGGGGTTTCAAAAAGCCGAGTGAAATGATTCCATTTGTGCTTTAGAAATGGCCTCCTGCCTGCTGCAGAGAATGGACTAGAGAAGTGTAAGCCAAGATGCTAGGAGACTTGTTAGGGCTGCTGCAATTATCCAAGGGAGAGATGATGAGGACCTGAACTCAAGCAATGGCCAAAGGGATGCTGTGGCTGGGAACAGCTGTGATTGCCTAACACCCTAACATAAATGGTGGATCCACTGGCAGGCTCCATTAAAGGAGATAAAAAATGAGCATGAGGCTGAACTTGATTACAGGAGCCAAGAGTGCAAGCGCTAGCAGGGGGCAGGGCAGTTACCAAGCAGTGGCTGTAACACTGCAGCTTGTAAAGGATGTGGCATTTCAAAAGGGACAACGCCCCCTTGCTCTGGAACTGCACAGCCTGCCCTCAGGGGAGACCTTGCTGAGCCAGGATTGCTGGCCTGGCCAGCTGATCAATCAAGCTCAACTGAGATGCCGTCTTGTTAAAGTGGAAGACTATCATAGACCATCATAATGGAACTTCACTACCAGACTACAGAATTTACCCCTTCTTTCTCATTCACATTTTAACTGAGCACTTACTATGTGCTAGGTTTATTCTAGTACTTTAAAGTTTTCATTCCCAGTGTACCATCATCTATTGCTAGATAACAAACCATCTCAACATTTAACAGCTTAAAACAACAATGACTGGTTACATCTCATGATTCTGTGGGTTGGCTGGGCTCACTGGGTGTTCTTCTCAACACATGGTGTTAGCAAGGGTCATTTGTAGAGCTGAAGTCATCTGGAGGCCTGGCTGTGGATGAATCATTAAAATAATCTCTCTGGTAGCTGGTAATTGATGCTTGCTAGGAGTTCATCTGGAACTCTTTCTCAAGGAAGCCTCAGTTCCCTTCTGTGTGACTTCTCCAGGTGGCTAGCTTAGGCTTTCCCATAACATGGCTAGTGGGTTCCAAGAGGACAAACACCCATGCCTAAATGCTTATCAAGTTCTGCTTGTGTCGTGTTTGCCAATGGCCGAAGCATGTCACGTAGCCAAACCTAGTATCTATACAAGAGGGGACTACACAAGGGTATGAATACTGAGATATGGTTCACTGGGATCTGCAATGTAACACTGTATCATACTTTAAAAGTATACACAAACCCATTGCCATTGAAGTCAATTCCAAATCACAGCAACCCTATAGGACAGAGTGGAACTGACCCACAGGGTTTCCAAAGTTGTAAATCTTTACATAAAGGAACTACCACAGCTTTCTCCCACAGAGTGGCTGGTGGGTCTGAACTGTCAATCTTTCCATTAATAGCTGAATGCTTAACTACCACCCCACCAGGGCTCCTTAAAAGTCTATATAAACCCAAGCAAACCAAACCCACTGCCATTGAGTCAATTCTGACTCATAGCAACCCCCATTGGGTTTCCAAGGCTATAAATCTTTACAGAAGTAGATTGCCTCATCTTCCTTCCGCAAAGCAGCTTGTGGGTTTGAACCACCAATCTTGTGGTTAGCAGCCAAACATCTTTTCCATTATGCCACCAGAGCTCCTTAAAAGTGTATTTGGTATATATAAAATAAATCCTATGATGTAACCCTTTACCTACATTTCTGTAATTTGAACTAGTATCTAATTGGGAAAGAAAGTTCTCAAGAGAAATCAATACCAAATGCACACACATATGAATATAATTTGTGAACAATTAATCAAAACAGCAGAGTTTGGAGTCAAAGAAGCAAGGTTCATCCCAC
This sequence comes from Orycteropus afer afer, assembly GCF_000298275.1. NCBI lineage: Eukaryota > Metazoa > Chordata > Mammalia > Tubulidentata > Orycteropodidae > Orycteropus > Orycteropus afer. The sequence continues at coordinate 2,431,842 of NW_006921654.1, forward strand.
AGCCAACTCCATCTTTTCTCAAATATGTGATTTAGTAAAATATTCGTGCCTGTTCCCTCATCTGAGAGATGGAGGTAGTAAAACCTGCCTTGTTGAATTACTGGGAGGACTTAAAATACAAAGAGAGATACATGTATATAAAATAAACAGAGTCGCCAGTGTAACAAAGCTGCACATTTGTGTCTTTTTTGTTTTCTCTGATCTTTAGGCATATATGGAAATATGTATCATTCTGCATCATTTTAATCAGTGTGTATAGAATTGCATTTCCTATATACTTAATATTTTAAATGGCTCTGTTTCTACATAGCCTTCATATTTAGCTTTTTCAATTGCTGTGAAATATTTCACTATGTCAACACACTGTAATTGATGTAACCCTTCTCCTATTTTTTGTGCTTATAGGTTACTTCTCCTTTTCACTTTGGTAAATTATTCCAATGCATATATTTGAATTGTTCCTCTTTAAAAATCATCCTCTGGTAGTAATTTTTAGGAGATTCTAGGGTTAAAGTATGTGAAAATATTTATGACTGTTGACACACATTGCCAAACAATTCTCCAAAATATGTGTGCCTATTCCATCACAATGTCATCAACACTAAGATTTTCTTATCTTTTTGTCTTGTTTTGCTTTGTTTCGATTCTTGTTGGATAGGAATAAAATGTACGTCTGCCTTCTATGTCTCAAGCTGTCTCATGCAACTACAATTTACTGAGAACTCTGTGCCATGTGCTGAGTTAAACTCTTTTTTATTTTATTTTTTCCCCAGAGGAAATGTGTATCTAGAGATGTATAAGGCAGTCATTATTATTTACACTTTTACTGGTAAAGAAGCTGATGCTCAGAGACCTTAAAAAGTAAAGGAGTCTGGCCAGGCCTGGGTTAGCTTTAAGATAAAGATGACTGATTTGTATTTAAAAAAAAAAAAAATGTATTTTTTTTTCCTTCACAGTACTCACCTTGAGAGTTTATTCACTTTATTCATTCTTTTAAATATATATATATATATATATATGCTTATAGAGGGTAATTGTGTCCAAGGCCCGGCCTAGGTGTGGGGGTAACCAGAAGATAATCCTGAGGTGGGGTGGAAGTGCCTGGTAGTGCAAACAGGTGATGCACTCAGGTGCTAACCAGAAGGTTGGAGGTTATAAGAATCTTATAAGAACCACCTGGGGATCTTGTTGAAGTGTGGCTTCAGTACAGTGTACCTGGGGTGGATATGCAAATTCTCAGTAGGTGGCCAAACTGGCATGAACCGGTTAGATGCCCAGGGAGGACTCAGCCTTGAGGAAATGAGGGTCAAAAACACGCCCCAGGCTGGTGAGCCACAGAAGATGTAGGTGTGAGCTGTGCACCCAGCTCCCTCTGCTTCTGCCCCGGAAATGCCTCTGCTCCAAGTGCTCATGCAGCCACTCCTCCATCTCACCAGTCTGGTATCTATACGAGAGGGGACTGGTGCCCAGCACCGCACCAGCTCTCAGGGCAATTCTGAATTAAGTGCTGGAGTTGGGGCCTCCAAGGAGCTTAATTGATGCAGAAGAACTAATTGGAGAAGAAGATAAAGCAGGATACAATTAAGCGCTAATTGGGTGGGCCTGACTCTCAATCAGCTTCCCCAAACTTGCTTGATGATTAAATACCACCTGGGGCACTTAGTTAGCTGAGATTCCCAGGCCCACCCCGGAGATTCAGATGCTGTAGGTCTGGGGAGGGGTCGGAATCCCAGGAGCGCCAGGTGACCCACATTTTCACTACACCACCTCACACATCTCCTAAGTCAATGGTTCTCAAATTGCCACCAAACCAGCCATCATCTCTTGGGCCAATGGCAAAGTGTGCACGGGCACCTGGTCCCAGCCCCAGAAACTCTGCCTCTGCACCAAAGTTTGAGAAGCACTGTCCACTGTCAGGTGAGCTCACAGGGAAGAGAGCATGTCAAGCCAGAGTAGAGAAGACACAGCTTGGATGGCCTCTCGGAGCCTCAGCCCACCATGGATAAAATGGAGGAAATGATGCCTACTTCATAGAGCTGCTGGAGTGTAGGTTGGACTGATGGATGTTTATACCCTAACATGCTGGCAGGTACTCAGGTGCCCAGGAAAGGTGATGTGACTGTCAGAGCACAAGTAGACAGGTAAGTGCTTCCTGGAAGAAAAGGCTTGAGATGTCTTGAAGGTGCCTTACATTTTGCTAAGCAAAAGGGAGTACTCAGAGCATTCAGGAGCTGGAACCCCGGCAGCAGCAAAGATCCAAGGTTAGAACCCTGCAGGGCATTCCAGGCAGGTAGTAAGAGATGCCGCAGGATGCCGCCGGTGAGACCAGGCTAGCTGACGGTGGTTTATACCTAGCAGTCCCAGAGACTCAATACCTCTCAGCCTCCTTGGGGCACTGACCGGTGTCACCAGAAAAAATGGGCCATGATGATGTTGTAAATTAGGCCAGTATGTCACATTCTGCAAAGGACACGATCAAGTCCCTAGCCGGCAGTGCTCCAGAGAGCCATGGATGGAAGATGTACATGCCTTCCTCCCAAGGGGAGGGCGGTGCTCCCAAGGACAGAGCCACAGCCTGCCCCAGAGAAGAAGGCTGTTTCCTCTAACACACTTCCCGTTATTCCAGTTTGATGACCTGCTCACCCAGCCCTGATCATCCTGCAGCACCCAGGGACTGTCATAAAGGAGGCCTTTAATTAAAAGGCCATGCCTGGAGTGCAAGATGCTGCATGGGCTGGGCTGGAGGGGCGGTTCCCGCACCCCAGTCGTCTGGGGGAGCAGGTTTCCCGATGGTGGAAGCTGAGGCAGAGACAGAGAGAGAGACAACTGAAGAGGGGAGGAAGAGAAGGGCCCAATGGTGGGGAAAAGGAGGAGAAGGGAGGGAAATGAAGGGGAGGGGAAAAATGGGGGAGGAGAGCCACCTGGATTTAAGACTCACAGACCAAGCAACCCTAGGGCACACGCGTGGGCTTCAACTGAAGTAGCCAGAGGCAAAGGCTCCTTCCCATCACCAAAGCCTAGATAGGACAGAGGAGCTGTGCCTGGTCTGTGTCACCCAGAATCCTTACTGCCACCCCATGAATCAGGGTTAGTCCTCCCATTTTAAATTAGCAGGAATCCCTGGGTAAGCATGTGATTGCTAGCTGAAAGGCTGGTAGTTCAAACCCATCCAATGGCACTGCAGAAGATAGACCGGTGACCTGCTTCCCCAAGGTTAAAATCAAGAAAGCCCTGTGGAGCAGTCCAACTCTGCACACATACAGTTGCCGTGAGTCAGAATTGACTGGATGACAACTGGCTGGTTTGTTTTCTGTTTGTTTTTCAAATGAGTAAATTGAGGTTCAGTAGGAGCTCTGGTGGCGCAGTGCCTAAGGCATTTGAGTGCTAACCAGTTTCAAACCCCCCAGCTGCTCTGTGGAAGGAAGATGAGGTGATCTACTCCTATAAAGACACACAGCCTCGGAAACCCACTGGAGGCTGCTGGGAGTTGGAACTGACACGACGGCAGAGGGTTTGGTTTGCTTTTTTATTGTTAAATAATATGCTCAAGGTCACGTATCTTCAGATTCTCCAGGAAAGAAAATTCCTGTGTCTGTCTGGGGAGAGATCACAGGGGCAGGGATGGACCAGAGGCTGCGTGGGTCTGGGGAGGGCCACGACCACAATCCTGTGAAGAGATGAACTACCCAGAGCAGCCTCGGAAGAAATACTGTCACGGAGTCCGCGGCCCCTCGGGGCAACCTCGTGCACACTTCAGGCCTTTCCGTCTAGTCCATCATGGTCTAGAAGCTCCACTGAAACCTGCCAGCACACAGCAACCCCCAAGCCTCCACTGACTGACGGGGGCTGTCTGTGCCTGAGGCGCACTGGCTGGGAATCGAACGTGAGTCTCCCACGTGGAAGATGAGAAATCTACGCCTGAACCACCACTGCCTCCATGGAAGAAAGAGCCTGGGTGAAGGTGCAGAAGACACGTCCGGTGTATTCCGGGCCCTCGTGCCCAACCAGCAGTTATTCCCCAGACAACAAGCAGAGCGGCCTGCTAGAGAATCCCATGCCGGATCGAGATTTCAGGTGAAAAGGGGATTTAAACCTCTTTTCCTTTACCTACGCTGCCCACTGAAAAATACCTGTCCAGCCAAAACTCAATTTCTGTCTCTCTAATTCAAGTGCAAATGGATTGAAGGTTCAGATAACAACATAAAATTGGTTAATCAACTTTCATCCCATATTTATATTGCAACAGGGAGATTTTACAGTTTTCTGCAGCTCAGCCCGGTGTTCTGTGAAAGCCAGCCAGCATTTTATGTCCCCTTAAAATTGCAAACCAGAGGCTGCTCTGCCGTCTGTGACCCGCTGCCCCTCCCGCTAATCAGCTCTTTCGCCCGCCTGGACGGGGCCGCTCGGTCCAGTTCTCATTCTGAGCGCGTAAGGCCCTGCAGGAATAGGTTTTATGTTTTTCTCGAGAAATGAAAATCGCTTTCTGCTCCCATCATCCTATCACCACGGAGGGATGCCAGTGAAGTCATGGTATGAGTAAAATTACTGAAAATATTTTAAACTTAATTTTCTGTGTCAGGCCGACCCACACCACGCTCATTGTAGGCCTGGTTAAATATCTCTGTTGGCTTCCCGTGGCTCACAGGATAGGAGCAAAAGCATTCGGCTCGGCACACAGGGCCCTCTGGAATTTGGCCCCTTCATCTATTTTCTCCACAGGCAATTCTGGGGAACCGATGAGGTGCCTGGCACCGTGCCGGGTGCTGGGGACACAGCTGTGAGGAAGACAAACATCGTCCCTCTTTTTGGGGAGCTAACATGCTGATGAGAGAGACAGACAAAAAGCACAGCCACATCAAATGAAAGAAACCATTACCCACGTGTAAGGACTCACGAGAATAAGCAAGAGAATAGAATGGGAGGAGGGGAAATGTTGATTTTTAAGAATGGTGACTTTTCCAGGCAGAAGGAACAGCATGTGTAAAGGCTCAGAGGAGAGACCACGGTGGCAGGTTTCAGGAACAAGGAGACAGTGCGGTGAGAGCTGAGGGAGAGAAGGGCTGTTGGGTTACCCAATAAGCAAGATAAGCACATGTTTACATGTGCTTACGAACTAATCTGCAGTGAACAGTTTCACGTTTTTCACATGAAAGATTCTGCTTCTAGGTACAGCCGGCATCTGTCTCTCTCCCAACCCCATGGTATCTTGCTATAGAATCAAAGCCTCTTCAAATTTACAATCCCTGATAGGGACAGAGTGAGTACTCAGTAAGCAATATGAGCACAGGTTTACTTGTGCTTGTGACATCCAACATATGAGGAAACTTCACTATAGATTATTAGCAAATAAGCACAAGTAAGTTTGTGCTTACCTTCCTACTAAGTAATCCACCCCTGGCAGGTCCTTTGTAGAACACACATCAAACAGATGGGCTCTTTATTCCAGGGGGCCGGGGGAGTGGTGTGATAAGATTTGGGTTTCAGAGTGATCCCTTTGGCTGCAATATGGAAGAGACAGATTAGAGAAGAGCAAGGGACGAAGAGGGAGGCCGAGACTTCCACTCTGCTTAAGGTGTGGGATGGTAGCAGGGCATGGCAGGAGTAATCGAGACAGGCAACTAAACTGACAAGCATTTTGCCTGACAGCCTCCTACCCCCACTGACCTTATGCTGCAGCCTCCTGACTTCACTCTGTCCCCTGGAATCTCCCATGCCCTTTCCTAACTCAAATCACTCCTCCATTCTTCTCTGGTGAACTCCTATTTCTCCATCAAAACCCAATGCAAAAATCCCCTTTCCATGCCCCTATTCCTGGAAGGATTGCCCATTTCTTTTTCTCTGTGCTCCCATCACCTTACAGCATCACAGACCTTAACATACGTGATTGTGATGCATCTCAGGACAGTTTAATTACTTTTATAATAGAAGTTTTCATGTAAGTCTTCCCATTAAGTTGCAATGCAAGGACAAAAACAAACAGATTTCTGTGTTCTTAGCACACTTACATTTAAGGAATTTCCCTAATTGATTGCAAATGAATAAAATGTAGCCAGTGAAATGAAACAAGGGCCCTGGCTTCAGAAAGGGCCTGGAATTATCACCTGAGAAATGACCATCTTGGCGATTTTTTTCTCCCCTGCACAGACTACCCTGGTATTTGGGGAATAAATACCCAAATGCTTAAAAGAAAGGGGGAAAAAAAAAAAAGTCTTCAGTCTCTAGCTCCACTCCTGTGGCTTAATAGTCATTTGTGGAAATTATGACCTACACTAACGGTGTAAGTAAAGCCAAATTGGATAGCTATTCCCGAGTGCTCAGGCTTGGTAGGAACAGGGAGTCATCCGGTGCACGTCCTAGCTGCCCTAAGCAGGTGCTCCTTGTAATCAACATTACTTTTCCCGTTACATTTCACAGTTAATTTATTTTTCCCACACAAATCGAATTCCGTACCAGAAATGCAAAGTTTATTGTATTACTGTACTTTTCTTCCTTTCTTTTTTCTTTTTTTTTTTTTTAAGCTTTTAGTTAAAAAATAATAATAGTACAATCCCAAAAGTACAATTAGTTTTAAAGAATGAAATTCTCCCCACGTGGGCTTAAGATTCATGATATTTGTTTATTACTGGATGATCTCCCTTCAATAAGTGGATGAATAAGAATTGACTCCCAATCTTAATGTATTTATTTTCATAAGCCAAATAGCTATAAACAACATCAAATGTAATTCTCCAGAATGGTAACAGGTTATTAACTTCGTAAGCCATTCCCTAATGGGTTTTAAATCTCTGAAAAACAGTGAGTTCTAACGCACAGGAGACGGTAAACCTCCTGTCGGCCCTGGAAAACCAACCATGTTGGGACTCCCTAGAATCGGAAGCAGGGCCTGGCATGGGGTTTATTCCTACAGGTGCTCCGGGATTCCAGATTGAATTACTTCCTCCCCAAGGCCCTGTCACCTCAACTACATTTTCATCCTCCTTTCCCCAAGGTGGGGACAGACTTGAGTTGCGTGAAGTCTTAGACCATTAGGAGGGTGAACCAAGAACGGGCTAGAGCAGCGAGTCAGGAGTCTGTGCCTCTGGCCCCAGCTCCCATTGTCCAAAAGCAAGTCTTATCTATAGCCTGAGTCTCAAGATCTTTGAGCTCAATGAAGACACTGGGCCAATGATGACCCAACACCCTTCTAGGTGACAACATCGTTCTGAATCCAGAATGGGCCACCAGGCCATTGCTCATGAAAGTGAAAAACAACAAAAACAAACCCCTTTGCTGTCGAGTGGCTTCTGACTCATGGAGGCCCATATGTGACAGAGTAGAACTGACTTCTTACTGTTTCCTTGGCTGTGATCTTTCTGGAAGCAGTTTGTTACAGCCTTTCTTCCCTGGAGCCAGTGGGATGGTTCCAACTGCCAACCTTTAAGTTAGTAGCTGATCATGAATCAAAGGTAAGGAAGTGGAAAATGAAGACTGAGAGAAAAAGAGTGAAGGTGACTGGAGGAGAAGGGGAGCAGCGTGACTGCAAACACCTGACTGTTGTCACACAGATGGCAGTGATCTTAGGGCAAAAGCGTTTGCTCTCTGCAAACTCACCTGTTCCTGGGTGTCCTGTGCATCCTGTCCTTTCTACCTCTCTTTCTCTCCAAGGAGTTATGGGGAGACAATTCTGTCTCTGTTTAAGGGAAGGATTCAGTCCCTTGCTGGTCCAGGAGGAAGGGAAGGACAAAATCTCCCTTCCCACCTTCCTCTGAATGTACTTCCCACAAACGCTCTCTGTCCCAGCCTCTAAAACAACGGACACAGTCCTCAACCTCACAGTGACTGGTCCTTGTGCTCCCTCACTCGCTAGAGCTAAGTAAGCGATCTTACCTCTGAGACCAATTGTTCAAGCCTAAGCCCAGAGTCTCTCACCAGAAGGATCTGGCACACTAGAACTTCTGATACAAGGAAAATGGGTGAGGTCCAGAGGCCAAACTGAGGCTAAGAGATCCTGGGAGGGCCTGGGAGAGATGAGAGCTTGAGACTGGATAACTAGGGCAGGAGAGGAGTTGGTACGAGACTCAGATACAGCTATTCGCCTGGTCACTTTCTGTTTGGAGGGACCTCTGACCCTCTCTTGGCTTACCCTTGGGGAAAGTTTCACACTTTTTGGTTCCCTTAAGATAGCATTGCCATATGATCTGGAAAGATTTCTGAGTACCTCATTGAAACCACTGAATAAACTCAAGGAAGGTACAGTTGTACAGCTCCCAGATGCTTCTGAGATACACTGTCGAGGAAGACCCCTGTTCTGCAGGGGAGCAAACCTAGGACCTGGAATCAGGTCCCTCAGGTTAAAATTTGCATTGATGTCTTTCTTGCTCCTGGCCTTGGACCTACCTGGGCTCTGTTTTCCCATGTATAAAATTCAGACAATAAATCTAGATGAAAGGGTGATTGCATGAACGAAGTTAAATCAATGAGCTCAGGGCTGGCCCCAAACAGACATTCAGCTGGTAGCAGGCATCCCTGAAAGAAGGGAGCTGGCCTTCCATCAGAAGCTGCAGACAGAACCTAGCAATGCAACCAATGTTCTACAGAGATGAAAAGAAAGGCGAAAAACATGAAGATTCCACATATGGGAACTCATCTCATAGCCAAATCGCTACAAACAGCACCAAATGATCAATTATTTGTAAATAGTGACATTGGTCTAAGGGTGAGGATCAACACGACTTTTTTTTTCCAGTTCCACATTTAAATAATTGTTGTACATGTGCCAGGTTTGAAGTCTGGATCAGGTAAGGCCATTAGCTGATGAACAATCCATCAAAGGATCAAGGATCACTTCCCATCATGCTGAATTTGGAGCAGTGATCAGCAAGACTGGCCTGTTTTTATTTCTCACATGGGTTGCTGCAAAAAAAAAATTTGCAGTTAACACCTCCTCCATTTTTCTATCCAGAGAAGCAAGTAGGATGGACAAAAGCCCCACCCCCATTCTTCAGAACCGGCAACTGAGACCAAGTTTAAAGCTCCAAAAGAACACCCAATCCTAGGAACTTAGACATTGTGTTACATATATAATGCGACTTAAACCTTTCAAATTGAAAACACTCTTGTATTTGGGGGGGGGGGTGAAGGAAAGAAATATAGTTTAACTTAGTCTTTGTTGAGTTATGCACATACGTTAAAAATTTAAGGGTAATGTATCCACTAAAGAAATCAAATATATAAATTTTAAACCCTAGGTGTAAAAACAAATGCATAAATAAGTAAATAGAACTTGAGCAGTCCAATATGAAGTAGGAAAAGAGGAAAAAAGAAACAACAAAAAAGGGTAAATATAAAATACAAATGAAAATAGTGAGAATAAGTCAAAATACGTCAGTGTTCATGAACAGAGTAACTCTTTTGTTCTCAGATAGGATTGGGAAAAAATCCAGTTATAGCTGTTCATAAGATTCACACACAAAGTTCGAAAGTGCAGGAATGAAAAAAAGACATACCAGTCAAATACTAGTGAAAAGAAAATGGTGTAGCCATATTCATACATCGATGGGGAAAGGGCGGGACAGTGATGGGGGAATATCCGTGAGAGGATGGGCAATAAGTGAGGCTGGGACAACTGACCATCCTACCAGAATATCTGAATCAAACACAATGGGATCTCAACTTCAACACACACAATTAAGTGTAAATTACTTCCAATCAAAAGCCCAAAAGTGGTGTGGGTGTGGGTGTGTGGGTTGGTGTATGTCACCTGACATGCTAATTACAAATGGAAATGCAAAGATCCAAAAGAGGTAAGATACTTTTGAAGAAAAGAGGAGGGAACTTGCTCTGTTGGCTCTCAAGACTGATTAGAAGCTGAAGTGATTCAGGTAACCTGGGACCAATGCAACAACAGACCAATAGACCAATGTAACAAAACAGACCCAGAAAGTGGTCCTTCTATGGACTGGCATTTGGTTTATGAACCGATACCTTCACAGATTAGTGGGGAAAGGACAGCCTTTTCAATCACTGGATGTGGGAGAACTGGAAAGCCACATGGAAAGAAATGAAAATTGACCCCTTTTTCACACTGTATCCTCAAAATGCAAACAATGTAAATGTTCACCACCACCACAGTGAATACATGTATGGTCAGGCTTAGCTGCCTTCCAGGTGGCCCCTGGCTTATGACAACCCTACACACGACAGAACAAAACTCTTCCCGGTCTTGCACCATCTTCAAGATCAATGGCACAGTGCGCCAGCATAAAAGCCAACAAACCACAGCCACCCCTCCTGTGGACTCATCTCCCTGACACTAATGTTGAGGAAAAGAAGGCCAACACGACAGACTGCAAGCGTATTACTCCACTTACACAGAGTTTTAGAAACACACGCAAAGCTAAACAATAGAGTTTAAGAACACATACTCAGACGCTGCAACAAAGAGCAAGGCCATGACTGTCGTCATGGGTAAGAGAGTGACTGACACTGGGCAGTGCCAGGGGCTTCCAATTAGCAGGGGGCATAGAAAGGCTTTCTCCGGTCCTGGAGAACATTCTACTTCTTGACTCGGGCTGTGGTTGCATCGTGTTTGCTTTATGGTAATTAAGCTGTGCATTTTCGTCCATCAACTTTTTACAGGAAAGAAGGGAGGAAGGGAGGGAAGAAAAAGGAAGAAAGCTTTCTTTTAATCCATTTGACTTAGAAACTTAAATGGAGAAAATAAAATCTTAAATCTTTCAGAAGAAAATATTGGACAATATATTTATGACCCTAAAGCAGGGAAGAGTTCTTAAACAAGATATAAAATGCACAACTCCACCAAGGGAAAGATTTACAAGTATCTGTAAGACAGAAGTGGCGGAAAACAGTATTAAAAGATAAAACCAGAGACTGGGAGAAAATATTTTCAGTGCATATAAGCAACAAAAGATTTAAAAAAAAAAAAAAAAAAAAAACCACTGCCATCAAGTAGATTTTGACTCATAATAACCCTATAGGCCGGAGTAGAACTGCCCAATTGGATTTCTAAGGCTGTAATCTTTATGGATGCAGAGTGCCTCATCTTTCTCCCATGGAGCAGCTGGTAGGTTCAAACCACCAAGCTTTTAGTTAGCATCCAAATGCTTTAACCATTATGCTACCAGAGCATCTCCTTAACAAAGGATTAGCATCTGGTGTAAATAAAGAACTTCTATATATGATTTAAAAAAAAAAAAAAAGATAAATCCTCAAACAGAAAAAATAGACAAAGGACAGAGACAAACAAAAAAAAATCAGAGGTCAGGAAATCAGAATGACTCATAAATTTATGAACACATTTATTAATCAGAGAAATATAAATAAAAACCTCAATGAGATACTGTTTCATGCCCATCAAATTATCAAAACTGCGGTGTGATGACACTGATGTTATACTGCTAAACCAAAAGGAAAAAAAATAATAACGTGACTCATAGTGACCCCACAGGACAGAGCAGAACTGCCCCTAGGGTTTCCAAGGCTGTAAATCATTACAGAAGCAGACTGCCTCAGCTTTCTCTTGAGGAGTGGCTGATGGGTTTGAACCACCAGCCTTTCAGTTACCAGCCTAGAGCTTAACCACTGCACCACCAGGGCTCCTTATTATATTGCTAGGAGGAGTGAAAATGGGTACAAACAGTTTGGAAGGCATTTTGGAAATATGAAATAAAACTGAAAATGCACCTTTCTGAAGTCCCAGGTAATCTACTTCTGGGAGTGTAACCTAGGAAAAACTCACGCATCTGTGCAGAAAGATGCAGGGCAGGGTGTTTTTTCTATAACATTCCAAATGCCCATAAAACAGAGAATGGATAAATGAATCGTGACATTTTCAAACAATGGCATACACTCTGTGGCAGATAAAATGAAGGAAACAGATTCTACATGAGTCACATAAAGCTCAAAGACTTATTAGGGTAGAGTAAATTGTAAAGAATACACATATGACAAGATTTATACAGATAAACATATCTATATATGCACATATGTATGAGGCACTCTGGTGGCACAGTGGTTAAAGCATTCGTCTGCTAACCCGCCAGCCTTCTGGTTAGCAGTCAAATGTCTTAGGCACTGCACCACCAGAGCTCCTAACCAAAAGGCAGGTGGTTGGAACCCACTAGCTGTTCTGCCAGAGAAAGAGGAGGCAGGAGGCACTGTGCTTCCATAAAGATTACAGCCTTGGAAACCCTACAGGGTAGTTTGCCCCAAAGGGTCACTATGAGTCAGAATTGGCTTGATGGCAGCGGGTTTGGTTTCTTTGTTTTTTTGGGAGTGTGTGCATGTGTATACTTTAAAACATGTAGTACATTCCTAGATAATGAAAGCAAAAAAACTATACAGTACAGGAAGGACAAGTACCAATTTCAAGATAGCGTTTATCTCTAGATAAGGAGAGAGAAGAGGGCAATGGACTCAGAAGGGTTACAGAGATGTCTTCAGTACTGCAATGTTTTATTTCCTTTAAAGACAATCAGTTAAATGTGGCAAAACAATTACTGTTGTCAGCTGTGTGGAGTCGGGCCCACTCGTGGTGACCCGTGTGTTACAGAGGAGAGTAGTCCCATAGGGTTTTCTTGGCTGTAATCTTTACAGAAGCAGTTTTCCAGGCCTTTCTTCAGTGCTGCCTGTTGGGTGGGTTCAAAGTGCCCACCTTTGGGTTAGCTTGTTGTTGTTATGTGCCGTCGAGTTGGACCCGACTCATAGCGACCCCTCCCTTGGGTTTCCGAGGTAGTATCACTACAGAAGTAAATTGCCCCATCTTTGATCACAAACTACTCATGCTGCTCCAGCTCCTGTCTGGATATATTTGTGTTGGTTGGATCACTGTCTGTCCATCTCTGTTTTAATATTTCAGACCACCAATAAAATAAGAGAGAATATGCCCTCCCCTGCAGAGTGGTGACACTGCCTAACAGTCTTGCACTGGTCTGAGTTTCAACATTTTATTTTCTGAAGTCCCTTGGCTCTACTAGACCATGTGATCCTCAACCTTTATGACCATGAGACCAGAAGAACCAGATGGTACCCAGCTCCTCTGTCAACCCCTTGGAGGGGGATCAGTGCAGATCCTGGATAGAGCAGGAGAACAATATGGAACAAAACTCAACTTTTTTTTTTTAAAAAAAAGACCAGGTTTGCTGGTATGATACAGCCTGGTGAGAACCCCAAGATTATGGCTCCTAGTTACCTTTCAGGTCTGGAACTAAACTCACTCCTGTGGCTTCCAAACAATATACAGGCCTATGGGCTGAGCATTTACATCGGGCAGACACGCTCCCTAGAGTGATCAATCCTGGGAAAACAGAAGGGCAATGTTTGCACAGGGAGACAGCTCAGGGGGCAGGAATGCACAGGAAAGAAGGACACAGGGAAGAGGTAACTACTACGGGGAGAAAGTGAGAAGAGAGCTGTTACACTGTGGGGAACTGGAGGCAATGTCACGAAACAAAACACATATGAACTGTTTTATGGAAAATGAATTTGCTCTGTAAGCTTTCATCCAAATCACAATAAATATTAAAAAGAAAAAATAAAGTCCCTTGGCTCTACTGGAAACAGTCTGGGTTGTGCTAACCTAGACAGCCAGTCCATCTGCTCTGAAAGGCAAGGCCAGCCCTGGTGTGCTCAGCTAGCCTGCCTCAGCCTCGGCTGAACTCCCCCCTTCACCAACTCCCTCCTCTGCCTGGTCAGTCTAGGTTTTGCTTCTTCCTCCAGGATCCCACATGGTACCTCCCTGCACAGTTACACAGATTTAACTATGTGGTAATTGCCTGTTTTGCCCGGAAGTCCCAGAGCAACAAGAGAGACCTTTTTATCCACTGGCACATTGGAAGTGACAATAATCACAGGCTCGAGTGAAAAACGCAGTGTGCACCTGCTCATTCCTAGGTAATGCAGCAACTCCAAGGAACTGGAGACCTGGTCCTGGAGTTGTTCTGCACCTGGTCCTCTAGCGGAGCCTCTGACCACCCTAGGGGTGGGTCCCTTGTGAGTCTCTCCTGAGTCCAGGGGACCATGTCCTCAGGAGGAGGGAGCCCGGAGCAGACTGTGCCCTCTTCTCTCTGATTATACATTGCAGGAGATGGTGCCAACATTAACATCCACACTGCACACATTTGTAAATATTTTTGTTCAGAGACCCAAGGGGGTCATACAGCATGAGAATAGGTATTTTACCAAACTAGGGAAACTCTGTTTTTCTCCCTCTATTCCAAGTTCTCTGCAATATGGTTTTATTATCTGAATAAAAACTTTTAAGAATACAAAAGCCTGTATTATCTAAGGATGACAAGTGTTTTAATGTTTCCATAGATTGAATGTCCTGCCTTTCACATTTTCCTTTTGAAATGAGCACTGTGTGTCTGTGTGTGTGTGTGTGCGTGCGTGCGTGGGCGTGTATTTGTATAATGTCAGGGTGTTCATGGATGAGATCAACAAAAGTATGTCACTCAGTAGAAAAGAAGTCCTAAAACTGAGGCCTGGGTCCATTTTGCATTTAAGCAAATGTAAAGAAATGAAGAGGAAACAGCAAAAAAGAGACTCAAAGGTGCTCTTAGGAACTTGAAGGAAAATCAACAGAACGTGGTATCCCAGGAGCTCCGTGAAGGGGGAGAAGGTGATTTTGTCTCAAACACTGTTCCTAAGCCAAGTAGGAGGAGGTGAGAACTCCCTCTGGGTTTCACACCATGAATGTCATGGCTGATCCTGACCTTGACTTCTGTGGAATGATGGAGACAACAGCCTGCTGGGAGCAGATGCCAGAGAGAACAGGATGAGAGGATGGTGAGACAGCAAGTTTCGACAACAGTGGGAGGACCGTGTTCTAAGGAGGGAAGAGTAACAAGAGGCATGTGGGTTCCAAGGAGAAAAACAAGTAAATGGGAGATATGACAACACATTTGTGTGCTGATGGGAGTGATCAAATAGGGAGAGATGGGCCCATCACACACAAGAAAGGGCAGTGAGGGGGTAAGATTCTTCCCAATTATACAAAGGAGGAAGCTCAAGTTGAGAGGTGAATGACTTTGCTTAATGTCACACAGCTAGAAAAGCTACAGTTTGGGATTCAGATGCGGGCTGCTGGCTAAATCTGTCTTAATGATTTCCCCTGCTTGGATTCAGATCTTCTGGCATCTCAAGTTCAAGATCAAATCCCACCTCTTCCTTGTCACTTTCTTCAAACAGCCAAGCTAGGAATGTTCTTCCTTCCTCCCCCTGGCCTCTCATTCCACTTAATCTTGATTTTTATTTTATTACAGCTATTCATTTTATGCCTCCTGTGGTGCAAGCACTTAATGCACTCAGTTGCTAATCAAAAGGTTAGAGGTTCAAGTCCAGAGGCACCTTGGAAGAAAGACTTGTAGATTTCCACTGAAAACCCTAAGAAGTACAGTTCTACCCTGACACATACGAGGTCGCAACGACTCAGAATCAATTCGATGGTGGCAACTGGAGACAAAAGAAAAACACTATTATCATTAAGTGTCTTAAAGGCATAGAACATGGATTAAAAAAAGGAAGAAAGCCCACTGACATCCAGTCAATTCCAACTCATAGCAACCCTTCTTAACACAGAGATGTTGCTGTTAGGTGCCATCAAGTCATCTCCAACTCATAGTGACCCTATGTACAGCAAAAAGAAACACTGCGTTGTCCTGGGCTAGGCCCCTGGTCCTTGCTGTATCGGAACCCATTGTTGCAGCCACAGTGTCAATGCATCTTGTTGAGGATCTTCCCTTTTTGCTGACCCTCCACTTTACCAAGCATGATATCCTTCTCCAGGAAACTGTCCCTTCTTACAGAATGACCAAAGTAGGTGAGACGAAGTCTGACCATTCTTGCTTCTAAGGAGCATTCTGGCTGTACTTCTTCCAGGACAGATTTGTTAGTTCCTTTAGAAGATATCTTTGTTCTTCAGCACTTGAAAGAGATCTTTTGCAGCAGATTTCCCCAGTGCAATACTTCATCTGATGTCTTGGCTGCTGCTTCCATTGGTGTTGATTGTAGAACCAAGTAATATGAAGTCTTTAACAACTTTGATCTTTTCTCCATTTATCGTAATGCTGCTTATTAGTTCAGTTGTTGTCTTCAATCTTCATCATTAAGTACTTCAAAAGTCATCCTTATTTTCATCAAGCAAAGTTGTGTCATCTGCATATCCCAGGTTGTTAATGAGTCTTCCTCCAATCCTGATGCCACATTCTTCTTAATATAGTCCAGCTTCTCAGATTATTTGCTCAGCATACAGATTGAGTAAGTATGGTAAAAGGATACAACTCTGACACACTCCCTTCCTGATTTTAAACCATGCAGTATCCCCTTGTTCTATTCAAACAACAGCCTCCTGGTCTATGTACAGATTCCTCATGAGTACAATTAAGTGTTCTGGAGTTCCTATTCTTCTCAATGTTATCGATAATTTGTTATGATCCACACAATCGAATGCTTTTGCATAGTCAATAACATACAAGTAAACATCTTTCTGGTATTCTTTGCTTTCGGCCAATATTCAGCTGACATCAGCTGTGATATTCCTCATTCCACATCCTCTTCTGAATATAGCTAGCATTTCTGAAAGTTCTCTGTCAATATACTGCTGCAACCATTTTTGAATTATCTTCAGTAAGGGTTTACTTGCGTGTGGTATTAATGATATTGTTTGATAATTTCTACATTCTGTGGGATTACCTTTCTATGGAATGGGTCTCTTCCAGTCAGTTGGCCAGGTAGCTGTGTTCCAAATCTCTTGGCATAACTGAGTGAGTGCCTCCAGCATGGCATCCATTTGTTGAAACATCTCAATGGGTATTCCATCAGTTGCTGGAGCCTTGTTTTTCACCAATTCCTTCAATGCCGCTTCAACTTCTTCCTTCAATACTATTGGTTCTTGATCACATGCCACCTCTTGAAACCAATTCTCTTTGGTACAGTGACTGTGTATTCCATCCATCTTCTTTTAATGTTTCTTGCATCATTCAATATTTTGCCCATAAAATCTTTCAATATTTCAACTTGAGGCTTAAATTTGTTTCTCAGTTCTTTCAGCTTGAGAAATGAGGAGTGTATTCTTCCCTTTTGTTTTCTAACTCCAGGTCTTTGCACATTTCATTATAATAATTGACTTTGTCTTCTCGAGCTGCTCTTTGAAATCTTCTCCTCAGCTCTTTTATCTTGTCATTTCTTCCATTTGCTTTAGCTACTCTCTATTCAAAGGCAAGTTTCAGAGTCTCTTCTGACATCCGTTTTGGTCTTCCTCTCATATCTTTGTAATGACCTTTTTCTTTCTTCATGGATGATGTTCTTGATGTCATCACACAATTCCTCTGGTTTTCGGTCACTGGTGTTCAATGCATCAAATCCATTCTTCGGATGGTCTCTAAATTCAGGAGAGATATAATTAAGGTGATCTTTTGGCTCTTGTGGACTTCTTTTAATTGTCTTCAGCTTCAACTTGAACTTGTATATGAGCAGTTCATGGTCTATTCCACGATCAGCTCCTGGCTTTGTTTTGGCTGAAGATATTGAACTTCTCCATCACCTCTTGCCACAGATGTAGTCAATCTGATTCCTGTGTACTCCATCTGGCAAAGCCCATGTGTATAGCCACCATTTGTGTTGTTGAAAACATGTATTTGCAATGAATAAGCCACTGGTCTTGCAAAATTCTATCATGTGATCTCCAGTGTTATTTCTATCATCAAGGCCATATTTTCCAACTACCAGTGATTCTTCTTTGTTTCCAATTTTTGCATTCCATTCACCAGTGATAATTAACACATCTTGATTGCATGTTTGGTCGATTTCAGACTGTAGAAGTGGGTAAAATTTTTCAATTTCTTCATGTTTGCCTTTGATGGTTGGTGCATAAATTTGATTAACAGTAGTAGTAACTGGTCTTCCTTGTAGGCATATGGATATTATCCTATCACTGACAGCATTATACTTCAGAATAGATCTTGATCCATTCTTTGTGATGATCAATGCCATGCTGTTCCTCTTTGTCATTCCCAGCACTGTAAATCATATGGTTGTCTGATTCAAAATGGCCAAAGCCAGTCCATTTCAGCTCACTAATAATGCCTATGATATTGATCTTTATGCAGTCCATTTCATTTTTGAGAACTTCTCATTTTCCTAGATTCATACTTCATTCATTCAGTGTTCCAATTACCAATGGATGTTTGCAGCTGTTTCTTCTCATCTTGAGACATGCAACATCAGGTCCTGAAAGCTTTAGTCTATCCATATCATTAAGGTTCCCTCTACTCTGAGGAGGCAGCTCTTCCCCAGTTGTATTTTGAGTGCTCATCTTCTGGCACTATATTGGAGAATATTTCAGGACTATTCATAAGTTTTCCAGTAATATATCTGACAATGTTTCACTGCTATTCATAAGGTTTTCACTGGCCAATTCTTTGAAAAGTGGATGGCCTCTTCCTCCTTCTGAGTCTGTCTTACTTTGGAAGCTCCACTGAAACCCGTCCACCATGGCTAACCCTGCTGACATTTGAAACACTGGTGGAATAGCCTCCAGCCTCACTGCAACACGCAAGGACAGAGCATAGGATTTCCAAAGATATAAATCTTTATGAAATCAAATTGTCTCTTATTTCTCCCACAGAGTGGCTTGTGGGTTTGAACCACTGGCCTTTTGGTTAGCAGTCAAATGCTTTTAAGTACCATGCCACCAAGCCTCTTTATCCTTCCCATCCCCACACACAGTACCTGGCACATGGTAATACCTAAATCAATGTTTGCTGCAGATAGGGAAAGGGAGGGAGAGAAAGATAAAGGGATTGATGGAGATTATAACCTAATGTAGTAAACAGCCTTGGGATAGAGCACTTAAACTCAGAGGCAAAAAAACAAAAGACACCAAGAATATAGCCTGAGATGTTCCAAGAAGGTCAGCCTTGAGGAAGATAATCCACCTGGTATGGATGCCTTCCAGAGCTAGGAGATAAGGCACATGGTCATAACTTCCAAACCAAAAAGACAAACTCACTACCATCTTGTCAGATCCAACTCATAACGACCCATCCTTGGGTGTCCGAGGTGGTATCACTACACAAGTAGATTGCCCAACCTTCCTTCTGAAGAGTGGCTGGTGGGATTGAACCACCAGCCTTGTGGTTAGCAGTCAAAGTCTTAGGTGCTATGCCATCAGAGCTCAGGGGCTTATTTTTGTCCTTCTCATGGGTTAAGGAGCCCCAGTACTTGGGAATGAAATAGGTATACATAATCATAAGCTTTACCTCAATCTACATTAACCCTGTACTTCAATCTTTTTTCCTTTTATTGTCATTGGTCCAGTTGTGAGGATTTTAATTTTTTTTATGATGAGGTATAATCCATACTGCAGACTGTAGTCAAAGATTTCATATTACCTGGATCCACAATTAGCACCAATGGAAGCAGCAGTCAAGAAATCAGAGGATATACTGCACTGGGCAAACCTGCTACAAATGACCTCTTTAAAGTGCTGAAAAGGACTAAGGTGTGCCTAACCCAAGCCACAGTATTTTCAAACACCTCATATGCATATGAAAGCTGCACAATGAATAGGTAGCATAGTGCCTAAGGCACTTGACTGCTAACCAGAAGGCTGGCGGTTCAAACCCATCAGCCACTCCTTGGAAGGAAGGTTGAGCAATCTACTTCCGTAGTGATACTGCCTGGGCAACCCAAGGTGGGGTTGCTATGAGTCAGGGATGATTAGATGGCACATAACAACAACTACAACAAAGAAGAGTTGATGCTTTTGAGTTGTGGTGCTGGCAAAGAATACTGAAGGTACCATGGACTTCCAGAAAAACTATTAAATTTGTCCTGGAAGAAGAGCAGCTGGAATGCTCCTTGGAAGGAAGAATGGCCAGACTTCATCTCACCTGCTTTGGTCCTGTTGTCAGATGGGACCATTCCCTGGTAAAGTGGAGGGTCAGTGAAGAATGGGAAGGCCCTCAATGAGAGGGATACAGTGGCTGCAATGATGGCTCAGGTATAGCAAGGATTATGAGGCTGGCACAGGACCAGGCAGGCAGTGTTTTGTTCTGTTGTCCACGGGGTCACTATGAGTCAGAGCCCACTCGACAGCCCTAACACCAACATATGAATCTTGTACTGAAGACGGGCGAACTCTGAGAAATACTGAACTCTGAAATACTGTCCATTCCCCACTTATGCCTAAATGATTAAACTCTTTCTTCTCTCTTCTGAGTGTGACTGAATGGACTCTCTGTCACTCTGGGTACAGGCCCGTGCTTGTGGGTAACAGAGGGAGGAAGGGAAACCTTTTTCACAAAAACTTACAGATTTGACATCTAATACATCATGGCCTGCTTTTTCTGCACCGGACTATGGGACTGTATTTACTTTAAACTTTCCTCCTAGGAGCTGTTATCTCTTTAGTCATGTCCCCGGCTGTTTCCTGGATCCACTCCAGACCTGCCACTTCCTGTTAATGATAAATCAGACTCGCAAAACGCTCTGCAAAGGGGAAGGCCTTCCATGTGTGCACCTGTTAGGTCAAGAACCACCTGGAGAGGAATTTTACCATCTGCTAATTGCGGCTGGGAAGAAGCTGCAGATGGACCCTGAGCATTTCAATTCTCAAGCCCCTGCTGGTCTCCGGCCCAGTGCCAGGTCCTGTGATGGGCAGGAGGGACACAACGAGGAACAAGAAGACATTGTTCCTGCCTTAACCGGGCTCACGGTTTCATGGGCCGGGGGGGGGGGGGGGGCTGGCATCAGCAGAGCCTGCCATGTGCTCTGGTGGCGAAGCACTGGCCCATGGGTGAGCAGAGACAGGAGCAGGGCTTCACGGCCTGGAGGCAGATCAGGGATACTACAAGGGGAAGATGAGTTCGCCATCCGCCTAGCCTCCCTGTGGCGCGGACTCCCAGCTGCCTACTCCTAGAGCCATCCTTCCCTAGTTTGCGGTCTTAGGGAAAAGCAGCCTTTCACTATTGAGTATAATGTTAGCTTCCTATATATGTTCTGCCTTAAGTTAAAAGGAACTCTGGTGGTACAATGGTTAAGGCATTTGGCTGCTAACCAGAAGGCCAGTGGTTCAAACCCAGCAGCCATTGTGCAGGAGGAAGACGAGGCAATCTAATTCAATACAGACTTACAGTCTTGGAAAGCCTGTGGGTTGCCATGAGTCAGAATTGACTTGATGCAGTGGGTTTGGTTTTTGGTTTGGTGTAAGTTAAGGAGTCCTTGGGTGGCACAAACAGTTAACTGCTCGACCACTAACTGAAAGGGTGGCAGTTCAAACCTACCCAGAGATGCCTTAGAAGACAGCCCTAACAATTCCTTCTGAAAGTCACAGAGCCTTGAAAACCCTATGGGACAGTTCTATTCTGCACATACGGGGTTGCCATGAGCCGGGATCAACCTGATGACAGCTAACAACAATCAAATTAAGGAAGTTCCCCTCTATGCCTATTTCCCCTGAGAGTTTGTAATCAGGAATGGGTCTAGGATTTTGTCAATGCTTTTTCTGCATCAATTAATAAGATCGTGTGATTTTTCTTCTTTAGTGTGCTAGTTGATATGGTAGATGATACTGATTGATTTTTGAATATTGAACCAGTCTAGCATCCCTGGAATAAACTCTACTTGGTTGTGGAGTTTATTCTTTTTATGTATTTCTTAGTTCTATTTGCTAATACTTTGTTGATTTTTGCATCTATATTCATGAGGGATAGTGGTCTGGTGCTTCCTTTTCTTATGCTGTCTTTGATTTTCAGACCAGGTTAATCCCAACTTTGTAAAATGAATTGTGAAGTGTTCCTTCCCCTTCTATTTTCTATTTCCACTTATTTTTTCTGATTCTTTGGGTCAGCTAGGCAAGTCTGGTCTGCACTGGTTTGGTCAGTCTCTACAGTTAGCTGGCAGCTCTTCTGGGATGCCTGGTCTGGGATAGCTTTGTTCACATTGCTGCCGTTGGCAGCCTGGCTGGTCTAAGGAGCCATGGTTCCTCATCTTGGCTTGACTTGGCCTCTCAGCCTCCAGCAGGCTAGCTCAGACTTCTTCACTTGATGGTCTCAGAGTTCCAAACAGCAGCAAGACAGGGTAAGCCAATACATTTGTAACTCTTTGCTTGCATCACATTATCTAATGTTCAATCGGCCAAACCAACTCTAGAGTCAAGGGATGGAGAAAGACAGTCCACTGCTTGATTGGAAGAACCACAACATTGTATTGCAAAGGGAACTGAATACAGGCCCAGGAGGAGTTTTCCCATCAATTTTGCAAATGATCTATTACACTGTCCTTAAACCAGAATCAAAAGGGCACAGAGCCCATTCTAAACAACCAGGAAAGAAACCCACAGTGCATAGGGACAGGGCCTGGACTTAGTCCTTCTACTGCCAGACACCTGCTGCTAGAGTGCCTGGGGGAGCTCTGGGCACCTGGGTGCCTGTGAGCCTCAGCCTCCCTGGTCTGGTCCAGGCTCCCTCTCGCAAACTGACCAGCCATCTACCTGGGTCCCCTCTTCTCCAAACCCATGCTGCATCCAGAGAAAATGTTCTAACATGCTCTCCTCTTGCTCTCAAAAAAGTGAAGGCCCCCACTTCCAGCATGCAATGCAGGCTGCCCTAGTCACACAGTACTTCTGGGACAGAAATACTACTAGTCAGTGGTTCTAAAAATTAGACATGCATTTCTTCACAGCTTAGGGGGCTAGTAGTTGGCATTCACAGTATCAGCCTAAGGGAAGGCTCACTCGACCTGCTCTGGAGAGAAACCTATTTCAGTTCTATTCTGAGCAAGGTTCCTTGGTGATCTCCATGTGGCATCTTTCTTCCTCATCTTTGCTTGCTTCTTTGCGCCTAAGGAGCTCTGGTGGTGCAGAGCCTAAGCCATTTGACTGCTAACCAGAAGGCTGGTGGTTCAAACCTGCCAGCCACTCTGTAGAAGGGAGATGGGGCAATCTACTTCCGTGAAGAAGTCCTGCCTTGGAAACTGAATGGGGGTCTCTATGAGTCAGATTCAAGTCAATGGCAGTGGGATTTTTTTTTTTTTTTTTTTTTTGGTGCTGTCTGTGCCTAATCTGCTCTTTTTATATCCCCAAAGTGGGTAGGTATAAAGCACATCCTACACTGATATGACCTCATTAACACAGCAAAGAAAACCCTATTCCCAAATGAGATTATATCCACAGATACACTGGTTGCTATCAACTGGATTCTGACTCCTAGCAACCCTAAAGGATAGAGTAGAACTGCCCCAGAGGGTTTCCAAGGCTATAATCTTTACAGAAGCGGAGTGCCACATCTTTCTTCCAAAGAGCAGCAAGTGGGTTCGAACCACCAACCTTTCAGTCAGCGACCGAACACTTTCACAGTTTGGGGGGACACAATGCAGTCTATAATACAGGTCATGAGATTAAAGATAAATTCTGGCCTTGGAGTCAAACAAGGCTGCTTATAAATCTGGCTTCAATGACTTACCTAATACGTGAGTTTGAACAAGTTAATTAACCTCGTTAAACTGCCGTTTCTCCTCCATAATTTGTGTGTTAAGGGTCTTGCATAATGCCACGGTACAAGGTGCCTTTGCTGACAGCGCCATCGCTGGCTGTAAAGCAAGTGGAGTCTTGATCCAGAGGCGAGGATGTACACAGCTTCCAGGGCATCCAAACAGAAGGGGATTGTTTTCTTTAAGTTTTAACTTGCATCAAACAGAACCACCTCTGCAAAGTAATTTATTTGCTGCCTCTGGGCTCATGTTTGGAAGGCCTCCCCCGGTCCCAGGCTGATTTTCCAAATATTAACAGATGTCAAGAGCCTGCACAAAGCCAAGAAGATAAAATCACTCTTCAGGATAAGGAAGGGCAAGGCCAGGTCACCAAGCCAGCGGGGAGTCAGGAGTCAGGTCTCATGAGCAAGCAGGGTGGACGTGGTGAATGGGCCATAAGGCAAACGTCCATCCAGGGTGGGAGGTGGGGGAGGGCTGCCAAGAGGGAAGGCTGGACTTGTCCAGTTGGAGCGGAACAACTCTTTTTCAGAAACCACCTACTATGTGCCAACTTATTACATACCTCTTTAATCCTCTCAAAACCCATGAGAAGTTGATTGTATCCATCTTACGAGACATGAATTTCAATCACATAGATGTTAAATAAGCTGCCCAAGTTCATACAGGTGTATGGGGCAGAACTGGGATCCAAATGCAGGTCCACCGAATTCTTAACACCACCTTTTTTTTCCCTATGCCACTCCTCCTTGGAGACTTCTACACTGTTAGGGGAGGAAGTGTCCTCAGGCCTTGATTAAGGTCAGCTTTCTGTTGAAAAATTGAGAAACTGAGGCTTGTAAATATCATGCAAGCTTCCCAGGTCCCAGAGCTATGAGGAGTGGAAACATAATGGGATCCAAGCAACAGAGCTCCCATCAGCCCAGATCAGATCTTCCAGTCCATCCTCAGTGAAACCCCTGCAGTTCTGATAGCCGGCGCTTAGCTCACGGTTTCCTATCTTCCTGTCTGTGTGTCCATCACATTGCCAAGTCCCTCTTCACAGCCCTCCAGGCTTAACTGCTCCTCACTCATTCACAATTACACATCCAGATGCAACCTCTGCAGCAAGCACTGTGTGGGATGCTGGAAACATCAAGTTAAATGAAGTAGAATCCTTGCCCTTGGGAAGCTACGTTCTACGGCAAGACAACAGCACTGGGAGACCATCATAGACATGGACTCTGATCATTTCCCCATAGGACTTTCTTCACTTGAAGGAATCCCTGCCATTTCTTCTGTAGAAAGCGATGCATTTGTATTTTTAAAAGATCTTGCTGGCTGTGCTGTGAACAATGAGTTGGAGGGAGCACAGGAGGTGGCAGGCCACCCAGCCACTCAGGATGTTGAGAGAATATGGCAGCTAAAAGCTGATGCAGGTGTGGCAAGCACTTGTTCACTTGCAGCCAAAAATGGCTTTCTGCCCAACAGGTAAAAGCCAAGTGCCAACTTGGAGACACTCCAGAGCCTGGGACCCCAAAATCTCCTCTGATTTTTGTGGGACTCTTGCTCCTCCCACCCAAATTGGGTCCACAACCTCAGAGTTGCCTGAAGGAATTGTCTGTGTAAGCAGTCTATGTGGATTCTGGTGGCCCCTGATCTCTAGTAAATAAATTTTCCGTGGAAAAAAAAAAAAAACCTGATGCAGGAGAAAACTGAGGGAGACACAGCAAGGAGGAAGTGAGGGCACTAGAGGCAGGAAGTATCAAGAAGGTCCAATGACTAGTAAACAGCACTTGGTGACTGGTTGGCAAGAGTAAGAAGGAAGGGAAGGAGCAGCTGGTCTTGATGAGCTTGGTGACTGTGCTCAGGTTTAGGCCTGGAGCACAGGTGGTGGTTAGTTGTTGTCAAATCGTTTCTGACACTCATGACAACCCCGTGTGTGCAGAGTAGAACTGCTCCACAGCATTTTGAAGGCTGCCTTCCAAGGCACCTCCAAGTGGGTTTCAGTGACTACCTTTCAGCTAGTAGCCATTTGCACCAACCAGGACTCGGGAGGTAGGCTGCATTATATGCAGAGCACACAGCCCCTGCAAATACAAACCTTTAACAGACTAATAGAAATCTACTGAAAAGAAGAAGAAATAATTACCTCCAAGTTCCAGTTCAATACTTCCTGGGCTCATTGCTCTGACTGGCCTGACCTCCTAGGTACAAGGCACTGTCATTGAAAGTAAGGAGGTAGAGGTTACTCTGGGATTAAAATCCACACAAACTAAAGGGCCCCCCCTTGGCATGGCCTTCATCTCAGGGGAGGAGGGGCACCCTCCCATTGGAGGAACCTCTGGCTTTTGTCAAAGACAAAGGAAAGGTGCACATTTAGTGCTTAACCAAATTTTATTAAACTTCTTTTAAAGGATAAAATCTATGCACCTTGACAGGGCTGGCAGATGATGTTTCCACATGTGTATTTGTATGTGCTATACGAACGTCCAGGTGTACAGTAGAGTTGATAAGGGACAAGGTTATGGTAGCTTCTTGGCCACAGCCAGCTACCCTGAGAGATTGAATAGTTGAACCTGTGGGCTGGGGACCACGGTTGCCAGGGCATCAAACTTAATTGGCATAACTTACTACACAAAGACATTATTCTACATCCTACTTTGGCGAGTAGCAACTAGAGTCTTAAAAGCCTGCAAGCGGCCATCTAGATGCAGCAAGGAGTCACTCCTCATCCAGAGCAAAGGAGAATGAAGAAAACCAAAGAAATACGGAAACGATTAGTCCAAGGGACTAGTAGATCATGCAATCCTCAGTCTATGTGACCATGAGACAGAAGAACTAGATGGTGCCCAGCTAACACTGTCAACCACTTGGAAAGGGATCAGTGCAGGAGATCCTGGATAGAGTGGGAGAACAATGTGGAACAAAACTCAAAATCATTAAAGAAAAAAAAAAAAAAAGACCAGGTTTGCTGGTCTGATGAGACACCTGAGACTATTGCCTCTAGTTACCCTTCAAGTCTGGAACTAAACTCACTCCTGTAGCTTCCAGCCAAACAACAGACAGGCATATGGGGTGAACATTTACTTTAGGTAGACTCACTCCTTGTAGTGATCAATTGTGGGAGAAAAGAAGGGCAGTGTTTGCACAGGGAGATAGCTCAGTGGGTGGGAATGCATGGGAGGGAAGGATACAGGGAAGAGGTAACTACCAGGAGGAAGTGGGAAGAGAGGTATCACACTGTAGGAAATTGTAGTCAATGTCATGAAATGAAAGGTGTATGAACTAGTGTGTGGAAAATGAATTTGCTCTGTAAACTTTAACCCAAATCACAGTAAAAATTAAAAGGAAAAAAAAAAAACAACTATGTAGCTCAAAACATAATGATATACCCAGCAATAAAGAGAAATGAAGTTCTGACACATATTGCACATGGATGAACCTTGGAAACATCACACTGAATAAATATGTCCATCAAAAAGGACAAATATCACATGATCCCACTTATATGAGATAAGCAAATGTATACAGATCGAAGCTAGTTCATTGGTGCTTATCAGGGCTGAGAGAGAGAGAGTGCATAAGGCATCTAAGAACTCAGAGGATGTCAGAAGACTCTTTATCCTACACTTTGGAGAGGAGGGGTCCAAGGCCTGTAGGAAGGAACTAAGGAATGGAACTTGCCATAAAGCAGTTGAGGAAACTTAGTTTTCCATCTTCCATGGTGCAGTGATGCACTCGGATTATGGTGTTGGCAAAGAACATTGAATACACCACGGACTTCCAGAAGCATAAACAAACTTGTCTTGGAAGAAGTATAGCCGGGGTGCTCCTTAGAAGCAAGGATGGCAACGCTTTGTCTTGCTTACTCAGGACATGTTATCAGGAGGGAGCGATCCCTGGAAAAGGATATCATTCGTGGTAAAGTTGAGGGTCAGTGAAAAAGAGGAAGACTCTCAATGAGGTGGATGGACACAGTGACTGCAGAAAGAGGCTCAGACACACCTCTTACGTGTGAGGATGGCACCAAACTGGGCAATGTTTCATTCTGTTAAACATGGGGTCACTAGGAGTCGGAGCTGATTCAATGGCAACTAACGGCAACATGGTGCTAAGGAGAATCTGGATCCCTACCGCCCACAGTTAAAACGCAAATTCTATGTTAGACTCTTGTTTCAACTACCTCTAGCCTTTTTCACGGCATTAGCTGTAGGATGCAGTGAGGGGCCAATAGACAATGAAGAACCATGTGAGAAGGTATAGAGCTAATTCAGTAGCTGCCCATCTTCACTGTCATTCTCATAAAGGGGACCCCAGGGCCTGGAGAGGAGGGATTGCTATTAAACCAGACTCACACTCTGACTCTTTAGAATAAACCAACCACACAGACAGATAGCTGTAATTTTCAGGCAATTGCATAAAATGAATTTAAGCCTGTCAGCTAGTATTTGGGCTGCTTTTAGAAAGTTCTAATTAATGAACATTGACAACTTCAAGTTGTGAACAATTTCATCTATTTGGATCAAAAATAATGTCCAGGGAAGCAGGAGTCAAGAAATCAAATGGCGTATTGCACTGAGCAGATCTGCTACAAAAGACCTCTTCAAACTTTTAAAAAGCAAAGATGTCACTCTGATGACTAAAGTGCACCTGACACAAGCCATGGTCTTCTCAATTGCCTCATATGCTGTGAAAACTAGATTACGAAAAAGAAAGGGAGAAGAACTGATGCATTTGAGTTGTGATGCTGGCAAAGGATACACAGTGGAGTGTCAAAGAATGAACCAATCAGTGTTAGAAGAAATACAACCAGAATGCTCCTTAGAAGTGAAGGTGGTGAGACACTTCAGCTCACTTACTTTGGACACATCATCAGGACAGACCTATCACTAAAAAGGACATCATATTTGGTAAAGAAAGGGTTAGGGAAACCTTCCATGAGATAGACTGACACAATGGCAACACTAGATTCAAACATACCCAGAATCATGAAGATAGCACAAGAGCAGGCAACTTTTGTTCTAAGGAAGGTCACCATGAGTTGAAGCCAACTTGACAGCAACTAGCAACAGTAAGAATCAATGACCATCTATCTCTGGTATTGCTGAGACAGGTGGGTAGCTTGGACATTTGGAGTCAAGATACTGGTGACCAGAGTTGGCAAACCAAACAGGATCTTCCAGAACGGAGCCTAAATAGGGCCTCTTCCTGTTCAAGCCAAATGCTCTTATATAGAGCCAACAGGAAGCATCCAAGAAAGGTCTTTATGAAAGATTTAGTGATATTAATTCTTTCATGCACAGTGAGAACATCTCTATCTTACAGGTAGGGATCCTTACTTCTCCTGGAAGTAACACAAGAGGACTTTAATGTTGTTCTATAGTCTTGCCATATCCCTTTGCTTCATCATTCCTTGAAGGTCCTGCCTGGCTCCATCACAGTCTGGAAGGCTCATTCTAGCCCATTCATTCTTTGCTAATCCCACTAAGGGACAAACAGACAGTAGGAGCTGGACTGAGTAAAATGTCTTTGTTGAGTGTTAAGACGTGAAAGGTCCTGGCACACAGTGGGGAATCCATAATTGTGAGTAGGACCTGAGTATTCATCTGTTGATATAATTCCTACATTTTGGGCTATAAAGAACATTTATCCTTTAAGGGATGACCTGGACCAGAGGGGGTAGGCAGAAAGAAGAAAGAGGAAATTGGAATATAAGCCCATCCTTACAATTCTCTCACTAATAAGGAGAGGCCCCATGAGGCAGACAAAGAAGTAGAAAGAGCTTGCCTCAGTGTTTTCAGAGAGAAAAGCTTAAATGTTAATAATAACCCTCTGGAGGCTGGCTGTCCCCAGTTTAACTAAGGGAGCCAGGGGAGCATAGCCCAGGCTTTTCCTAAGTACAGAGGGGGTTCCAAGTTATGCATTTTGAGGCTGCAGTCATTAGGGTTCTATTTAACTCTTTTTGTGGCTCAGAAACTACTGGTTCCCAATTTAGTTCTCCGTAAGGGAAAATCCATTCTCTTACCCATCTCTTCCTATCAGTGAAATGATCTAAAAAGGAAATGAAGAGAATTCAGAAACACGGAACAGGCCTAGGTTATAGGAATAGTACTGTATCACATGCTGGCAGTGATTTGATCTGTAAACTTCCTTAGGGTAGGGATAGAGATCATTGCGTTCATTCCTTCCTCCAGCAGATTTTGTGAAGCACCTGCTCAGAGATGAAAACACGTGGTACCTGATTTACAAGGACTTTCTGATTAAAAGTGAAGTTAGGAAGGAATTTAGGGAAAAAAAGTAGGAAAGGAATTGGAAAAGAGTAGAAATTTGGAAAAGTTAATGTTAGGAGGAAAATCTCCAACTCGAGTCCCTGTGGGATGCAAACAATTAACAAATTGGCTGCTAACAGAAAGGTTGCAGGTTCAAATCCCCCTGGAGGCACCTTGGAAGAAAGGTCTCGCAATCTTCTTCCAAAAAATCAACCACGAGAAGCCCTGCAGAGCACAGTTCTCCTCTGGCACACGTGGGCAAACATGAGTCAGAACCAAGTGGAAGGCAACTGTGGGTTTGTTTGTTTGAATCCAGAGGTTATACACCTCCCACAGTTCTTGACTTCTGGTGATTTTGTTCTTACAAAGAGCTTTGTGTAAGTGAGCAGTGTGACCCTCACACTCAACAGGAACTCCATCTAGTTGGGTTTTGTTGTTGTTTTTCATATTTTAAAATGGTTCTCCAATATTGGATAGGGGACTCTTGACACTAACCCTAAATGTGTAGGGGAAGAACAAGGAATGTAGCTACATAAGACTGACTTCATGTTATTGTAGCCATAGAGCCTTGGCAGAGTAACTTAAGCCCCAATTTGCAGTTTCAACAACTTGAAAATAAGAATAACAACACCTATCTCAAATGACTGTTGCATTAGATGGCATAGTGTAAGGATGCCTTCCACCTGGTGCATGTTTACCTATGTTAGTTAGGTCTAGTCTGTTTGTGTTTCTTCAATGCTATTCCTGCACTGTTTTCAAGATTCATCCATGTCATGTTAGTTCTTTTCCTTTGTGTTTCTTTCATCATTGCACTGTTTTTACAATTAGCATACGATGCCAAATAAAGTAAATGAATTGGAAATGAAGGCATTAGCCCAAGCATATAGCAGATAATGTAGTAAAACAAGGTTCACCCTTAAACCCCAGAGGCATCTGGGGCTTTGCTTCCTGCGTAAAAAGATCAGCTATCAATAGTCATTAGTGATTTAGAACTGAATCACTTGCAAAACAATCGGTAAAAGGGTGATAATTTTTCATGCTCACAAAAGATGACCCAATTGGGGCTTCACAATTAATGGCAAGAAATAGTGTTGTCAATATGACACCAACACAGTTCATAATTAATCAGATCCCAGCCCCTTTGTTCACTGGGAAATCTCCTGAGTCTGCTCTCGGTGCCTTAAAAACTAAAAGGTTGACCTTGCCCACTTGCCTAATAATAATTTATAGATGTGTAAACATTTACCACAACAATTACAGGTCGGCCTAATGAAATTTCAGGAGCACAAGTCACGGAAGGCCTGAGTGTGCATCATAAATTCAGAATCAATCCCACAGACTGGGATCTGCAAATAAATTACAAGTCAAGGCCAACCCCTTCAGAGAAGACCTTTTCCAGGGGAGAGGTGAGGATAAGGGCCTGGGGGGTTGTATTCGGACTCCCTGAAAAGCTCTGGACATGTGTGGACTGAGTTTTGAATGCTAAATCAGTGGTACCCTTCACTTGGAATTCAGTAATCTTGATAAACCTCTATTTCCCCATCTGTATAATGGGAGTCTACTACCCATCTGTCAATTGGTCATACTATGGTGGTTTGTGGGCTGCTACGATGCAGACTAGCCAGGCCCGACCCTGCTTAACT
Organism: Orycteropus afer afer; assembly: GCF_000298275.1. NCBI lineage: Eukaryota > Metazoa > Chordata > Mammalia > Tubulidentata > Orycteropodidae > Orycteropus > Orycteropus afer. The sequence continues at coordinate 2,463,220 of NW_006921654.1, forward strand.
TCCGAGGTCTGATGAATTCAGGGTGGTATGGCCATACCTCACACGTACTTTGGTCATGTTGTCAGACTAGTCCTTGCAAAGGATATCATTCTTGGTAAAGTAGAGAGGCAGCAAAAAAGGGGAAGACCCTCATGAGATGGACTGACGCCGTGGCTGCAACAACGGACTCAAGCAAAGCAAAGATTGTGAGGACGGTACAGGAGTGGGCAGCGTTTCCTCCTGTTGTACATGAGGTCACTTGGAGTCAGAATTGACCCCTCAGCACCTAACCACCACCACCACCACATGATGGATGCTGGAAGCTATGCCACCGGTATTTCAAATATCAACAGGGTTACTCATGGTGGACAAGTTTCTTCAGAGCTTCCAGACCAAGGCCAACCAAGAAGCAAGACCTGCTGATCAATTTCTGAAAATTAGCCCCTAAAAACCACATGGATCACAACAGAACATTGTTCAACTTGCTGGCTTTGGACACATCAACAGGAAGGATGGATCCCTAGAGGAGGCCATCATATCTGGGAAGTAGAGGCCCAACGAAGGCAAGGGAGATCCTCGGTGAAACGATGTCACGACAGCCACAACACTGGACTTGAATATGCCGGCCCCCATAAGGATGTGCAGGACCGGACAGCACTTTGTTGTACGTAAAATCACCATGAATCAGAGTGACTCAACAGCAGCTATCTATCTGTAATGGGGGTGGACTGGGGCTTCCTTGCACGGAAAGTACTTCTGAATCAAATTGCTTCATTCATTTGATAAGGACTTATCAATTATCGTCTATATTCCAGAAGTCTGGTGTTTAGTTTGTGCTGAAACTTGGCAGATATGAAATAAATGACAGGTATGACTTGATAAGAACATCCTAATTCAGAGAGCAGGAAGGACGACCACCTGCCACCTCCCCTGGGAGTCACTTCCGTTGGCTGGACAGAGACCTGAGACCCTGGGGCCCCACTGCAGCAGCTCATACAGAGGTCATCCCAAATCGAGAATGGGCACATTCAGGAAAATGATGGCTCCATCTCATGCTCAGAGCTGCAGTCATTGTCGTCTGCTTTGAGCAAACCTGATCCTAGTCACACACACAAAAAAAGCAAATACAAGACAAGTACCGTGAATGCCACACTCAGGCAACACTTTGTCTGTGAATAATCCTAAATGTGGCTATTCAGTATGCATACTTGTGTTTTTCTGAACTATAAACCCCATTTCTGAACAAAGATTGGTTCTAGCTGATTGCTTGGCCACAAAAATCATCTCTGATTTCTTTTTTCTTTCTTTTCTTTCCTCCCTTATTCTTCCTTAAAAGAATCAAATGCAAAGCTTTGAGCTCTTTAATAGTATTTTGGGAGAAAAGAAACCATGCTTTGTTCAGTTGATCCACTTCCTAGTTAACCAATGCCACTGCGATTTGGCTTAAAGGAAGCCTCCCCACTCTAACCAGTTGCCTCAGCATCTTTTCTAACTCATGGAAGCCCCATGGTGTCAGAGCAGAACTACGCTCCACAGAGTTTTCAGTGAATGACATTTTTATAAGTTGATCGCCAGCCCACTCTTCTAAGCTACTCTGGATGGGCTTGAACCTCCAAACTTCTGGTTAGCAGCTGAGTGCATTAACCATTTGCATCCTCAGGGACTCCCCAGATGTAGGCCAAGGGTAAAGAACCAAGTTCATGAAGCAGAGCTCCTGAAACAGAATAGTCCAGTTGCTTGCTGGTTCTATGATCACTGATGAGTTGTTAACTTCCCTGGGCTTGTCATTCACGTATTGTCAGAATTCTGAGGCTATGAAGTAGATATTTACAAAAAGTACTTAAAACCGTGTCTGACAGACTATTGTCAGGTGCCAATGGATCAGTTCCGACTCACAGCGACCCTGTGTACCACAGAACAAAACACTGCCCAGTCCTGTGCCATTCCCACAGTCATTACTATATTGGAGCCCACTGTTGCAGCCACTGGGTCAATCCATCTCACTGAAGGTCTTCTTCTTCACTGAGCCTCTGCTTTACCAAGCATCATGTCCTTGTCCGGGACTGGGCCCTCCTGATAACACAGCCAAAGCACGTGAGATGAAGTCTCATCACCCTCGCTTCTAAGGAACATTCTGGTTGTACTTCTTCCAAGACAGATTCGCTCATTCTTCTGGTAGTCCATGGTATAGTCAATATTCTTTACCAACACCATAATTCAAATGCATCAATTCTTCTTTGGTCTTCCTTATTCACTGTCCAGCTTTCACACGCATATGAGGCAATTGAAAATACTATGGCTTGGGATGAGTGCACCATAGTCCTCAAAGTGACATCTTTGCTCTTAGACACATTAAAGGGTCTTTTGCAGCAGATTTGCCCAGTGCAATACATTGTTTGATTTCTTGGCTGCTGCTTCTATGGGCATTGTTTGTAGATCCAAGTAAAATTAAATCCATGACAACTTCGATCTTTTCTCTGTTTATCACGATGTTGCTTATTGGTCCAGTTGTGAGGGGTTTTGTTTTCTTTGTGTTGAGGGGTAGTCCTTATGCCCCCAATAAATGTGGGCTAGAAGTAGCCTTGTCCTCACAGAATAGGAAGAGGCAGCTCACGTGTTTGCTTCTGCAGTGGGTGAAGAGCCTCTCTTAGATTCATGATTGCATCTGTTTCTGGTTTCTCTCAACCTATTTATACAAAAAACAGAGGGCTGAGTATTTCCCTTGGGTCAGGGGCTCTGTTTCTGATTTTCCCAGCATCACCTCATTGTAGCTCCCCGAAGGGGGCACAGTGTGAGTCCATTATTCACTGGAGCCAAAACTGTGGGATCTCTATTCTATGGAGGAGACACAGAGAGGTGAGCCCTTAAGCCTTGGGCTCCACAGATCCTCCCCACATGGGTGCTTTCTAGTAGTCCCCTCTGGGGCTGTGTCAGCCAGGACACTAATGTTCCTGGGGGAAATGCCATGATTCCCACTCAGGCAGAATGAGTTCCAAAGAAACCCCCTGGCAACAGGAAGAGAGTCCTGGGAGGCTACTCTGATTCCTGCAGTACAAAGGGGGGCCAATGTCCACATCAGGCATCTACCTCCCTCACCAGCTATTTGGGAACAAGGAATATATTCCCTCTTCAGAGCCCCATATGCAGTAGGTAAGCAGTCAGTGTTTGTCACATATTGAGAAGTCACAAACAAATAAGGCAGTGCTCTGCAAAGTCCTCCACCTTCAGGATGGCAGCCCACCTGCTGGAGATGCGTTTCTGGTCAGGGGCTGCCGTGAGTTGGGGCTCTCCCATCACGTCCTTCCATTCACACTGTGGAAGGCAGGTCCTTCTGCACCTGCAGAAAAGCCTGCTCCACACACTGCACCCAGTGAAGTGGCCGAAATGCTTTCTCTGTGGTTTAGGAGGGAAAGGTGGCTCTCCCTCCATCTGCGGTTCACAGTGCTAACTTTCTTTTAAATTTAAAAAAAAAAAAAAAAAATTTTTTTTTCTTAGTGTATTAATATATATATTATTCAAAATTTCAAACTTCCAAATTAGGAAATCACCAAGGGGCTCAAAGCGAGTGGTAGAAAGAGTGGAGTCTTGCTAAGCACTGAGCTGTGGACACTGGAGCAGAGAAAAAGGCTGACCCAGAGGGTGAGCGGGGGCTCCACCTCCCAGCCAAAGGATCCCTGGGAAAGCCTTGGCAAGGGGTTGCCATGGCAACAGGGCTGTACCAGCCCCAGGGCCTTGCTGGGTAAGCACAAATGGATGGCATGCAGGATCCCTCTTTTCATTTGAAAATTATCAGTAATTTGCAATTAGTTGGAGGAAAATTGGAGATGGAAGAAGGGGAATTGCTCCTTTCAGCAAACAACCACTGCTGCAAACTGACTTTTCTCTGGAGTCAAAGTGGAAAGGAAAGAAAACACAGCCTTATGATGAACACAGGCTTTGCAACTAGACCAAAGGATCGAATCCTCACTCTCCCACTTCCAGGCTGTGTGACTTTGGGGAAGTCTCTTAATCTTTCTGGCTTTACTTTCTTCAGCTATAACACTTTGATAAAAATACCCTCTGCATGGCTGATGGGAGAATTAAGTGGAATAATAGAAGTCAGGTCCCCATGTGTAGTGAATGCTCACTTAATGGTGGCCATATTATTATTAATATTTGAGGTTTTCATTCTCTCCTTCTTCTCTTGTCCAGAACAAGTCCTTTTTCAACCCAGCTTGTTCATTCCAGTGATATTTATTAGGCGCCTCTGTGCCCCAGGTATCTTCTAGAAAGCGTGACTCATCACATCAGAGGGCCATGAACGGCCGTGAGTCAGAATTATGTCCTACCCACAACCCTCCAGGGCCCTTCCATCCCCACCTGCTCCCAGATAAGGCTTCCAGGCCCATCAGCCCCCACTCCTCTGCATTCTTTGTTTTACATCTTGCTCTTTATTTACTTACTTATTTAACTTTTTATTGTGATTTTTGGGTGGATGTTTGCAGAGTACACTGGTTTTCCGTTCAACAGTTCATTCACATTCTTTCATGACACTGATTGCAGTCCCCACAACATAGCAGCACTCTTCCCACTGGCTCCCGGACTTTCTCCTACTTTCCTATCCATTCCTGCCTTCTGCACTCTATCCCTGGGCAAATGCTGTCCTTTTGGTCTCCTACGGTTGATTGTTGTAAGGAGTGTTTGTCTCCTGGTGTTACTGTTCACTCCATAGGCCTGTCCATTGTTTGGCTGAAAGTTAAGCCCTGGGTGTCAGTTCAGCTCCAGTCCTGAAGGGTGACTAAGGGTCACAGTCTCAGAGGTTCTGTAAATCTCTATAAGACCACTAAGCCTGGTCTTTGTTTTGTTTTGTTTTTTTTAAGTTTTGTGCCACATTTTTCTCCTACTCTATCCAGGATCTCCTATACTGATCCCTGTCAGAGTGGTTGGCAGTGGTAAGCAGGCACCATCTAGTTCTAGTGTCAGGGTTGTAGAGGGTGACATTCATGTGGTCCACTAGTCCCCTGGACTGATTGTTTCTATGGGTCACTGATTTTCTTCACTCTTCTTTGCTCCACAGGAGGAGAGACCAATAGTTGTGAAATGGAGTAAAGTAAAAACTATTTCCCCCACCTTGGCATCAGGATGGGAATAGATAAGTAAACTAAACTACCACCAACTATTTTCCCACCCCTGACAGATGAGTATTCAGTTCCTTAAAGAATGAATGGAAAACATTCCTTCCTACAGAAGATAGACTGCTAAAAGTATCTTAGAAACAACTCATAAATTAACTCTGGCCATATAACTTGTGACTAGAAGCATAGACTCAACACAAGTCATACCTCCCACTATGAATAGCCTTGAACAAGTTGCTTTTTGAAGCTGCAATTTAGTCATTTGCAAGAATAAGTGACCATGATCATGCATTTCTAGGGTACAGCATTGATGTCCAAGTCTGAATGGCAGGGCCTGGAGTAAAAGTGGTTCTCTTTCGGGAAACTGGGCATAAGCCAGTAAATGCAGAAAGAGCTTGATAAAGATGGGAATGGAGAACTACAAGCCCCTGGCCTGAACTAGCCTGATTGTAAACCAGAAGGAAACCAAGATCATCATGCGATGCACAAAGAAGCTGGCATCCAAAACAGTGCTGGCTGGTGCTATTTCCACCTCACTGTCTTCCCATGAGAAAGTGTGATGTTGACTAATGAAGAATTACCAACCACATTGTAAGCCCCAAGTAATTATGAATTCCATTACCCAGAAACTTGGCCAAGATGCCTCCTGGCTCAAAGAAGTTTCCACTCAAAGAACAGACACCTGGAAAGAGAGCAGGTAATTGGATGGAAAACTGGCTAATTAAGTCCTTCACCAATACCAGGCTGCCAGAGGGTCAGATCACCCAATAAGCAAGGCATGTTGTTGTTGTTGTTGTTATGTGCCATCGAGTCAGCCCCGACTCATAGCGACCCCTCCTTGGGTTTCCGAGGCAGTATCACTACGGAAGTAGGATTGCCCAACCTTCCTTCCGAGGAGTGGCTGGTGGGTTTGAACCGCCAGCCGTCTGGTTAGCAGGCAAGTGTCTTAGCCACTATGCTACCAGAGCTCCTTAATTGTGCTTACTTACTAATCTGTAGTGAACAACCTTTAATGTGGTGAAACTCAAATGAAGTAGGTCACTACATGTAAACCCAGCTGAAATTGTTCACTACAGATTAGTAGGAGCTCTGGTAGCATAGTACCTAAGGCACTTGACTGCAAACCAGAAGGCCGGTGGTTCAAACCCACCAGCCACTCCTTGGAAGGAAGATGGGGCAATCTACTTCTGTAGTGATACTGCCTCAGAAACCCAAGGAGGGGTCGCTATGAGTTGGGTCCGACTTGACGGCACATAACCACAACAACAGATTAGTAAGTAAGCACAATTAAGCCCATGCATAACTTGCTTACTGTAAACCAGTACATATGGTTCTTACTAGTTAATCCACTCCTGTTAACTTCCTTCTCTATGATATGAGAGTGGCAGGGGGAAGAAGTCAGAGGGGACTGTTGTTGTTGTTGTTGTTTGCTATCGAGTCGGCCCCAACTCATAGCAACCCCTCCTTGGGTTTCCTAGGCAGTATCACTACGGAAGTAGGATTGCCCAACCTTCCTTCCGAGGAGTGGCTGGTGGGTTTGAACCTCCAGCCTTCTGGTGAGCAGTCAAGTGCCTTAGGCACTATGCTACCAGAGGGGACTGGAACTATCATATTCAAACCCAAAGTCACTTAGTTAGGAGACCCTGAAGAAGTGAGCTAATCTCTTATACTCCATTTGCTGTATCTATCAAATGGGAATTTTAAGGAAATAAGTGTGTGTGGAACAGTTACAGAAGCTTCCCTGTATTCTACTGTCCTTGATAAGGGACACTGACTGTCATCAGTGAAGGTAACCAGGAGCCTGCTTTATCATCATGCCCATAACAGCAGCTCACATTTTTCAAACACTGGCTCTACAAATCATGGGGATTTATTTTGTTTTAATCCTTAATTGACAAAGGTATTTTTATTATGCCTCATTTGACAAATGGGGCAATCGAAGCTCAGGATTAAGTGATGAGGCCTTTTAACTCCAGAGTTTGCATTCCCGATCCCCGGCCCCACACTGCCTCCACTAATCTAGACCCCACCAATTATGAGGAACCCCGAGGAGCTTTGGCTCTGCATTTGACAGTAGTACTTTAATAGCATCTCACATGTTTGCTACTGCAAGACCTAGCTTAGTTTTCATTTTCTTTTACTGAGGGGCACAGGGTATAGGGCATGGGAAGGAGTACTTTGTATCTGTCGGGCCAGCATGTGACCAAGCTCTGATTAACTCTGGGTGTTCAGCAAACGCTGAGTCTTGTAAATAATTCATGCCACTGGAACACTTTCATCATTGCCACTCACCATTGAGCACCAACTAATATCAACACTTCTGTCCAAGTGTAACTTTTCCAAGGTCAAACAACCACTGTGCAAAAGGGTCAGTCCTAGAAATGTCTCCTTACTCATGGCTTATGGGCAAAGCTTCTTCACCATCACACATCAGCCCAGTTTGCTGAGGACGACTCCAGCTTCACTGGACAGCAGGGTTCATGATCAAGACTTGTTCGTAAAGACTCAACTACTGGTTCCAGTAGAACCCTCAACTATATACTTGTTTAACCTTTAATTCAACAAATATGCACCTATGAAATGCCTACCACAACCATGGTCCTCTATGCCAACTGAGCTGCAGAACCAACTAGCAAGCCGACAAGTGGACCCCTGAATGCCGACCCACCCTTACTGAATCAGCATCTCAAGCATAAGGTCTCATCTTGCTTTTATGTGGTTATCGGCCATTTGTATATATTCTCTGGAGAGATGTTTATTCAAACCCTTTATCTATTTTTAATTTTTTATTACTGAGCTACAAAAGCTACTATATATTCTAGATACAAGCCCTTTGTCAGAAACATATGATATGAAATTATTTTCTCCCTTCTATGGGTTGTTGTGTTTTCACTTTTTTAGTTTATAATTTTTGTTTTTAATTTCAACAATGTCCAGTTTATGTAATTTTTTTCATTGCTTATGTTTCTCTTTTTTTCTGTCATATCTAAGAAATCATTGAATAACCCAAGGTCACAAAGATTTACACCTATTTTTGTTTCTAAGAATTTTATAGTTCTAGCTCTTACATTTAGAACTTTGATCTATCTTGAGTCACTTTTGTATATGGTGTGAGGTAGGGGCACAACTTCATTCTTTTGCAGACAGATACTTAGTCATCTCAATTTCATTTCTTGAAAAGACTATTCTTTTCCCTTTGAATGATCTTAGGACCACACTGGGCCTCAGTTTTCCTTTCTGTCCAAGGTAAGAGGTGGAAGCCCTTATGATGTTCAGGACTCTTCCAAAGCTGCCATTTAGAACGGTGAGTACTCCTTTAAGCAGGGAAGGAAAAGGGAAGATGCTGAGTGAGGGTTTCTCTCCCTCCCCATCCACTCTTGCTGGCTTTTTTTTGTGGCTGTCTACTTAGACCCGTGTAGCACCTCCATAAAACTCAGCAGAGCACACCAGGTGAGGGTTTAGGGCACAAGCAGGAATGGTGGATGGCACCTGTCACAGGCTTTCCCACCATTGTCGCTGGTAAGTTAATTCACTGTCACCTCTAACAGGCATGGTCCACTGACCTCCACCTCCCAGAAAAGGAGTTCACCAAGATGCCATCAAACCACCCATCCACAGTCTCTCCCACCTCCTGTGGCTGGATGGTCCAGCAGCCCCAGAGGCAGGAGACTAAGAGATACTTGTCTTTCTTGCTTCTTGCCAGGCCACTCACTCCAGGCACTGGCATTTCATTTTTCACTGTAACTCACAGACAGTTCTGCTTCACTGTGGTCCTGCAGACCTGTGGAAGCAGCGGACAAGGTGGCAGCTGCCTGCTCGGCCACGAAGGCCATTTCTGCTGCTCAAATCCCCAACAGGGGACACGCCTGGCTTCCCAACACCCTCCTGAGGCTATTTGTTGTTGGTGTTATTTCTTTCCCCCTTTCTTCACTGTCTCCCTCCCCGGAGTATCTGTCTTTACCACTCACTCTCCGGAGGCATTTGTCTGCTGGGAAAATAGCAGCTGACAGCAAAGGTCACTGCGAGCAGTTGTGACTCGCCGCATACAAATGTGCCTTTTAGCTGTGGGCCCTGCGAGGAAGGACCAGGTCCCATTATTGATAAATCCTTGAAAAGAGTCTAATGTATCTTCATTTCAGGGGAAACAACTGCCTTCAAGGTTGCACCAAGAAAATAAAGCAGGCGGCCTGGTGACGGATTCGAGAAGTTGGCATTTTCCCGAAGATTAAAAGATAATAACACTTCTATTAGGATCACTCCGCCACGCTGTATTGATCTCATCAGGGAAGCCACTGCAGGTCTAATATGAACAGAATGCGTTCTGGAATTAATCACGGGGGGTTTTATTACGGTTCATAGGGCGTTTCGTTCAAGCTGCATCGTTTGCAATATTTATGGCTGCGCTCCCCGGCCGTTATTAAGTGCAAGTGGGCCGCGTGGAGCTAGGCCTGCTGGGTTAGAACACAAAGTCATTCTTCAAAAGAAAATCTTATCTAAACTGTGCACACAAAGCCAATTATGTTTTGATTTACATTTTAATTCTGTGGCAAAGGCCCCATGGTGGAGAGGCAAGGGCCGGAGAGGAGGATCCAGAAGGATCAGGTCCACACCTGAGCTCCCCAGCTCTTCAGCTGACACCTGGACCAAGTGCCTTCCTCTAGCTGAGCCTCAGCTGCCAGCTCTGTAAAATGGGAGTGGTAGGACCTGCCACCCGGGTCAGCGTGAGAGCTGAAGAAGACCGGTCAGCAGTCTCTCACCCGAACCCTGCTATAGAGTAAGAACTAAAAGGGACGGGCTGCCCTTCCTAGTGACAGTAATAGGGACATGATTTGCTTTTCTTCACATTTGGAGCCCTTTTTTGATGTTAGCTGCCAATGAGTTGACACCTGATTCATGGTGACCCCGTGCACACCGGAATGAAATGCTACCTCAGTCCTGAGCCATATCCATGTGGATTGGACTGCTGTGATCCATTGGGACTTCATAGGGTGATTTTGGGAAACAGATTGCCAGGACTTTCTCCCTCATCTTACTTAGGGAGCTTCACAGAAACTGGCTCAGCATCACAGCAACACACAAGCCTCCAACGACAGATGCATGGTGGCTACATGAAGCATGTGCATCAGGCAGATCCTAACTGGAGACCAACCTAAGCACAAAAACCAGGGTGCTTAGGCTAGATTTTTTTAATCCAATCCAAACCTTAAGATAAACACATTAGTCTATTCTATAACCCATGGAAACGAGAGTCTGTTTCACCAGTTTCTACTTCCTGCCCTTCTCTCACAGATGAGGCTGCCTAGGTGACTAGAGCCACCAGCTTCTAGACAGACTCTATTGTAAATCTCACTAGGTTGTTGTGAAAACTAAATAAGATAAAGCTGGAAAGGTCTTCATCTAGGGCCTCACACAGAGTAAATACACGATCACTTGAGCCTTTATTATCAGTAGAAAGAGTGGGAGGAGCAAATGCTAGTCTTAATACTAGTTGTGAGGAGCTCTGGTGGTGCAGTGCCTAAAGCACTTGACTGCTAATCAGAAGGTTGGCAGTTCAAACCCATCAGCCACTCTGTGGAAGGAAGATGGGGCAATATACTTCCATAAAGATTTACCAGCTCAGAAACCCAATGGGGGTTGCTATGAGCTGGATCCTACTTGATAGACATGAGTTTGTTTTTTTGTTTGATACTAGTCATCATAATAGTAGGGTTACTAATCATGGTAGTAATGCTACTAACTCTGGTACTGATAGGAGCAGCAAGTAGGACCAGTAGTAGTAATAGTAGGAAAGTACTAGTACTAATGTTGTTGTCGTTGTTAGGTGCCATCGAGTTGGCACTGACTCACAGTGACCCTGTGTACAACACAGGAATAATAATGGTGGTGGTAATGATAGGAGTATCCCAGCCCCGGTTCTTATTTTCTGTGTCACATAGTATAAATACTAAGTCATTAAGCCTGTCTGACACTAGGGAAAGGACTTGAGACAGGAAGGTGGATGACAGAACGCAGGGCAGGGCAGGTGAGGCAAGCTCATGGGAAGAAGAGGGGACAAGGTCAAAGAGCCAGGACAAAGAGAGCAGAGGTGAAAGCCCAGTGAGCAAGTTGGAGACAAATGCTAAATCAATAACTGGGAAAGGGACAGCACTCGAGACTGTCGAGTACGACCCCTTGGCACCCAGACACCATGCAAAAGCCAGGAGCAGATGACCTTGGCCTGTAGCAGCCACCACCACTGAAAAAACAAAGGGATAGAAGAGATGAAAGAGTGAGGGAAGAGGAGGAAGAATGAGAGAGAGAGAGAGAAGGACATGGGTAAGAATGCGAAAGAAGAGAGCAGCAGACAGGGTGGGCACGAGGGAAGAGATCTACAGCCCATTTGAACGTTAAACATCAATGCTGGGAGCACTTGCATCAACTCAGTTACTGAATAGTCATCTTGTCCATAAAATAGATTTGCATTTTCCTCCACCCCATTTCCTGGCCCTGCGGCCTAATAAACACAGTAGTGTTGCCACCACAACCTGTGCCTCATAAATCTGCAGGTTCCGGTGGCTTCATGAGGGTCCAGGTAGCACTTCCGGGAGAGCCTGCATCTGGCAGCCCTGGCTACTTCCTGAAGACCCCTCCCTGCCTTGAACAGGCCCTCAGTACAAAACCCAAAAATAGGTATGAAGAAAAGAATACTCATTGTGTGTTCATTTCTTAGCTGAGAAAACCCACCACTTCAGGAAATGGCATAAATATAGCATTATGGATTTTGAAGAAACTCTCAGGAGCACAGTCACTTAAACACTAAAATACTGGCTTCTGCCCTTTCATCTGTCAGCAGAAGTGGCTGGCCGAGGGCTCGGAGACCAGAAGGGCTTTCCAACAAATAATTATAAGCACACCAGGAGTCACCACTAAAATCTAGTCCACTTTCTATTGTGCTGAGTCCAGAACCTGATTTCCAGAGGTTTATAAAGCAATGATGAAAAATATATTTTGATTCGTAGGCTTTCTTCTTGGCTCAAGTTGAGAATGTTTTCAGTAAAGCTATAGCTCTTAACCTTCCTCAGGAAAGCCTGGCACACACTTTAAATTGAGTACACATGTGTACGTGTATGTCAGTTTGTAGCATTGTGGTAGCTTGCATATTGCTATGATGCTAGCTCTGCCATTGGCATTTCAGATACCAGCAGGGTCATTCATGGTAGACAGGTTTCAGTGGAACTTCTAGACTAAGACAGACTAGGAAGAAGGATGTGGCCAGGTCCACCTCAAAAAAAAATTGGCCACTGAAAACCTTATGAATAGCAGGGAAACATTGTCTGATACAGTGCCAGAAGATGAGCCTCTCAGCTCGGAAGGCACTTAAAATACAACTGGGGAAGAGCTACCTCCTCCAAGTAGAGTTGACTTCAATGATGTGGATAAAGTTAAGTTTCTGGGACCTTCATTTGCTGATGGAAAGAAACAACTGGGAAAATTCATTAATAATTGGAATGTGGAATGTACAAAGTATGAATCTAGGAAAATTGGAACTGGTCAAAAATAAAATGGAACACAAAGATCAATATCCTAGGCATTGGTGAACTGAAATGGACTGGTATTGGCCAACATGAATCAGACAATCACACAGTCTACTATGCCAGGAATGAGAAATTGAAGAGGAACAGTTATTCATTGTCAACGAGCGTATTTCAAGATCTATCTTGAAGTACACTGCTGTCAGTGATAGGTTAAAATCCATACACCTACGAGGAAGACCAGTTAATGCTACTATTATTCAAATTTACACACCAACCACTAAAGCCAAAGATGAATAAATTGAAGATTTTCACCGACTTCTGTAGTCTTAAACTGACCAAACATGTTATCAAACTGCATTGATAATTGCTGGTGACTGGAATGTGAAAGTCGGAAACAAGGAAGAAGCATCGCTACTGGGAAAATATGGGTTTGGTGATAGAAATGACACCAAAGATCATATAATAGAATTTTGCAAGACCAACCACTTATTCATTGATTTTTCAACAACATAAACGGCAACTATACACATGGACCTCGCCAGATGGAATACACAGGAATCAAATCAACTGTATCTGTGTCAAGAGGTGATGGAGCAGCTCAGTATCATCAGTCAAAACAAGACCAGAAGCTGACTGTGGAACACACCATCAATTACTCATATTGCAAGTTCAAGATGAAGTTGAATAAAGTTAAAACAAGTCCATAAGAGCCAAAATATCACCTTGATTATATCCCACATTGAACACCAATGACCCAAGCCCAGATGAGTTGTGGAATGACATTAAGAACATTATACATAAGAAAGAAAAGGTCATTAAAAAACAGAAAAGGAAGACCAAAAGAGATGTCACTGCCAAAATAAAAATAAATAAATAAAGACTACATCTGCCAGGGGGGAAAAAATAGATGTGGTATAGAGCCTAAGGCATTTATTTGACTGCTAACCAGAAGGCTGGTGGTTCAAACCTACCAGCCACTCCTTGGAAGGTGGACTGGGCAATCTACTTCTGTAGAGATACCACCTCAGAAATCCAAGGAAGGGTCATTATGAGTTGAAGCAACTCCACAGCATTGAGTTTGGCTTTTGTCTTTATCAGAAAAGACTCTAAACTTGCTCTTGAAAGGAGAGTAGCTAAAGCATATGGAAAACATGATGAAACAAAAGACCTGAAGATTCCAAAAGGCAGCTCAAGAAATCAAAGTGAAGTATGATGAGATGTGCAAAGACCTGGAGTCAGAAAACCAAAAGGAAAGAACATGCTCAGCATTTCTCAAGCTGAAAAAACTGAAGAAAAAATTCAAGCATCAAGTTGCAATATTGAAGGATTCCATGGGCAAAATACAGAACGAGGCAGGAAGCATTAAAAGAAGATCGAAGGAATACACACAGTCACTACACCCAAAAGAACTGGTCACAGTTCAACCACTTCAGGTGGTGTCATATGATCAAGAACCAATGGTACTGAAGGAAGAAGTCCAAGCTGCACTGAAGAAATTGGAAAACAAGGCTGCAGGAATTGATCGAATACCTACTGAGATGTTTCGACAAACAGACGCAGTGCTGAAAGTGCTCACTCATTTATACCAAGAAGTTTGGAAGATACCTGAAAGGTGATCCAACAGAATGCAGAAATTATTGTTTGATATGTTATTCATATCACATGCAAGTAGAATTTTACTGTAAATATTTTTTAAATGGTTGCAGTAGTACATAGACAGGGAACTGTCAGAAATTCAAGCCAGATTCAGAGGAAGACTTGGAAAGAGGGATATCATTGCTGAAGTCAGACAGATTTTGGCTGAAAGCAGAAAATACTAGAAAGATGTTACCTGTGCTTTATTGACTGTGCAAAGGCATTCAGCTATGTGAATTATATATTATAAATTATGCTTAATATGGCAAAGAATGGGAATTTCAGAATACTTAATTGTGCTCATGAAGAACCTGGACCCAGACCAAGAGGCTGTGGTTTGAACAGAGGAAGGGGCTACTGCATGGAAAATCAGGATAGGTGTGCATCAGGGTTGTATCCTTTCACCATACTTATTCAGTCTGGATGCTGAGCAAATAATCCAAGAAGCTGGACTATATGAAGAAGATTGTGACATCAGGATTGGAGGAAGACTCATCAACAACCTGAGATATGCAAATGACACAACCTTGCTTGCTGAAAGCAAAGATGACTTGAAGCACTTACTGAAAAAGATCAAAGATTACCACATTCAGTAGAGATTATACCTCAACATAAAGAAAATAAAAATCCTCACAACTGGACCAATAAGCAACATGGTGATAAATGCAGAAAAGATTGAAATTGTCAAAGATTACAATCAACATCCACAGAAGCAGCAGTCAAGTGTTAAAGATGTCATTTTGAAGACTAAAGTGCTCCTGATCCAAGCCATGGTTTTCAGTAACCTCACATGCATGTAAGAGCCAGACAATGAATTAGGAAGATCATAGCAGAATTGATGTGTTTCAATTGTGGTGTTGGTAAAGAATATTGAATGTACCACGGACTATTAGAACGAACAAATCAGTGTTAGAGGAAGCACAGCTGGAATGTTCCTTAGAAGCAAGAATGGCCAGATTTCATCTCCCAAACTTTGGTCATGTTGTCAAAAGGAACCAATCCTTGGAGAAGGGTATCATGCTTGGTAGAGGGTCAGTGAAAAAGAGGAAGACCCTCAATGAGATGGATTGATACGTGGCAGTGTTTTTTTCTGTTGTATATAGGGTTGCTATGAGTCAGAACTGACTTCATGACACCTAGTAATAATTTGTACAAATATATGTAGAATTCCTGGGTGGTGCAAATGGTTAACATGTTCACCTATTAATCAAAAGTTGGAGGTTCAAGTCCACTCAGAGGCAACTCAGAAGAAAAGCCTGGAGATTTATTTCCAGGGAAAAAAAAGAAAGAAAGAAAGAAAACCACCAATGAAAATCCTAAGGAGCACAGTTCTACTCTGACACACGAGGTTGCCTTGAGCTGTGATCACCTTAATGGAAACTGGTTTTTGTTTTGTTTTGAACACTTTGGGTGAAAGTTTACAGATCACATTAGTTTTGCATTCAACAATTTATACACACAGTTTCACAAGGTAAGTGCAAAACCCTCACCGTAAGAGCACTCTTCTCACTTCCTCCCTGGGTTCCCCATTCCCATTCACCCATCCTTCTTGCCCCTTCCTGCCTTCTGGACTTTGTTTTGTGGCAAATGCTGCCCTTTTGGTCTCATATGGTTGACTGTTCTGCGAAGCACATTCCTTGTGGGTATCACCGTTCACTTCATAGGCCTGTCTATTGTTTGGCTGAAAGGTGATCCCAGGGGTGGATCCAGTTCCAGGTTTGAAGGGTGTGTAAGAGCCAGTCTCAGGGTTGCACCAGTCTCTGTAAGACCAGTAGTTCTGACCTTTTTTAGGATTTTGAATTTTGTTGTACATTTTTCTCCCACTCTGCCAGGACCTTCTATTGTGTTCCCAAGCAGAGCAGTCAGTAGTGGTAGCCGAGCACCATCTAGTTCTTTTGGTGGTTTGGTTTTTAAGTACATGTATATGTGTATGTGTTTAGGTGCCACCTTGATGGCACCTAACCACACATGTGTGGTATTTATGTGTCTGCACACATATGCATATATAAACGCAATAATAGGCACTCTGTCTGCAAACTTCTATTGAGTCTGAAGTCCGCAGACTTTAAACAAGAAGGGAAAGATATGCAGAGTGAATATACTAATGGCCGCCTGACTAACTGACTATTTTGATTCATAAATTCACCCAGGGAAAATAAAAACACATTCATTCATAGAAGTTAAAGATAAATCCTAAAAGAAGGAATGCAAATAACTGATCAACATGAGAAAAATTGCTTAATCTCTTGGATAATAAAAGAAAAATAAAAGTGAACCACTAATGAAATCCTATCATGCCTTGTTTTTAACTTGGAAAAGACTAATAAAAATAATAAAACTTAAAGCTGGCAAGGCTATAGTGAAACAGGAACTCTCATTCAATGATGTGGTAAATATAAATGGGTATACACTTTCTGAAAAGCAGTTTAGGAATTTTTATTAATAGACCTGAACTTGTTTATTTGACGCTGTAAGTGATAGCCTCTGAAGAAAGGCCTGGCAATCTGCTTCCATGAAGATTATAGACAAGATCATAGACATGCAGCAGTTCTGCTCTGTGACACCTGGGGTCACCGTGAGTCAGAATCTACACAACAGCAATGGGTTTGGAGTTTGAAGAGTCCTAGATTGTAGTTAAGGGGCTCTGGTGGTGTAGTGCCTAAGGCATTAGATTGCTAACCAGAAGACTGGAGGTTCAAAACCACCAGCCACTCCTCAGAAGGAAGGTTGGGCAACCTACTTCCATACTGATATCGCCTTGGAAACCCAAGGAGGGGTCTCAATGAGTCGTGTCCAACTAGACAGCAGTGTGTTTGGTTTTTGGTTTTTTTTTTTGTTTTTTTTTTTTAGATTATTGTTATCATTAGTTAGTATCCAGTCAGCTCCAACTCAAGGTGACCTTACGTATAAGAGAACGAAATGCTGTCCAGTGCCACTAGATTAAGGGGACTTGGGGGATTAGAGGAAACTGAAATAAATCCACTGGGTTTGCCAATGTGGATATTTCTAACAACTTCCTAGAGTGGTTTCGATAGAGGGTGGGGGTTATATTACAAGAGGAGGAGAAGGGGAAAAGTGTTAAAAGGCAGAGGGTACAAGTGTGCCGGCCATGTCAAGAAATTTAGGGGTAAAAAGAAGACTGGTGGCTTGGGAGGATGTGAGAAGAGAAAAGGTGTGAGTGTGCTTTAAGGCAGAGTCCTTCAACTGGCAGTAGAGAGAAGACCTGCTCGGAGGGAGATCCCACAAAGGTTGGGGAGTCTACAAGAAGACCACACAGGCTTCCAGCTGCAGGTAATAAAACATCCCGCAAGAGTGGCCTAAACAATACAGCTTTATTTTTCACACACAAAGTGCAAACTATCAGCCACATTTTTAGGAACCAATGGAAACACGTTCTAGAACATCCCAAAGTATTTTTCACGCAATCAAGTCCAAGTGACATCATATGTACACGGTTGGCATGGGAACCAGAAAGCTGGAGGAACTCAATTTTCAAAATATGTTTACAACTATGTTTGCATTTTACGTGGGTGTGGATGCTAATTGTGATACTTAGGCCAATGCAAGAACATATTTCTTAATGAGTTTCCTAATACTTTCCTCACTAGATAATCAGCACTTTTGTTTTGGACATTGAATATATTTACTGTAGTTATTTTTCCATCCAAACGTAACCTATAATTGTTGCTCAATGGCAGCTTTGCTGCAGAGAGGCCCACTTCTCATGTGCAGTGGCATCAAACCAAAACCAATCTCGCTGCTGTCAAGTTTCATCCGACTCATAGAGAGCCCTCCTTGAGTTTCTGAGATGGCATCACTACTATAGTAGATTGCTCAACCTTCCTTCCAAGGAGTAGCTGGTAGGTTTGAACTGCCAGCCTTCCAGTTAGCAGTCAAATGTGTTAGGCACTATTCCACCAGCAGTGTCATCAGTATGGCTAAAACATCCACGGCCCCACAACATCCCCACTCTCCCTTCCTTATGTGGCCCCTATTCTGGGCTAAAGGATCCGATTCCAATTTCTGGGGCCAACAACACTTTGCTTAAAGTGATGAATCACTCTCATTAAATTCAGGTTGGTCACCTTCGTATGACTATTTATTTTGTTCTGTGCCTATCAACCATATATTTCATTGATTTCTAATTTCAGCTAAAGGATGCCTCAAGCATCACAGACTCTGGCTCACCACCAATTCCAAGAGTAGAACAGGAAGCAACAGATGGAAGGTGTGAGTGTCCCCAGAATGGACAGAGTGGCCTCAAGAAGTGATTCCTTATCTCCAGAATATGTTTAGACATTTGATTGCTTTCCTTATCATGGTACCCATAAGACCAGGTATAAATTTGAGAATGATACTAGATTCTTATGTGGCTACAAAGAATCTCCGTCACTAGCAACCTAGTCAATTACAATGTACTTTGGCAGGTGCTTGGCATCTGAATCCCATCCTCCCCACAGTCTTTACAGCAGAGTTGGAAGACCTAACACTCTGACTCTCCTGTGTGGCACCGCCAATCATGTTCTCACTGCTCCCAACTCAACTGAGAACACTATCCAGGCACAAAGCCATGGGAACACCATTTTAAAAGCTCCCCAGGTAATTCAGATGAACAGACAAGTTCAAATAACTTGTTTACATCAAAAAAGAAAAAAAAGAAAGAAAGAAGAGAAAATATTTACAAATATCAGTGTGGTCTTTTATAATACGGGACCTACCTAAAGGCTCAGTCTCATCTCTAGCACCTCTGATGTCTTCAGCTGCCAGCAGCACTCAAGAGCCTGGAATCCCTACACACATCCTGCACGCAGAGAGAGAACTCTGAGACTCATCTCTGGGAATGGGAGATGCTGAGACTAGGTAGGCCTCAAGGCTTGCTTTCACATGAATCCTTAGTGTCTTAGAAAAAGGGGAGCTCTTAGGGCTAACTTTGGCTTTCTGATTCTTTCCGTCCAACTAACAAAATGGTGTTATTCTGTGGCCTTTTGCTCCTATTCCTGTGTATATGCCATGACATGCTTCACTTAGTCCTTTGTAGGAAGACACGGCTATGGAGCCGAGCCATCTACAGGCGTTCTTCAGTTTCCCCAATCACAAGCCCAAGTAACAGAATGCTAATGCCACCATCGTTTCTATTATTGTGTCTTCCTCTCACTTAAAACTGAGAACTAGTCGAGGGTGAAAGCATGGTTTCCAGTTGTTAGCACAGTACTTGGCATATAGGATGTGCTCAAAGAATTATGGCTTCATAAGAAATTAATATACAAGGAGTGTGACCGCTCAAGGCCTGTGTGGGGTGGAGGCTTGACAAGGGGAAACATTAATTCGATTCTCATAACAATTCTGAGAAATTGGATGTTTACTCCCTGCGGTACTTCAGTTTGTATGTCAACTTGGCTGGGCCTGGTTGAGTGGCTGGGCAGCTGATGGTAGTGTTCCGCATAATGAGACTGGCAATCAACTCCATGGTGGAATCTACTGTGAGCAGCTGAGTAGCTGCCTTAGGGAATGTGGCTGATTCCTGCATATAAGCAGAAGCCTTGGGAATGGTCTCTAGCTTACGGCTCGCTTGGATCCTGCACGTAGCTGTGTTGTTGTTTAGCAGCCTGCCATGCTCTGCCTACCTGGAAACTTACAATGTGCCTTTTTACTTCTCAACCTCGTGCTTAGCCTCAGCAGCCAGCAGCTGTCTGAGTGAAGAAAAGCCTCTAGCTTCAGTGGGCCGGGAGCTGAAGGCAGAGCTGAAGCCCAAGGCTGAGGGGCTTTCACCCAGCCCCTAGAGCCTGGCACTTTGAACTCGGATTTAAAGTCTCCAAATTATAAGAGAATAAACTCTTTGTTCAAGCATTCCCATTTGTGGTATATTCTTGTCAGAGCGGCACTAGATAACCAGAACACTCCCGATCTGTTGAAGGTGTTTTAGCTCTGGTAGCACAGTGCCTAAGGCACTTGACTGCTCACCAGAAGGCTGGCGGTTCAAACCCACCAGCCACTCCTCGGAAGGAAGGTTGGGCAATCCTACTTCCGTAGTGATACTGCCTCGTAAACCCAAGGAGGGGTTGCTATGGGTCGGGGCCGACTCGACAGCAAACAACAACAATGCTACCATAACAAAAAATACCAGAAGCAGATGGCTTCAAAGCCATTTAACTGCTCACAGTTTAAGAGGCTAGAAATCGGAACTCAGGTCGCTGTTGTAGGGGGAGGTCCTTCTTTGTCTATTTTAACTTCTTGTAGCCAGCAATCCTTGGTATCCCTGGGCTTGTAGATTTATTTGCAGGTGTGTCTGTCTTCATGTAGCATCCTCCCTATGTGTGTCTGTGTGTCTGCTCCTTTTATAACTCAGAAATGATTAGGCTTAGGACCCACATTACACTGACATTGCTGCTGTTGTTGTTAGTTGCTATCAAGTTGATTCTGACTCGTGGTGACACCTTGTGCATCCCAGCAGAACTGCTCCATAGGGTTTTCAGGGCTGTGACCTTTCAGAAGCAGATTTCCAAGACTGTTTTCCAAAGGACCTCTGGATGAGTTTGAATCTCCAGCTTCTCAGCTACATAACAAAAGAAAACCCCTGTTTCTAAACAAGGTCATATTTACAGGTATAGGGGTTAGAATTTCAGCACATATTGAGGGGAGGGTCAATCCATAATAGACAATATGCTGTGTGAGCACTGTGACAGAAGCTATGTGATCACACCAAGTCAAATATGCCCCAAGTTGCTCACGATCTGTGGGACAAATGAGGTATGTATATAGCAAGCAAAAGTGGGTTCAGAAAAGGGACAATAGCTTCCAGCAGGGATCTACTGGAACACCGTTACCAGGAACTCATCATCTTGAAAAGCATCCCATCATCTGAAGATTCTCTGATTGGCTATGAGGTGGTACAATGTACTGTCTTAGAAGCATGGTCCTCCTCTCTGGTCTATTTAGGTAATTTCCCTGCAGAGTATGGGGCTGGTGCTGAGGCAAGTCTAGGAGATTTAGAAATGGCATGGAATGTTTCAGTGGCAGCTCTCTGTCAGAGGTACACCTCAGGGGCACTTGTCTTACAACAATTGAATGTGCAAGTTAACAATCAATCTTTAGGAAAATGCAGTCCCACAGACACTCAAACATAGATCATGAGTGGGAAACAGCAGGAAGTGAAGGAGACTCATGAGATGGGTCAACACAATGACCAAAACGATGAATTTGAACATACCAACAATCGTAGGGATGGTGCAGGACTGGGCAACAGTTCACTCTGTTTTACATCAGGTTGCCATGATCAGAGCCAACTGGGTAGCAACTAACAACAATGTCCACAAAGGAGGGCACAACTCAGGCTCTGGAGAGTCCCCTGGACAACAGGGAGCAATGACAGGTTCTCGAGAAGAGGTGCAGGAGAGCATGAGGACAGAGTACGCAGGATGACTGTGCTGTTGTGGATGGGGAAGAGACAAAGGACAGGGAGACCTGGGACCACCTAGACATCACATACCAAAGACCAGGTCATGGACTCTTCCCACCATCCCTAACTCATTGACTCTGAGAGACCTGACGTCATCTTTTAATTAATATTGACAATATTGCGAATTCATTTACTTAATCTCCATTGCACTCATTGAGGATGATGCACTAACTTTTTGAACTACACTAAAAAATGTAAAATTAAAAAAAAAAAAAAACCTGAAAATAGATCACCAAACCTTTCCTATCATTTATAACTCATTAGATCAGACCAACCAAACACTGCCTTTAAAGGTAAATAATGAGTACCTAAATGTTGAGGGAAATGGGATTTTCAGTCCTCTTCTCTATAAAGCCTGACAGATTAATGTTACTTAAATAAAAACCTGCCACATTCTTGCATCCTATTATTAAAATGTGGGTTTGGTCTATAAATTGAAGGATAATAATAAATGTAACTGGAATGAATGTCTGTGTAGCTCTTTGAGTTTTGCATGGCACTTTCACCTGCACTATGCCACTGGACTTCACAATCAGTCTGTGGAGTTGATTGAGTAGAGACTCAGAGGTTGAAAGCTGAAGTCAACCCCACTCGGCCTCACTCAAAATCCTTTGCTCTTTCCACACACACACTCTTTCCACACAGAATCACGGTGCTTCTTCTATTTGAACAAATGGCATGACATGTTTGAGAAGAAACATGACATGAAGCCAGATGATACAGCATCCAGGCAGAAACTTCTGGCTAGCCCAAGGTGGAATACCAACTTCCCATAAAGCCAGAGCAAAGATGGGCCCCGTCAGGCCCAGTGACCTTATTGTAGGTCCAGAAATGCTGAAATGGAAGCTGCCTGTGGAGAACAGCCCTGAATCATCTGGAAGATGTACCTGGTGTGAAGAACACAATTTTACTTTCCTAAATTGTAAGGCATCACAGGCTATTTCACACCTGGTCACATCCTAGCACCAAGGATAATTGTGCAAACCCTGGGCCAAGCATATCCCACCATATCCCCTGGCTGGGCCCAGCCCAGCCTAGTAAAACCAGGAAAGGAGGCTGGAGCTTCACAGAAATGAACCCAAAGCTCTCCCTGCTCCAATCACAATGTCACATCTCTCTGCTGGTTAACTGGACTCTCAGCCACCCACTGCTGTGCATACACTTCACCATCGACATGAACGTGGTACCTACCATGCAGATTAAAAACCCAAAAGCAATCAGCATGCCTGTTCAGCTGGGGAAATGATATTTCCCTGTCACTAAGAAAGACCTGGAACCTGTGGGAGAGAAATCAATAGGTTGGGATGCAGCTATCAGAAAACCCTATGGAGCAGTTCTACTCTCTAACACATGGGGTTGCCATGAGCCACAATCAACTCAATGTCGAAAGGTTTGGTTTTAGACTTTTTTATATGCCAGGCTGTGCTCTAACTGTGGTATTGGTGAGGAACACTGACCATTCTGTGGACTGTCAGAAAAAGGAACAACCAGATTGTTCCTTCAAAGTGAGTATGGTGAGACTTCTCGCTTCCTGGGGGTACAACATCAGGAGAGACCAACTGCCGGAAAAGAACATCACAGTTGGTAAAGGAGAGGCTCAGCAAAAATGAGGGGACCCCACAATGAGACTGACTGACACACAGTCACAATAGGCTCCAACACACCAACCATCATGCAGACGGTGCAGGCCGGGTGCCATTTTGTTCTGTTACACAAAGGTCAGTATGACTTGGACCAAACTGATGGGAACTAACAACAATGTATGCCAGGCACTGCACTGGGCTCTTTTAATAATTCCTCACTAACACCATACCAAGGTGCTACAAAAGTCCTACTGTGAAGAAAGAGAAATTGAAGATCCAAGAGGTTAATAAATTCCCCCCATGGTAACAGAACTCCCTTACCATTTATAGGTTAAAAACAAAGCTCATATGTGATGTCTAAATTATGTTATTGTGTGACCCCTGCCTACCTGTCTCCCTCACACAACCAGGGGTCAACCCAAGCCTACTTTCTCCAAAACCCATGAGCCAACCTTTTGTTGAACGACTAAATAAATAGCTGCCAGATAAACAAGTGAATAAAGGTATTTCTTCCACACCATGTTACCTCTTAATGATGGGACAAACAGAGAGGAAAAGGATTTAAATTAGAAGGGAAAGAAAAAACCAATTGCGATAATTGGACAAACTTGGCTAACAACCAGAGTATTTACAATGTCACTTGCCTGAATCTAGACTGCACCAGGAGAACTATTCCAAGGAAAGCAATCATACAATTTGAAGTGTGTCTAGGGCAATGACTCCTCTCAGAAAATACAGTCCCAGAGAGACTTTATGCCTTGGCCCCATGGAGGAGTATGGTAATGAGTGCAGAAGCTACCTCTCCCATATCACAGCACAGCCCTGGTGGACAGAGTTCTTCACCTTAACAGGCAGCAACAGCATTCAAGGCTGATCCCTTCTGTGCTCCTCACCACTAAAGGCTGTGACATGGATCTGATGCCAGGGCCAGGCTTCAACCAGACACACAGCCACTGCATCAGGAAGCTGAGAGCATGCCATGTAGGTAAGAACATGCCCAGCACAAGGATCATTGGCTCTTGAAGCCACATGGAACTGGCCACTGTGTATTGCCCCCTAGTGGTGGGACTGGCATGGGTAGATTGATGCTACAGATACAATTCTGATACAATACAATACTTTGTAAAAGACTCGATCCCTATTTTTATCATTTCTTCTCCAACCTAACTGCTGCTTTCTTTCTGAGTACACACAGTTGACCCAATTCACCCAATTCACTGTCCTTCAAGAGTGAGGAGTAGTGGTTGAGAGTGGAAGAGACCACCTAGCTTCCCATCTCAGCCTCTCACAATGACAAATTGTGACATCTTGAGAAAGTTTGTTTCTTCCTTTGATGCCTCAGTTGCCTCATTTGTACAATGGAGATTGTTATGAGATTTAACAAGAAAATCCAGTTATCTTGGTATAATGTTAGTGACCATTTTCACCTCTGAATTAGCTGCTATATCCTGATCGTGCTGTCACCCAGAAAGTTTGACTTTGAAATCTTAAAATTTAATATCTATTTCTTCTCAATGCTTTAATCATCTGACATCTTTTCTCCGACTTTGAGTTGTTCTCTAAGCACATAAGCTCCCTGTTTAAACGTTCCTTCATACCAACACTATAATCGATCACTTTAATCACCTTCTAGCTCCTCTGCCATACTTCTGAGCATATCCCCAACCATGGGTCAAGCCAAACATCTTCCCCTGTTGCTAGCCCAATAGGCCCCTCCAAACGCTAGAGCCAGTCATGCTCAATCCTGGGCACAATCAACTGTGTCATTCACATACTTTGGTCCCAGATAGATTCCCTTCATTGCTCTATATAAACTTTCCACTGTTCTCTAGCCCCCAGCTCCACTCCACTCCCCCTTCTCACAGCAGAGACTTGCTTCCTCCTTCGAAGTGATAATACACAGATTGGCTGTACATTGTGCTCTTTTAAGAACTATCTATACAGAATCCACCAACCACTCCTTGGAATGAAGGTTGGGCAATCTACATGCATAGTGATACTGCCTGAGAAACTCAAGGAGGGGTCGCTATGAGCTGGGGCCGACTCAACAGCACATAACAAGAACAACAACAACAACTATATGGGATCAGAGTGACAACTGCAACTCTAAAGGTTAGATAAGAAATTTAGGGGAGAAGGAAGTTTATGTTAATGAGGAATAACTCAGAAAAGGAGTGTGAGAATGGTACAATTTGAAGAATGTAATCAATGTCACTGAATTGCACATGTGGAAATTGTTGAATTGGTGTGTGTTCTGCTGTATATATTCTGGACAAAAATAAAATGAATTCTTAAAAAAAAAAAAAAAAAAAAAACTAACCCTAACTCTAAAACTAACACCGACCCTAAATCTATTGACAACCCTAACCATAATCCTAATCTTAATCCTAAAACTAATCCTTAATTTAAGCCTATCTACTGCTGACACCCACCAGCCACTCCTCGGAAGGAAGGTTGGGCAATCCTACTTCCGTAGTGATACTGCCTCGGAAACCCAAGGAGGGGTCGCTATGAGTCGGGGCCGACTCGACGGCACATAACAACAACAACAACACTGCTGACACTTAACCCTAATCAAATTCTAATATTAACCCTAAAGCTATCATTATATATATGTGGTTGTTAAGGTTATGTGGGAACTTGGCTGGGCCTGGTTTTGAGTGGCTGGGCAGCTAGATGTAGTTATTCCCCATGATGAAACTGGTAATCAACTCCATAGTGGAATTTGTTGTGAACAACAGAGTAGCTGTCTTTGGGATATGGTCTGTTTCCAGTATGTAAGAAGTAGCTTTAAGAAAGGTCTCTGGCTTTTTGGCATGCTTGGATCCTGCATTTAGCTGTGTCTTCACTCAGCAGCCTGCCATGTTGCCTGCCAATTGGGACTGTCTCTGGACTTGAACTAGTGGTCTTCCATGTTGCTTGATAATCTTGGGACTATGCCACTTTACTTGATTACTTTGGATTTGTCAGCTTAGCAGTCAACAGCTCCCTAAGTTAAGAGATACCTCCAGTTCCAGGGGACTAGGAGCAAGAGACAGAGCTGAAGCCCAAAGCCGAAGGGCCTTCACCCTGCCCTTAAAGCCAGCACTTTGAACTTGGACTTCTAACCACCTAAACTGTAAGAGAACACATTCTTGTTGTTAAAGTTATACACCTGTAGTATGTCTGTTATAGCAGCACTAGAGAACCAAAACACTACTCAAAATCTAATCCTAATGCTAAACCTAAACCTAAATCTAAAACTAACCCTAACTCTAATTTACAACCTAACCCTAACCCATCTTTAGCCTTAAGCTTAACCCTAATCCTGACACAAACCCAAATCTTAACCCTAACCCTAGCCCAAAACTTACTTTTAACCTAGTCCTAACTCTAACTCTAAAACAAACGCTAACTGTAACCCTTAAAACTAAGAGAGAGAGAGTGAGAGAGGGATCAGGTATAAACTCCCTCAACTTTATGCTTCATTACTCATAAATTTAGAAGCCTTCACATCTCTTATTGCTACATCCTTGTTCTCTGAGGAAAATGTGCTGCCTTCACCTTCCTCCCTCCTCATGCATCATCCTGGGAGGCTTCTCCATGGATTACCACATCTTTATTCTACACTGGGCAAGATATTGAATGACACAGGATGCATGAAAAGAAGATGGAAGGAATACACAGTGTCACTGTAAAAAAAAAAAAAAAAGAATTGGTCAACATTTGACCAGGAGGTAACATACCATCAAGTGATCAAGAACCAATGGTACTGAAGGAAGAAGTCCAAGGAGCACTCAAGGCATTGGCAAAAAACAAACCACCAGGAACTGAATACCAATTGAGACATTCCAACAAATAGATGACATGCTGGATGCACGAAGATGAAAGGAATACATAGAGTTACTGTAACAAAAAGAATTAGTCAATGTCCAACCATTTCTGCAGGTAGCACACAATCAAGTGATCAAGAACTAATGGTTTTGAAGGAAAAAGTCCAAGCTGCAATCAAGGCACTGACACAACCCAAGGTCTAGAAAAATTCCGGTAAGACGGTGGAATAGGCAGACAAACTACATAGATCCTCTTCAACAAAGCAAAGTAGAACCAATTAACACAGATACAGAACATAATCCTGGAGCCCTGATCTCTGAAAGGAAGGATATAGAAGTGGACTAAACTGCGCCTAGTAGAAGAACCTGCATGAAAACACCACAAAAGGAGACAGAACTGTGGTCTATCAGTGACCCTGATGGCACAGACAGCTTGGATATTGTCAAGGGGTGTTAAGACCTAAGAAGTAGCTGGAAAATCAGCCCTGCTAGCCAGGGACTGCACAGAGGACTGCACTGTTGGCTGGTGAATAAAAGGGGAAGCAGCAAAGAGGGAGACAGGCTGAGCTGTGGACTTTTGCCTGTCCAGATGGTATAGCCATTTTGAATGTTTGCAAGTGGTTCAAACATTTTGGATATTTAAAGCAACACTGTTCTCCCAGATTCCAAAGACTTAAGAATAGGTTCCACTTGCCAGGAACCACAAGGACACTCAGGACATGAATGACTAGAAAGGTACAACATTCCCCCCCTTGTTAGTCTTAGACCCCACACCGTCTTGGTGAATGGAGGTGCAGCCATCCCTCACTCCCACCCACCTTCTGGGCCGGCAGGAATTCCATCCCAGTCTGTGTGCTCGGAGGCAGCGTGGGTGCCCTGTCCTGCCCTGGCTAGAATTTATTTTTTCTTTCTTTTTTAGTTTGTTTGTTTTTGGCTGTTTTAAAACTATTATTATTATTATTGTCCTTTTTGTTATTATTCTTTATTCTTCCCTTCCCAGGTTTAGTTTTCAGCTTTTTCTCTCTTCTTTGTTACTGGTTCCCATTTTTTTCTTTCTTGTGGTTAACCCCATTCCTTGTTTCTCTTTTTGCATTTTTCCCTTTTTATAAAAAAATTATTCTCCTACTCTACCTTTTTCCCTTATTGCCTCTCCCCAGATATGGTGGATTTTTTTTTCCTCTTTTCTTTTTTTGGTGATTGTTCCTGTGTGTTTATGCAGTATGTTTTTTGTCCACTGGCTTTTACTTTTTTTTTTTTTGCTGTTTTTTTGATTGTTGTTTTTGTGTAAGTGGGAGACAGCAACAGTGTCCATATAATGCAACTACATCCATACCTCCAGCAGCTCAACTTACTGAATGAGAGCCACCACTGCCTTCTCCACCAACTGGCCAATGACCACCAAG
This sequence comes from Orycteropus afer afer, assembly GCF_000298275.1. NCBI lineage: Eukaryota > Metazoa > Chordata > Mammalia > Tubulidentata > Orycteropodidae > Orycteropus > Orycteropus afer. Next base: position 2,491,716 of record NW_006921654.1, read on the forward strand.
AAGAGCCTGATTCACACTTAGATGTTCTTCACAAATATTTAACAGATCTAAATACAACAATGTCACAATGTCTCAGAGACAACAGACCATCAGTGTCTACACAAAGAAGGAAGATAAAGTGGTAGAAATGAGGGAGTAAGATATAGACCCAGAACTCATGGCTGAGGAAGTAGCAGCACTGGAACTCCCTGATAAGGAATTCAAAAGAATTATATTTAGGTATCTTCAGAGGACTGAGAGACAGATCAAGGAAAACACCGACAAAATTAAGGAAAATACAGACAAATCCCTAGAACAATTTCAAAAGAAAACACAAGAACAAAATGACAAAATAAATGATAATTATAAATTATACAAAATCTACAGCTACAAATTCAGAAGATCAATAACAAATTTTCAGAAATAGATAACACACTGAAATGGCAAAGGAGTATAATCAAATCAATGGAAGACAGAATTAATAAGACTAAAAACAAATACCTGAATACTTCTTTGGTAAGGGATCAATCAGAAAAAAGACCAAAACAAAATGAAGAAAGCCTAAGGTTCACGTGGGATAGCATCAAGAGGAATAACCTACATGTAATCGGAATTCCAGAACAGGAAGAGAAAAATAAAACCACTGAAAAAACTGTCCAAGATTTGTTGGAAGAGAACTTCCCTGATATGATGAAAGATAAGAATAAATCCATTCAAGGAAGTCCAACAAACCCCAACAGGATGGGCCCCAAAAGAAAATCATCAAGACATATCATCATCAAACTCACCAAAACCAAAGACACAGAAAGAATCCTGAAAGCAGCATGGGAAACACAAAGAGTTACTTACAAAGGACAACCAGTAAGAATAACCTCTGATTTCTCAGCAGAAACCATGCAACTGATAAGGCAATGGGATGGTATATGTAAACCACTGAAAGAGAAAAATTCCCAACAAAGAATTATACACCTGGTAAAACTGTCCCTGAATTATGATGGTGAAATTAGGAGATTTGCAGATAAGCAGAAATTAAGGGAATTTGTTAAAACTAGACCAACCTTACAAGAGATACTAAAGGGAGTCCTTCGACCAGAGAATCAGTAACAGCAAACAACAACTGACCACTAATACACAAGATGAAATAACCCAGAAACCAACACAGCTACGAAAGTATCCAAAGTAAAATAAGCTTACAAGATTGTAAACAAGGAAGCAAAGACATTATGGGCAAATGAGGACATCTACAAACCAAAAAGAGGGAAAAAATAATGTAGTTACAGAACTTCTAAATGGTGAGGAAGTCAAGAGAGTTGCAAGATAGAATGGACTATTCTAAACCAGGGGGAGAAAATTATAAATCACAGGGTAACCTCAAAGAAAAATGGTAAACCTTCACATCACAATGAAAAAGAGGACAATGACAAATACTTAGCAAATACTAAAACAACAGCAACAAAGGAAATGATAACATGATTCATAAACATAATGAGCTCAGCACAGAAAATTATATGGAACAAAGAAACCAGCAACACCATGAAAAAAAACACATAACAAAATGACAGCAACCAATTCATATTTGTCAATAACTACACTGAATGTCAATGGACTAAATGTACTACTCAAGAGACAGAGAGTTGCAGATTGCATGCAAAAATATAATCCACCAATTTTGTCTACAAGAGACACACCTTAGTGACAAAGACAAAAAATAGACTAAAAATCAAAGTTTGGAAAACAATATACCAAGCAAATGGCAACCAAAAAGCAGCAGGAGTGGCAATATTAATTTCTGATCAAACGGATTTTAAGATGAAAATCACCATACAAGACAAGGAAGGACATTATATAATGATTAAAGGAACAATTGAACAAGAAGATAAAACCATCATAAATATCTATGGACCCAATCAAAGAGCCCCAAAATACATAAACCAGACTTTAAAAGAGCTGAAAAGGCAAATAGATGACTTTCCAGTCATAGTGGGAGACTTTAATACACCACTTTCAATGAAACATAGAACTGGAAAGAAACTAAACAAAGACGCAAAACTAAACAATACAATCCACCAACTTCACCTTGTAGACATCTACAGAGCACTTCACCCAACAACACAATATACATTCTTTTCCAGTGTACATGGAACATTCTCCATGATAGATCAATCATATTTTAGGCCATAAAGCAAGCCTTAATAAATTTAAAAACATTAAAATGCTGCAAAGCATCTTCTCAGATCACAATGCTATCAAATTAGAAATCAACAATAGGAAGATCATGGAAAAAGAGCAAACACAAGGAAAGTGAACAACACCCTCCTCAAAAATGACTCGATAATAGAAGAAATAAAAAATGAACTTAAAAAATTCCTTGAATCAAATCAGAATGAAAACACAATATACCAAAATCTTTGGGACAGAGCAAAAGCAGTGAGTAGAGGCCAATTTATAGCAATAAATGCACACATCAAACAAGAAGAAAGGGCCAAAATCAACACTTTAAACCAGTATCTCCAACAATTAGAAAAAGAATAGCAAGAAAAGCCTACAGTCACCAGAAGAAAGGAAGTAATAAACAATTCAAGCAGAAATCAATGAAGCAAAAAATAGAAAGACAGAAAAAATCAACAAGACTAGAAGTTGGGTTTTGAAAAGATTAATAAAATTAGCAAACCACTGGCAAATTTAACAAAGGAAAGGAGCGAGAGAATACAAGTAACACAAATAAGAAACTAAATGGGTGACATCACAACAGAACCAAGTGAAATATAAAGGATAATATCAACATACTATGAAGAAATCTACTCCAACAAATTTGAAAATATGGAAGAAATGGACAGATTTCTAGAAACACACTACTTGACTAAACTAACACAGACTGAGGTGGAAAAGTTGAACAGATCCATAGCAAAAGAAGAAATTGCACAGGTCATAAAAAAAAATTGCCAACAAAAAAAAAAAAAGTCCTGGCCTAGACGGTTTCACTGGCAAATTTGACCGAACATTTGGAGAAGAACTGATACCAATCCTACTCAAACTATTCCAAAACACAGAAAAGTCTGGAATACTCTCAAATTCATTTTATGAAGCAAGCATAATCTTGATATGAAAATCAGGCAAAGACATCACTCCAAAGGAAAACTACAGACCAATATCCCTCATGAATATAGTTGCAAAAATCTTCAACAAAATCCTAGCCAACAGACTGCAACAACATACCAAGAAAATCATTCATTACGACTAAGTGAGGTTCATATCAGGTATGCAAGGATGGATCAACACTACAAAAACAATCAGTGTCATCTACCACATAAATAAAACAAAGGAAAAGAATCACATGATCATATCAGTCAATGCAGAAAAGGCATTTGATAAAATTCAACACCCATTCCTGATCAAAACTCTCAGCAAAATAGGAATAGAAGGGACATTCCTCAATATAATAAAGGGCATCTATGCAAAACCAACAGCCACATTATTCTAAGTGGACAGAGACTGAGGCCATTCCCTTTGCAAACAGGAACCAGACAAGGATGCCCTTTATCACCAATTCCATTCAACACTGTATTGGAAGTCGTAGCCAAGGCAAGAAAGCAAGGAAGGGAAATCAAAGGCATCCAAATTGGTAAGGAAGAAGTCAAACTATCCCTATTTGCTGATGATATGATCCTCTACCTAGAAAACCAAGGGACTCAGTCAAAAATCTACTGGAATATATTGAGAGATTTAGCATCGTGGCAGGATACAAGATCAACATCCAAAAATCAGTTGGATTCCTCTACACCAGCTAAGAGATGGCTGAAAAAGAAATCAATACCATTTACAATAGCTACCAAAAAAATAAATAATAAATCTTACCAGGGACACAAAAGACCTGTACAAAGAAAACTATAAAAGACTACTTCAAGAAACCATAAGAGATCTACATGAATGGAAGAATGTACCATGCTCATGGATAAGATGAACACTGTGAAAATGTCCATTCTACCAAAAACAATCTACACATTTAATGCAATCCCAATCCAGATGCCATCAACATTCTTTAAGGATATGGAAAAAACAATCACTAACTTTATATGGAAAAGAAAGACAGCCCAGATAAGCAAAGCACTATTGAAGAAGAAGAACATAGTAGAAGGTACTCACACTGCCGGATCAGTAGTCAAAACTACCTGGTATTGGTACAATGATAGACACATAGACCAATAGAATAGAATTGAGAACCCAGAAATTGATCCATTGACCTATGGTCAGCTGATATTTGACAAGGAGCCAAAATCCATTAAATGGAGAGGAGACTGTCTATTTAATAAATGGTGCTGGCAAAACTGGATATCCACTCCCAGAAAAAAATGAAATAAGTTCCATACCTCACACCATACACAAAACTAACTCCAGATGGATCAAAGACTTAAATTGTGAAACCTAAAACTTTAAAGGTCCTCCAGGAAACACTAGGGGCAAATTTGTTGTTGTTGTTATGTGCCGTCAAGTCGGCCCCGACTCATAGCGACCCCTCCTTGGGTTTCTGAGGCAGTATCACTACGGAAGTAGATTGCCCCATCTTCCTTCCGAGGAGTGGCTAGTGGGTTTGAACCATCAGCCTTCTGGTTAGCAGTCAAGTGCCTTAGCCACTATGCTACCAGAGCTCCCTGGCAAATTTAGGGGCCCTAATATATGGCATAAATAGACTATCAAGCATAACCCAAAATGCACAAACAGCAGAAGAGAAAAAAGATGAATAGGAGCTTTTAAAAATTAAATGTTTATGTGCTTCCAAAGACTTCTTCAAAAGAGTCAGAAGAGAACTTACAGATTGGGAAAAAATATTCAGCAATGACATATATGACAAAGGATTTATCTCTAAAATTTAGAAAACTCCAACACCTCAACAACCAAAAGACAAATAACCCAATTAAAAAATGGACAGAAGACATGACTAGACACTTCACCAAAAGGATATTCAGCCGGCCAACAAAACATATGAAGAAATGCTCATAAACATTAGCCATTAAGAGAGATGCAAATCAAAACAACAATGAGATACCATCTGGCCCCAGCACTAGGAGCAAAGTTCAACAAGGCAGAAAATAACAAATGTTGGCAATGATGCAGAGAGATTGGGACTCTCATACACTGCTGGTGGGACTGTAAAATGATGCAACCACTGTGGGAAATACTATGGCGATTGCTTAAAAAGTTGGAATTAGAAATGCCATTTGATCCAGCCATTCCATTACTACGCATATATCCTAAAGAAGTGAGAGCCAGGAAAAGAACAGATATATGCACACCCATGTTCATTGTGCAGTCATGTAACAGACAGTGTTTCTCTGCTAAAGCAAATGGAAGAAAATACAAGATAAAAGAGCTGAACAGAAGATTTCAAAGAGCAGCTCAAGTAGACAAAGCCAATTACTATAATGAAATATGCAAAGACCTGGAGTTAGAAAACCAAAAGGGAAGAACATGCTCAGCATTTCTCAAGCTGAAAGAACTGAGGAAAAAATTTACGCTTCAAGTTGCA
>NW_006921654.1:2497994-2499504 GCF_000298275.1 Orycteropus afer afer
TGGTTTAAAATCAAGAAGGGAGTGTGTCAGGGTTGTATCCTTTCACCATACTTATTCAATCTGTATGCTGAGCACATAACCCGAGAAGCTGGACTATATGAAGAAAAATGGGGCATCATGATTGGAGGAAGAATCACTAATGACCTGCGATACGCTGACGACACTACTCTGCTTGGTGAAAATGAGGAAGACTTGAAGCACTTACTGATGAAGAATGAAGAATACAGTGTGCAGTATGGATTGTATCTCAATATGAAAAAAACAAAAATTCTCACAACTGGACCATGACAAATGGACAAAAGATTGAAGTTGTCAAAGACTTCACATTACCTGGTTCTACAATTGACACCAATGGAAGCAGCAGTCAGGACATCAGACAACATATAGCACTGAGCAAGTTGGCTGCAAAGGACCTCTTTCAAGTGCTGAGGAGCAAAGATGTCTCCTTGAGGACTAAGGTGCACCTGACACAGCCATGATATTTTCAATCACCTCATATGCATGTGAGAGCTGGACAATGAATAAGGAAGACCAAAGAAGAATGGATGCCTTTGAGATGTGGTGTTGGCAAAGAACACTGAAAGTACCACAGACTGCTAAAAGATCTAACAAATCTGTCTTCAAGGAAGTGCAGCCATAATGCTCCTTTGAAGCAAGAATGGCCAGACTTTGTCTCACCTACTTTGGCCATGTTGTCAGAAGGGACCACTCTCTGGAGAGGGATGTCATGCTTGGTAAGATGGAGGGTCAACAAAAGAGGGGAAGTCCCTCAATGAGATGGATTGACACAGTGGCTGCGGCAATGGGCTCAAGTATAGTGGGGATGGTGGGGCTGATGCAGGACTGAGAGGTGTTTCATTCTGCTGTGCATGGGGTCGCTATGAGTTGTAGACAACTCGACGGCACCTAACACTACCAAAATATGTTCATCACAGCACTATTTACAATAGCCAAAAGATGGAAATAACCTAGATGCCCATCAACAGAATGGATAGTCAAACTAGGGTACATACACAAGTGGAATACGAAGCAATCCTAAAGAATAACATGGAATCTGAAAAACTGCATAATGTGGGTGAACATGGAGGACGTTATGCTGAGTGAAATAAGTCAATCACAGAAGGACAAACACTGTATTAGTCCATTATTATAAAAAGTCAAGGGAAGGTTTATATATGGAAGGAAATTTTCTTTGTTGGTTACCAGAGGTGGGAGGGGAGGGGAGGGAATATTGTTCGACAGATAGAGACAAGTATTGATTTCGATGAAGAGAAGGGCAATGTACCAAATGTGAGTGATCAACATGGTGGCAATGAGAAACAGGGAGACATAGAGAGCTGTATGGGAGGTACAGACAACAAAGATGAGTCCTTTTGCACATACAGTACTGTGTTGTCAGTGAAGGCAAACATTGATATATGGGTGGATAAATGGGTGGACAGGCTGAACTATTAGGTATGTCTATGCAGGGGAGGGGAGCTCTGGTAGCATAGTGGCTAAGGCACTTGAC
>NW_006921654.1:2500249-2516387 GCF_000298275.1 Orycteropus afer afer
GGGGGGGGGACCAGGTTTGCTGGTCTGATAGTGTCTGATGGAACCACTGAGATTATGGCCCCTGGTCAATTCAGGTCTGGAATTGAACCCACTCCTGTGGCTTCCAGCCAAACAAAAGACAGGCGTATGAGCTGAACATTTATATTAGGTAAATACCCTCCTTAGAGAGAAAAATCATGAGAGAATAGAAGGGCTATGTATGCACAGGGAGACAGCTCAAGGGGCAGGAGGGCATGGGAGGGAAGGACACAGGCAAGAGGTAACTATGGGGAGGAAGTGGGATGGGATCTGCTGTATTGTGGGAAACTGAAGTCAATGTGATGAGACAAAGTGTATATGAGCTGTTGTATGGAAAGTGAATTTGCTCTGTAAACTTTTACCCAAATCACAGTAAAAAATGAGAAAAAAAATTGACTCAAAAAAAAAAAAAAATAGAAACAAGGTGCAGAAATTGACAGAGTACCAATTGAAATGTTCCAACAAACAGATGCAATGTTGAAAGAACTCACTTGTTTATGATGAGAAATTTGGAAGACAGCTACCTGGCCAAAAAATATGAAGAGATCAAATGTAAACAAATATGAAGAGATCATATTTGTGCCCATTCCAAAGATAGGTAATCCAACAGAATGTGGAAATTATTGAACATCATTAATATCACATGCCAGTAAAATTTTCCTGAAAATGATTCAAAAACAGTTGCAGCAGTACATAAACAGGGAGCCACCAAAGATTCAAGCTGGATTCAGAAGAGGACATGGAATGAGGGATACCACTGCTGATGGCATGTGAATCTTGGCTGAAAGCTAAGAATATGAGAAAGATGTCCACCTGTATTTTATTGCCAAAGGCATTCAGCTGTGTGAATAACAAATTTCGGATAACATTATGAAGAATGAGAACTCCAGAACAGTTAATTATTCTCATGAGGAACCTGTACATAGACTAAGAGTCATTCAAAAAGAACAGGGGGTTACTTCATGGTTTAAAATCAGGAAACATGTGCATCAGGGTTAGATGCTTTTACCATACTTATTCAATCTGTATCCTGAGCAAACAATCCAAGAAGCTGCACAATGTGAAGAAGAATGCAGCATCAGGATCGGAGGAAGAATCATTAACAACTTGTACATGCAGATGACACAACCCTGCTTGCTTAAAGTGAAGAGGACTCTAAACACTTATTGATGATCAAAGATTACAGCCTTCAGTATAGATTTACATCTCAACATAAAATGAAAATCCTCACAACTGGACCCATAAACAACATCATAATAAACACAGAAAAGATTGGAATTGTCAAGGATTTCATTTTATTTGGATCCACAATCAATGTTCATGGAAGCTGTGGTCAAGAAACGAAAAGATGTATCGCACCGGGCAAATGTGCTGCAAAAGACCTCTTCAAAGTATTCAAGAGGAAAGATGTCACTTTGAAAACTAGGGTGTGCCTGACCCGAGCCATGGTATTCTCAATCACCTCATATGCATGTGAAAGCTACACAATAAATAAGACCAAAGAAGAACTGAAGCCTCTGAAGTATGGTTCTGGCAAAGAATACTGAATATCTCATGGACGGTCAGAAGAACAATCAAATCTGTCTTGGTTGAGTGCTGGAGTGCTCCTTAGAAGCAAGGATGTCAAGACTTTGCCCCTTGTACTTTGGTCATGTTGTCAGGAGAGACCAGTCCCTGGAGAAGAGTATCATGCTTGGTAAAGTGGATGATCAGCAAAACAGAGGAAGATCCTCAACTGGATGGACTGACAGGGTGGCTGCAATAATGGGCTTATGCACAGGAACGATTGTGAGGGCGGTGCGGGAGCAGGCAGTGTTTCATTCTGTTGCGCATACGGTTGCTATGAGTCAGAACCCACTCAGCAGCACCAAGTAACAACAGCAAGAGCCTTTCCTCATCCAAGGCCCAGTATGTGTCCAATCTCAGTATATTAACACGCTCATACTTCCCATACATTAAAAATAAAACTCTCCTTTGATGGGTGTGTCTAAATGGAGAGTATATCCAAGATCATATATGGGGTTGGCAGACAATGGGCCTATAAGTTCATGTGAATGATGTAGGAGATCCTACATAAAGAGGGAGAATAAAGTGGTACAAAACTCAAAATTGTTTGGAGGCAAAAAAAAAGAAGGTGGGGACCAGGTTTGCTGGTCCAATGGAGCCTGGTGTAACCACTGAGACTATGGCCCCTGGTTGCCCTTCAGGTCTGGAATTGAACCCACAACTGTGGTTTCCAGCCAAACAAAGTACAGGCATGTGAGTTAAACATTTACCTCAGGTGGACACACGCCCTGGAGAGAACAATCATGGGAGAAAGAAGGGCTGCTTATGCACAGGGAGATAGCTCAGGGTGCAGAAGAGTATGAAGGGATGGACACTGGGAGGAGGTGACTATGGGGAGGAAGTGGGAGGGGAGCTGCTGCATTGTAAATTTTGGTCAATGACATGAGACAAAGTATATGTGAACTGCTGTATGAAAAGTGAATTTACTCTGTAAATCTTCACCCAAATCCTAATTAAAAAAAAAAAAAACTCTCCTTTGACCCCATCCCCCTCCGGTGCCCTCGCAAAGCCAAGCTTCTTCAAAGACTTGCCTCCCCTTTCCATCTCTGCTCCTTCATGTCATGCTGCTCCACAGTCTGGCTCTCAGTGAAATTACTCAAGGTGGCCAACAACACACACGGTGTAAAACTAATTTGCTCTGTAAACTTTCACCCAAATCAATTTTTTTTTTTTCAAAAAAGAAGGCCATAAAATAATAACAATAACACATGTAGATTTGTACTTGACTCCTTTCTCTACCTTAATTCTCACATCCAGTAATTCAAAGTTCCATCAGTTCTGACACTACCTGCTTAATGACTTTAAATCCTTTTCATCTTTCAATCCCACTATCATGACACAGTCTGGCCTTCAAATCTTATCTGTTGTTGTGTGCCATCCAGTCAATTTCGACTCACAGCAACTCTGACTCCGTGTGACAGAGAACTACTCCATTAAGGTTTTCTTGGCTGTAATCCCTATGGAAGCAGATTGCTAGGGTTTTCTCCCACAGAGCCACTGGGTGAATTCAAACTGCCAGCATTTCAGTTAGCAGTGAGCGCTTAACAACTGTCATCTGATTCATACCTTCCCATCAAACAGGAAAAACAGGAGTGTCGCCGTCCTTGTTCAGCATTCTAAGATGGCCTCACGGGAGTGAACCTAGTCTCCTCGGCATGGTGCATGAGGAAGGCAATACTGGGTGACGGTTTATCTCCTGTCTCACCTGACTTGCTCTCAAATGGTACAAGGGAAGCTGGCTCCCTGTGGAGAGAGGCCCACTGGGGGATGAATTAGGAAGGTCCTTCAACAGAGGCACTCAAGCTTCTGTCCTAGCACGTCCAGCAGGCACTGGCTGCCTGAGCCACGCCTGCTGTGGGAACCACCCCGCCCCCCACCCCGCCCCCACAAATCGTCAAAAAGGCATCATGACAGATAGAGCTCCCATGTGCCACAAGGTAAGTGTTTAAATCTTTTATAAGACAGTCAATGGCCTTTATAAACCCTCAGACGAGAATTACACTGTGTCTGAGATGGAGCTGAAAGTCAATGGGAAATTGATTCTGTCTAGCTGGTGCTGTTTCAAGGAGGCGGCATGTGGGGTGCGTGTAGGACCAAACGTGCCCATCCCAACATGTCCGGGGTCTGGTGTGGCACAGACACTGAGAACGCTGAGGTAGCACATTTCTGGGAGAGGCCCAAGGCAGCTCCGGGCTCTGACCACAGGAAGCCCCCAGAGGGTACTGACTAGCACCAGGGATGGTTATAAAGTGTGTTTACCTTCCTCAGAATTGATGCCAGAACCAATCTGATGCGTTGCCTGTATCTTGAGTGCGGAGGCCGGAGGATGATAAACGACCATTGATCTGGTACACCGTGGGATGAGGCACACCTACAATTACTCTCCTTCACTAATGACCCCATCAGCCATGGAGTCAAACACAGTTAGAGGCTGTGATGATGCTGTGGTTATTCCTCTGCCAATACTGGCCAGCCTGATTTATACGGCCTGCCATCACAGATCCTCGCTTGGGGTTATTGTTGTTCTTGTTGTTGTTGTTAGTTGCCACTGAGTCATGGTGACCCCAGAGTAGAACTACTTCAGGTGGTTTTCAAGACTGTCACCTTTCAGAATCAGATCACCAGCCCTGTCTTCCGAGGTACTTCTGGGTGTTTGAACTGCCAATCTTTTGGCTAGTAGTCAAGTGCTTAACTGTTTGGAGCAGCCCAAAAGGCTGGTCTGCCCACTCTCCCCACAGTACAGGGCTGGTCAGCCCAAGGATAGTCTACTACTGGCAGATAAGTCAGGCCTCAGTCCTGGGTGGAGCTGAGGCAGTAGAAAGAGCCCCCACTTTGGATGCAAGTAGACCTGGTGTGGGAAACCTGGCTCTGCAGCTTGCTAACCCAGTGACCTCAAAGAAATCCCATAACTGCCTGGGCACCAGTTTTGTCACGGGTAACCTGAGATGACAGTAACTCTACCTCACGTGTCACATGCTCACAGCTCTGCTCACAGTCCAGCAATGAGCCCAGGATAGGAAGGAGGAGGAAGAATCCCCCCTTGGAAGCACTTGGTCCTGGATCTGCAACGCAAATACTGACTTGGTCTTACGCCCCAACCATGTGCCACATATAGGCCAGCGCTTGCTGGACATTCTTGACCCCCACCACTGTTAGACTCTCCATTTATGGGTAAGAAGACTGCAGCCCAATGCATTTCAAGAGGTCAATTCATGCAACAAGAGCAACAGTGAGAATATATTTATTGAGAGTCTAATGGGTCGAGCCCACCCAGAGGCCCCTCAGAAGAAAGGCCTGGCAATTGACTTCTGCCAATTGGCCATCAAAAGTCCTATGGAGCACAGTTTCACTCTGACACATGTGAGAAACACATCATATTCACCATGAGTTGGAATAAACTCAGTGTCAAGTGGACTGGACCGGACTCTGTGCCAGGTACCCTCTGAGGGACAAGGTCACCTAGATGAACAAGACAGATGCTGCTCCAAGAACAGGCTTGGGGCAAAACCCAGACTGGAATCAGGTCTCCTGACGTCAAGTGCTGTATCTATCTCTACTCTGCCATTCCCCTCAAGCTCCAGGTGTCCTCTGTGCTCAGCCAGGCTGTCAATCTCCTTCTGCAGATGCAGTCGAGGTAGCTTCTGAGACTCTCCTCTGGTCACACCGTGAATGGGTAAAGGAGCTTCAGTCTTGGTAGAATTTCAGGTCAGAGCTGCTTGCTTTCTGGGCTGCTTGCTTTCTGGAATATTCCACTTTATGCCCCCATCTCAGGTCCATTGGAAGCCAGCAACCGACCGTGTGATGTGGAATTCTCAGTGGTTGGCAGAGGGTGGCGGTCTCTGAATACTCCAGAATTACATGCACAGCCCACAAGGAAAGCCATCTCGTCTAGTTCTGATAAAGCGGTACCCCAGCACCCCTGACCCCATCTTCCTGATTAAGTAACACCATTGGTAAGAGATGGTCAGTATCTTTTAACTAAGAGGAGTTTTATTCAAAACGCTTCAGGGTTCCAGAGATCCAGTCCTTTTCCACAGCAGCAGTCTACCCAAGGCAGGCTCAACAAAGAAAAGCGAATCTCACTGGCTGCTGCGGAGGAGTGGAGTGGGGGACAGAGTGGTGGAGGGATTATGAAAGATGAGGTCAGGCAGGAAGGGACAGCCAAGGAGAACCTCCCTGTTGTCAGACAGAGACACAAGTAAACACTGGCTGGCAGCTGGAAATTTAGTTCATAAACCCTGCAAAATGAGAAAAAGCTGGTATCGGCAGAAAGGGCATACTGTCTGATAGAGTGAGACAACACAGGCCAGGACTCAGGCCAGCAACCACTCAATTGTTCACAGGAGCACAGTGTGAGGGGCTTGGAACTCAGCCTCAGCCTTTCCTACCTGGCAAATGGACATAAAGGGAAAAGCTATGGAGGGGGAAGTCTATGATACCGGCATATAGTGGGCACAGTCCAGAGATGGTATGAAATAGCCTACAACACACAGGACAAAGTCTCACAGCAAAAAAATCATCCAACTCAAAAGATCGACAGTGCCGAAGTTGAAAAACCCTGCGTGTATGCATGTGTGCAGATAGAGGATGAATGGGTAGATGGATGGATGGACAGCTAGATGCTATTGTTACTTCTGTTGGGTACCATCAAGTCAATTTTCAACTCATAGCAACCCCAAGTGACAGGGTAGAACTGTCCCACAGGGGTTTCCAGGCTGTAATCTTCACCAGAGAAGACTGCCAGGTCTTTCTCCCACAGAGCCACTGTGTGGGTTCCAACTGCCAACCTTCTAGTTAGCAGACAAGCATTTAACTGCTGTGCCACTAGGGCTCCACTGATAGAGAGACAGAGAGAAGGATAGGTACATATATACATTCATATGATCATGCATGTATCTCCTAGTTCAGCCTGCTGAGTAGGCCTAGAAACAATGACACCCCAGTCACTATGAACACACTCCCTGCCTAGGTCTTGGTTTCTGAATACCATGCTCTGCTAAAAGGAATGAGGTTTTCTTGGAGATTGATTTCATAGTTGATTTCATGGCTGGAGCAGGGAATGGACAAGATGATTTTGGAACATGTTGTTATATCAGAAACTAAGGAAGTGCTTGAAAAAGATGAGAGCATGTTCAAAAAGGCATAAGGAGTCAGCTTGAAGGCTCTCCCACTGCCCAAGCTTGAGACAACATGAACATCAAAATCAATAATAGAGGCATAGTTAACTCACTGAATAAAATATGAATATGAATACTCCATGAGTCTATACTGATATAAACAAACCAACTAATAAATGGGGAGAAGGAAAAGCTGTTCTTTGTAGTAGAATTGCTTTCACAATTAGAAAACAGCATCATGAACTCAATAAAGTAATTTAACAAGAAAGAAATAATGAAGCTGAATTCTATGGCCACTGTTTGTTCATTCAAATGGCCACTCAATCAGCCAATCACTGCACTGCTTGCCAGTTCCGGGTGGCTCCCTGGGCTGGGATGAGTGGACAGAGCACAGGAGTAGGAGTCAGGCGGTTCTGGACTGAGCTCTGGTCCCATCTCTTGGGTGACTCTGCTGAGCCTGTGGTGTCTCATCTACATAATGTGGCCTCTCTCTCTCAGCATCGAGACTCAAATAAAATGAGGTGTGTAGACACACTTTTTCACCTGTAAAGGGCTTGCCCATGGGAGGTTACATGAACCCAAAGGTAAAGTATGATGGCTTATTATTAATAGCTACCAGTCACTGGAGCAGGCCCTTTGTCAACTTCATTGTTATTACTGCTTTTGTTGCTGTTATGTGTCATTGACTCAATCTTGACTCACAGCAGCCCCATATGATAGAGTAGAACAGATACATGGGGTTTCCCAGGTTATAATCTGTGAGCTGGAGACAACTTGACAGCACCTAACAACAACAGCAGCAAATCTTTATAGGAACAGATCATGAGGTCTTTCTCCTGCAGAACCACTGGGTGGGTTAGAACTGTCAGACTTTGGGTTAGTAGCCAACCACTTAACCATTGCACTACCAGCACTCCTTTTGTCAAATTTATCTTCTACAATTATCAAGACGCAAAACCATTACCAGTTAAACATACCAATTTATGTGCTTAGTTATTTATTTTGTTGTTACTGTTGTTGAGAGCAAAACATAAACCAATTCAATAGTTTCACCATGGACCGTTTAGTGACACTGATTACGTTCTTTTGAGTTCACCCTGTTTTCCAAGTTGTTCCTCCCCCATTAACATAAATTCACTGCTTCCTAAGGTTCCCATCTAATCTTTCAAGTTATTGTTGTCAATTTGACCCCACTGAGATAGTTTTCTAAAGGCCATCATGCTCAGGGCAGACATTTTTTACCAGTTGAGCTAAACTATTGTTTGGTTTTAAAAAGACTTCAGAGGTATTTTTGGTTTAAGGTTTAAAGATTATCTCAGGCAATAGTTTCAGGAGTTCATCCAACCTTTTGTGACTCCAGGAAGTCTAAAGTCCATGAGAATTTGAAATTCTTCTGTGTATTTTCCCTCTTTTGTTGAGGATTTTTCTGTGGCATCTTTAAACAAAATGCTCAGTATTGGTAGCCAGGCACCATCCAGTTCTTCTGGTCTCATGGCAAAGGAGGCAGTTGTTCTTGGAGGCCATTAGCCACACATTCCATATCCTCTTCCTATTCCTGACTCTCCTTCTTCCTTAGTTGTCCCAGATGAATACATACCAATTGTTGTGCCTTGCATGGCAGCTTGCAAGCTTTTAAGACACCAGGTACCACACCTCAAATTAAGAGGTGGAACAGAGGCCCTAAACACATTATTAGGCCAATTAACTGAGATGTCCCATGAAACCTAAACCTCCAAACCAAGAAACCAAGTCCCATGGGATTTTTTGGTTGTATGTAATCAGTCTCAGCAGCTACTCATTTTTATTTTACTTTTTTGTCATTGTTATAAATTTATCTATCACACACCTTTTGCCCATTAACTTTTTACGAGTGCATAACAAATTGGTAGAATTACAATAACTGACTGCAACTCTACCCTTCATCAACGTGACATTTCTATCACTGTTAATGCCCTTTTCCCTCTCCCTTCCCATTTTATAGATGAGGAAACTGATGCACAGACAAGTTAAGGATCATTTGCCTGGAGTCATCCCAAAAAGTGATGGAACCGTAATTCATACTTGGGGGTGACTAGAAGCATCCCCCATCCCTGGGACACCTGCCTTCCCTCTGGGAAGCAGCATTTCCCTACCTCTAAGGTGAGACTGTGTGCATTTCTGAAGCTCTCCAGTCTCTGTGACATCTGATATACTAGGCTTGTCTCCTCCCAGGAAGATGACCTCTGAGCATCTCTTTTCATGACCTCCACCATCTCCTCTTCTCACCTTCTACCAAGGCTCCACCATGCCCTTCTATGAATGTCCCTCAACTTCAAGGCCACCCTGTCAGTCATGACAATCCTCAACCAGCCAAAAGAAAAGTTCTGAGGTGGAGGGGTAACTATCACAATTAGAGCCCCCTTGAGCCTGGACCTGCTCTAATGACTATTGGGACAGAGTCACCTGGAGAAAGTCAAGTTGTGCCCAAGGAAGTCAGCAGTATGAGTGGGCACCTCTGTGAGGGCCAGTCCAACACAAAAGCTGTCCTCAGGGTCGAATAGTTTCCTTACCTTATTTATTTGCAAAGTGCTCTTATTTGTTTAAAGAACAACAAACCTTTAGCAACCACACACAGAATGAAAAAGCTACTCATTTTCCACCTATTAAGTTACTTAATTCCTTCCAGAATGAGATCTTCTCTTTGACTTTCACAATTACAGCAACAGTACAAACACCTGAAGTGTGTGAAAAAGATCAACAGGTCTTGTAAAATGAAGAATTTTACTCAACAGTGAAAATAC
Source organism: Orycteropus afer afer (assembly GCF_000298275.1). Lineage (NCBI taxonomy): Eukaryota > Metazoa > Chordata > Mammalia > Tubulidentata > Orycteropodidae > Orycteropus > Orycteropus afer. Next base: position 2,509,731 of record NW_006921654.1, read on the forward strand.
CTTTGCTAAACCCCAGTGTTTTTTGTTCTAGAGTCTCTTGTGCTGAAATTGAGGTGAAAGCAAACAAGAACGCCTGAAGAATTAGAATTTTATAATGTCAGTGCTGCTAGGGACAGGGACAGCAACAGATCCCAACACTGTCATTGGAAACACAAGAAACCAAGTCCTGGAGAGTTGATATATCTTGCTCAAGGACACAGCCACATTGTGGTCCAGCTGGGACAGCAAGTAATAAACCCCACTTTATTATCCAGGATTCAGAATTCCTCATATTAAAAGCATTTACATAGAAGGAGTAGCAGCCATTAGATCATAAGCTCACTGAGGACAGGGACTGCATATCCTCCTAGTGCTTAGTCTGCAGTTGGCACTTGTAGGTATTTAGTAGGCAATTTTTAAATAAAGGAACTAATGACGTCCAACATTAGTTTCTATCACCCATCTGTTAGTTTGTTGTCCTATGGTGGTTTTACATTTCTGGTGGTTTAGTGAATAAGGTATTTGGCTGTTAACCCGAAGGCTGGTGGTTCAAACCCACTAGCTGCTCTGTGGGAGGAAGATGAGGCAATCTACTTCTATAAAAATTTACAGCTTTGGAAACCCAATGGGGGTTTCTATGACTCAGAATTGACTTGATGGCAGTGCGGTTGGTTTTTTATTTTGATGATGCTGGAAGTTATACCACTGGCATTTCAAATACCAGTGGTTTAACAGCCAAATACCTTATCCACTAAACCACCAGAAATGTAAACCACCATAGGACAACAAACTAACAGATGGGTTATAGAACTTGGCCAAGTTTCAGTGGAGCTTCCAAACAAAGACTAGGGGAAAAGACCTGGTGACTGACCTCTGAAAATTAGCCAGTGGAAAAATCTATGGATCACAACAGAACATTGCCTGAGATGAGCCTGCCTTAGACACATCTAGGGATCAATCTCTTGAGGAGGGTATGCATTTGGCGAAGTAGAGAGCCAACGAGGGTCAGGACGATCTTTGGTGAAGTAAATCGGCACAGTAGCTGCAACAATGGACTTGAACAATGCCAGCAATTGTGAGGATGACCCAAGACCAGGAAACATTTTGTTCCATGGTACAAAAGGTCTCCAAGAGTCCCAGTCAACTCAATGGTAGCTATCTGTTTGTCTGTCTATCTATCTAGTTATCTCTAACACTGGTTTAGTAGAATTCTAGAAACATTTATAAAAGTATGTATTTTAAAACATTTACTTGCGTTTAAAAGAAATTTGATATGGCCAAGCCCAGAGGGGCCCCATGCAAGTGTTTACTAAACAAAAGATGACTAGTGCTGTGATAATTAATCAGTTGGCATTGACTGAAGCTCCTAATGAAATGAAGCATGAACTGTTTTAGAAAGCAATTGAGAGCCATCATACATGCCATGAATCATCTCTTGAATGCACATTTATTAAATCAGAATTCATAACTTTGATATTTCATCTAACAGGTTTGCTACCCTTCCGAGACTCTATTGGTGGATAAAAAAGACAGATGTTTCCAGAATTAAATTGAAAGGGGTGGAGGAGGGGTGAGAGAAACCAGTCAGACATCAATTAAATGGAGCAGGCAGCAAAATGCCATTACCCAGTGTTTGGGTCTGTGCTGCCGTCCTGAGATACAATTCAAAGAAATCTTTGCAAGGGAGCAGCCGCCGACACAGAATGAAATGCTGAAGGTTCCCAGGGTCTGCGTGACAGCAGGCAGATGTTGTGATCCTTCAAGAGGCAGTGATCTGTTTGGGAAGGTGCAGCGTTGATTGTCATTAGGGGAAACTTCTGTCAAACCAGAGTCAGACTCATGCAAAACCTTCATTTTACTTCCTCGGGGTGCCATGGAGCTGGAGAGGAATTAGAATCCTCCTCCACTTTCAGGCTCTTCAAAGGCACCTGGTCCTCTAGTTGGAGCAAATATATATCACATCAATGTCACTTCCCACCACTATTGTCCCAGGCACCTCTTTGGGTGATCAAATGAAAGTGGATTGGGGAGTGTGTGAAGATGTTTAGCTCTTTTGACTGCTGGCAGCAGTAAATTGGTGGATCAAGGTGACATTGCCCCCCATGGCTCACAATCACAATACTTCTTAGAGTCTCGTATTCATAAAAGCAGACCTGGAATCCTTATAGCAGCCTTCTTGTGCTGAAAGTAAAGGGGACTTTCCCTTTCAACTGCTTTGACACTACACAGCCATTGTCCTTCAAAGCATTTCAAGCCCACCCTTTTGCCAGCCAGAATCATGGTCCAGTGGTGGATTTACATCTCACTCAGAACATTCTGGCACTTTCTTGGCACAGAACAACACACATCTAAATAATGACTTCTTTCCATTGTAATCTAATTGGATAGCTGGAACTATAGCATCGATAGGACAATCACAAGAGTGATATATTTAGAAAAAAAAAAGTCTTTGTTATCATATATGGTAATGGTGCCTCCTCCCTTTCATCTCTGTTAAGCAAAAGATACTCAATTCAAAAAAAAAAAGAAAAAGAAAAGAAAAACAAAGCAAGTAAAACAAGATATTCATGATTTGAGCAGGACAAATATTGCCAATGAAGGCAGCAAACACCCTGCCAAACTCTCTTCCAACTCTTTCTTTGTAAGCAGAACTGGAAAACTAGGTGTTTTACAGTGGACAGAGTTGGCAATTGATGTCAAATCCTTGGGCTCAGATGGAGTCAGGCTGGGAAGGAGCTACAAATCACAACAGCATTTCTTTGGGTCAGTAGTTCTTGAACTGTAACGTGCATCACAACCACCTGGAAGGCCTGTTAAACCTGATTTCTCGGCTTTACCCCCAGAGCTTCTGATTGAGTAGTTCTGAGTTGGGGCCCAAGAATCTGTACTTTCAACAAGCTCCCAAGGAATGCTGATGCTACTGGTCCAGGGACCACATTTTGGAAACCACTGCTCTAGGCAAAGACTCAGAAATGTGAGGGGAGCAGTTAACCCATTTATCTAAAACAGTAGAGAGTTGGAGACAGTGGCCATGTCACTGGAGAACAGAAGGCTCATACCAAGTGAGCACGGCTCAGGCATGTCCCTTCACACATGATGCAGCTTGATCTTCAAAACAATGTATGTGAAATATTACAGATAAATAGTGCAGATTACCCACATGGGGGTCCTGGAGAATGCATGGAACAAAAAATCCTGGCTTTTTGGCATACTAGCCATGAGGCCTTGGGAGAGGGATTTATATTCTCTGAACTTCATCATCTCCAAGTTGACTTCCACTACTGATCTGTCAATTTATCCTACTGTGGTGCTGACATATTGCTGTGATGCTGCAAGCTATGCCACTGGTAATTCCAGCAGGGTCACCCATCATGGACAGGTTGCAGCAGAGCTTCCAAAATAGGATAGAGTGGGAAGAAAGGCCTGGTGATATACCTCCAAAAATTAGATAAAAACCATACAGATCACAACAGAATACTGCTCGATATTGTGCGGAAAGATGAGCCCCTAGGTTGAAAGTACTACACAACAGCTGTAAGAATGAACAGGATGGACTTCAGGTAAGTTGATGGAACAGGCAGACAAGCTACACAGACCCTCTTCAACAAAGAAAAGAGAAACCAAATGACAGAGATACAGAAGATAATTCTGGAGCCTTGAGCTTTGAACAGAAGTATACAAGAAGTGTATTAGGCACCAATTAGTGGAAAAACCTGAATGAAAACAGTGAGTACGGTGATGGTCAGAGTTGCAGACTGTCAGCTACTCTGACAGGACAAACACCCTGAATATTTCCAAGTAGTGTTGGGACCTGAGAATTGACCTAAAGATCAGCTCTAGTTGCCAAGGGCTTCAGGGACAACTGTGCTGGTGGCTTATGATTAGGAAGGGAAACAGCAAGGAGGGAGACAGCCTGAGCTGTGGGCTTTCAGCTGTCCAGAGGGTGCAGCCATTTTGATTGTTTACAAGTGGTGGCCATTTTGGATCTTTAAAGTGACCCAGGGTGCAGCCATTTTGAATGTTTACAAGTGAAGGCCATATTGGATTTTAAAGTGACAACATTCTTATTCAGATTCCAGGGACCTAAGAATGGGCTCTGTTTGCCAAGGACAGCAGGGACATACAGTAGGCTGACAATGGGAAAGGAGACAGGTGGTAAATGTATAAATGCTGCCAACAACCAAATAGAGGAGCACAGTACCAGGCTTATGTAGATAACATCCAAACAAAACAAAAATTGTGGGCAAGTCACTCCAACTTACAATCACCAATTAAATATAAACACAAAAACATCACAATGTCTTGGGACAACAGAGCATCACCATCCAAACAAAGAAGTAAGATAAAACAGGAGAAACAAGGGACCAAGATACAGACCCAAAACACATCCCTGAAGAAGCAGCAGCATTGGAACTCCCTGATAAGGAATTCAAAAGAACTATATTTAGGTACCTTCAATGGATTGAGAGACAGATGAAGGAAAACACTCACAAAATTGAGGAAAACCCTAGAACAATTTCAAAAGACAATACAAGAACAATGTGACAAAATAAATGAAAAATTAGAAATGATACAAAATCTACAGATAGACATCCAGAGATTAACAATAAATTTTCAGAACTAGAAAACACATTGAACGGGCAAAGAAGTAGAAATGAATCAATGGAAGACAGAATTAGTGAGACTGAAGGCAAATACCTCAATACTTCTTTGGAAAGGGATCAATCAGAAAAAAGATCAAAACAGAATGAAGACAGCCTAAGGTTCACGTGAGATACCATCAAAAGGAATAACCTACATGCTTGAACAATTTCTCTCAGAAAGATCAGCACAAGGCCAGTCCCCATGAGGTGGAGGTTAAAGATGTCCCAAATGTCCAAACTACCATGCCACGCCATCATTTCAGACGTTAACTCCTCCTCCTCCTCCCAGTAATTTCTCCCGTTTTAGGGTTCTGTATTTCGCTGTAATGCCTCACAGAACTCACAGACACCCAAGGGATCATCTCACATAGTAGTGGTGGAGGCTGGCAGGCTGGGAAGCCCCAGGTCCGTGAGTGAGTCTGGAGGATACTCCCAATTCTCAAGGTTTGATGAACCTTGATCAGCAGATCAGATGACAGTTGCTGTCCCAAATCCAGGGGTGAGATGAGGATGAGCCAAAACACAAAACCTGAGCAAGAGGAGGGCAAACCTTCCCAGGAGATTCGTAGGTATACCCTCAAGGAAGCTAAGGGTGGTGATTTGAATTATACCCTCCAGCAAAGCAGGACTCTAGATACATTCCACCTATGTTGTCCCAACAGAAATAACCAAAGTGGATGGCTTTAGCAATCAGCAGCTCAAGGCAAATCCCATCAGAGCCGATTGCCAGTCATTATAGGGAATGACTACTATGAGCTGCACAGCCAAGTTGATACCTGACCTTAACTACCCACACTACCCCAAACAGGCACAGATAATAGGATTTACAATACATCACAGAATAGAAGACAATGGCTAGAAGTGCCACATCAAGCAATTCACTGCACTACATGCAATCAGAATTCCACAACAGGAAGACACAAATAAAACCACAGAAAAAAGTGTCCAAGATTTGTTGGAAGAAAATTTCCCTGGTATGATGAAAGATGAGAATATATCCATTCAAGAAGTCCAACAAACCCCAAACAGGACAGAGCCCAAAAGAAAATCACCAAGACATATCATCATCAAACTCATCAAAACCAAAGACAAAGAATCCTGAAAGCAGCATGGGAAAAACAAAAAGTTACCTCCGAGGAGCAAACAATAAGACAAAGCTCAGATTTCAGCAGAAACCATGCAGGCAAGAAGATAATGGGATGATATATATACAAAACCCTGAAAGAAAAAATTTCCAACCAAGAATTACATACCCAGCAAAACTGTCCCTCAAATATGATGGTGAAATTAGGACATTTCTAGATAAGCAGAAATGAAGAGAAATGTTAAAACCAGACCAACCTTACAAGAGATACGAAAATGAATCCTTTGGACAGAGAACCAACAACAGCAAACAAGAACTGACCATTAACAGACATGGTGACATAACCCAGAAACCAACCCAGTTATGGAAGTATCCAAAGTAAATAAGCCTACAAGATTGTAAACAGGGAACCAGAGACATCAACTGACAGATGACAATTACAAACCAAAAACAGGGAAAAAACTGAGCAGCTGCAGAATTTCTAAATGGTATGGAAGTCAAGACAACTGCAAGATAGAACAGACTGCCCTAAACTTGGGAAGAAAATTATAAATCACCTTAAAGAAATAAAGCTTCACCTCAAAATTAAAAAGAGGACAAGCACAAATATTTAGCAAATACTAAAAGGATAGCAATAACGGAAGTGATAACACAATTCATAAAATGAACTCAGCACAGAAAATTATATGGAACAAAGAAATCAGGAACACCACAAAAAAAGCACAACAAAATGACAGCAACAAATTCAGACTTGTTGATAATTGCATATCTGACAAGGGACTTATCTCTAAAATTTATAGAAAACTCCAACACCTCAACAACAAAAAGATTAACAATCCAACTAAAAAGGGGGCAGAAGACATGAATAGACATTTCACCAAAGAGGATATTCAGGCAGCCAGCAAACACATGAAGAAATGCTCACAATCCAACATCAAAGAGATGCAAATC
>NW_006921654.1:2517222-2518343 GCF_000298275.1 Orycteropus afer afer
AAGAAGAAGAAGAAGAATGAACTGGAGCATACCAACAATCATGAAGATGGTTCCGGTCTGGGCAACATTTAGTTCTGTTATAAATGAGATCACCCTAAGTCAGAGCCAACTTGAAGGCAACTCACAACACAAAAGATGATTTAGGAAAGGAGTCATAAAGCTTGTGAGATTATGTTAGCAGTTAGCATGGTGCCTGGAAGGTGATCCACAAACATGGCAGCTACTATCCCTGTTTCAAGTAAGGATACACAGCCCCAAGTTCATGGCCCCTTACAACCCTATAAAGGACCTAGAGGTAAATAAATCACTAAATTACAGGGAGGAATTTGTCTCTTCAACAGGAAAGCATAGGTAAATGGTGATTCTTCTTAGAATCCTTCCTGTATCTGGCTGCTAGATTGCCAGGCTACCCCACAAAACATATTTTTACCTAGATTCTCTTTAAATTCACATCCACAACTCTAAGAGAGGAAGCCACTCAGCAAGGAAAGAGGAAAACTTTGCACATGCTCCCTAGCTCCTCCAGCTTCTACCCAAACCTAGGGCCAATGCCACCAGGATGGCTGAGAGATTTGGATTGTCAGTAACATCCTGGTGCTTACCAGGGCCTCACTCCCAACAATGTGGAACTTAGTGTTGTTAGGTGCCCTTGAGTATATTACAACTCACAGCAACCTTACAGGACACAGTAGAACTGCCCCATTGGGTTTTCTAGGCTGTAATCTTTCTGGTCTTCCTAATTCATTGTCTAGCTTTTCCATGCATGTAAGGTTGGGCAATCCTACTTCCGTAGTGATACTGCCTCGTAAACCCAAGGAGGGGTCGCTATGAGTCGGGGCCGACTCAACGGCACATGACAACAACAACAACAACAAAGGTGACTGAAAATATTATGGCTTGGGACAGGTGCACCTTAGTATTCAGAGTGACATCTTTGCTCCTGAAGACTTTAAATAAGTCTTTTGAAGGAAATTTGGCAGTGCAATATGTTGTTATTGTTGTTATGTGCCATCAAGTCGGACTTGACTCATAGCAACCCCTCCTTGGGTTTACGAGGCGGTATCACTACGGAAGTAGATTGCCCCATCTTCCTTCTGAGGAGTGGCTGGTGGGTTTGAACC
>NW_006921654.1:2518988-2524833 GCF_000298275.1 Orycteropus afer afer
TGCTTTCAGCCAAGATCCATCTGACATCAGCAATGATATCCCTCATTCCACATCCTCTTCTGAATCCAGCTTGAATTTCTGACAGTTCTTTGTCAATGCATTGCTGCAAACATTTTTTTTAATTACTTTCAGCAAAATTTTACTTGCATGTGATATTAATGATATTGTTCAATAATTTCTACATCCTGTTGGATCACCTTATTTCAGAATGGACACAAATATGGATCTCTTCCAATTGGTTGGCCAGGTAGCTGTCTTCTGAATTTCTTGACATAGACAAGTGAGCACCTCCAGCATTACATCCATTTGTTGAAACATTTCAGTAAGTATTCCATCAATTCCTGGAGCCTTATTTTTTGCCAATGCCTTTTTAAAATTACTATTGTGATCTGGGTGAAAGTTTACAGAGCAAATTCACTTTCCATACAGCAGTTAATACCCTGAGTTCTTGATTATATGCTACCTCCTGAAATAGTTCAGCATCAACCAATTCTTTTTGGTACAGAGATTCTGTATATTCTTTCCACCTTATTTTGATACTTTCTGGATCATTCAGTATTTTTTATTATTATTATTGTATTAATCTTGTTTTCAAAAAATTTTTTATTTTCAGAATTTGTTTTACATTCAACATTACATGTACATTTAGTTTCACTCCCCATTTACCATGTCCAACCCTAACCCAGTCTCCTCCCCTCCCTCCCCAGTAACCCTCTCCCTGTGCCCCTCATAGTTACATACTCCTGTTTCTCCTGCATTTCCTCCATGTGAATGTTGCCCTTCTGGTGCCCTATGGTCGATTGATCCAGGTGATGCATTACCATAGAGTATGTCAGGAGCTCTGGTAGCATAGTGGCTAAAACACTTGACTGCTAACCAGAAGGTTGGTGGTTCAAACCCACCAGCCACTCCTCGGAAGGAAGGTTGGGCAATCCTACTTCCGTAGTGATACTGCCTCGGAAACCCAAGGAGGGGTCGCTATGAGTCGGGGCCGACTCAACAGCACATAACAACAACAACAACATGTGGGTACGTCACCCTGGGTTGAGTGATCTGCAGGTACATCTTGCATGTACCTCTTGTTTACTATTGGGCTGAGAGCCAGCCCTTAGGAGTGAGCTTTATTCCAGGCCCAGGATGTATCCCAGAGCCATAGTACTGGGGGTCTCACCAGACTCCGTCTGACCAGTAATTCTGGTCATTATTGAGTTTTTGGATTTTGTTCCACATTTTTCCTCCCACTTTATCCAGGACCTCCAGATTTGATCCTTTCCTGAGTAATTGGCATTGATAGCTGGGCACCAACTCGTTGTTCTGGTCTCGAGGGCCACCATGTGCTAGGGCTGATTGCTTCCAAATCCAAATGCCCTTTTTGTTTGTTTGTTTTTGCACTCTTCTTCACTTCCAATGATAGGAGACCATGAGCGCATCTTAGATGGCCGCTTGAAAGGTTTTAAGACCCCAGTCGCTACTCACCAATGTAGGATGAGGAACAAGGCTTTTATGTATTTTGTTGTGCCAATTGAGTCTGTTGTCCCCCAGTACTATGGTCCTGAGAAGGCAGACCCATTTGATCTCTCTCCAACAGTATCTGGGTGCCTGTGAGGGATTACTCTGTGTCTATCTTCTATTGTTTCTGTAAGGATTTCAGGTATTTTGTATCATTGGTATCTGTGCAAGATTAGCCTCCACTACATCTATCTTGGTTTAGAGTATAATAATCTTGTTCACTGATCCCTATCTGATCCTCTCAAATGTTTGTGTGTATATCTGTAGCCTGCTGCTTGGTGTGAATGGGATGCAGTATTGTGGGCACACTGGTTGGTATCAGGATCTGCCATCTATCTCCTACGTGCACAATTCGGCGTCCTCCCTTTTCCTACTGTTATCATGGTGGTCACAGACTCTTTCCATACATCTTTCCCCTTACCCATGTCAGCATGTGGGACCAAACTAACCCTAAATTAATCCCGCCCCTTCCCTCCCCACCCCGGTAACCTACAAAGTGAGTTCCCTTTCCCAAGCAAAACCCTTCTTTGTCTTTTTACAGTAATGGGTATACAGTACTTGTCCTTCTACGATTGACTTATTTCACTCAGCATAATGTCCTCCAGGCTCATCCATGTTGTGAGATGATTCGCGTATCCCTCGTTGTTCTTTAATGTAGCATAGTATTCCACTGAGTGCATGTACCATAATTTAGTTATCCACTCATCCGTTGATAGCCGTTTAGGCTGTTTCCATCTCTTAGCTATGGTGAATTGTGCTGCGATGAACACGGGTGCGCATATGTCTATTCATGTGGTGTCTCTCACCTCTTTAGGATATATTCCTAGTGATAGAATTGCTGGGTCAAATGGTTTCTATTTTCAGTTTTTTAAGGAAACACCATACCTTATGCCACAATGGTTATACCATTTTACAATCCCACCAGCAGTGCACAAGAATTCCAACCTCTCTGCAACCTCGCCAGCATTTGTTATTTTCTGTCCTGTTGAGCATTGCTATCAGCCACTCCTCAGAAAGAAGGTTGGGCAATCTACTTCTGTAGTGATACTGCCTCAGAAACCCAAGGAGGGGTTGCTATGAGTCAGATCCAACTTGATGGCAGTGGGTTTATTATTGCTGAGGTGAGATGATAGCTCATCGCTGTTTTGATTGGCATCGCTGTTTTGATTTGCATCGCTGTTTTGATTTGCATCTCTCTGATGACTAATGATCAGGAGCAATTTCTCATGTGTTTGTTGGCCACTACTATATGTCTTTGGTAAAGTGTCTGTTCAAGTCTTTTGCCCATTTATGAATGAGGTTGTTTATCTTTTTGGAGTTGAGGTGTTGAAGTTTATGTGATAATTAACAAGTGGTTGTTATGTGCTAAGTATTGTGTCCGAAACTGAAAAAGGAAGGTGAATAATGGGAGGGAGTGGACTGATTCCAGCCCTCAAGGGGTTTACAGAGTTGGTGTTAGACAGTGAAGGTCCCTGGGCAGTGCATGTGGTTTACAATTGGCCACTAACCAAAAGTTGGTGGTTCCAACCCCCGCCCCCTTGATGTGCCTTGGAAGACAGGCCTGTTGATTTGCTTCCATAAAGATGATGCCAAGAGAACCCTATGGAGCACTTCTCCTTTTAACACATGGGGTCACCATGAGCCAGAACTGACTTGACCACAGTGGGGCTTGGCTCACAATTAATACCTTCAACACTATTGGCCAAAGATTGTTATTTTTTCCATCTTACAGATAAGAAACCTGAGATGCAGGTTTAAAAATAAATAAATAAATACTTGGTGATTAAATTGCAGATCTGGGGTCTCAACACAAGACTGTGTGTCTCCACATAAAACATTAATGCCACATATATGGAGGTGGGGGTGGAGGCTGGTTCCTCCCTCTCTTTCTTGTTGCTGTTGGCATTAGTTGTCAGCACCTCAGTTTCAATTCATGGTGACCCACATGTGCAGAGCACAACTGCTCCATAGGGTTTTCAAAACTGTGACCTTTCTGAAGCAGATTGCCAGGCCTGTCTTCCAAGCACCTCTGGGTGAGTTCAAACCCTAACCTTTCAGCCAGCAGTCAAGCACTTAACCGTTGCAACACTAAGGGGCTCCTTCTAGCTTCCAGTAGGGTCAAATCCTGGAATTCAAGGCAAATATACAAGCAGCCCAGTAGATGTTAAAACCGATTCCTCTCATCCAGTTATTCAACAGATCAGAAGCAGAGACCCAGAAATGGAGAGGGAATTTCCCAAGGTCACACAGAAAAACAGTAACCAAACAAGGACTAGAAGGCCAGGTCTCTAAATGGTGGTTGTGGTTATTGTTGTTGCTGTTGTTGTTAGGTGCCATTGAGTCGGCTCCAACTCACAGGGACTCTATGCATAACAGAACAAAGCACACAGAGGTACACACATGCACATAAACAATGTCATTTGTTATTGTTTTTTTACTGCTAGGAAAAGAAGCACTAGGGGTGGAGGGGCACTGTCTTCTCCCTCCAGCTTGGGTACTAAGCATGCTCTCTGCTTTGGAGGAAGGGGTTGGGGGTACTTCTAGAACCCAGTTAATGGGAATCCCATCTCTCCCCAAGGACAAATAGACCCAGAGACTCCTCGAAGTCCAGCAGAGAAAGCTCTTTCATTCTCCAGGCACAGACAGAGAAGGGGTAAAAAATATGTAAATCAGCCACCCCATAATCATGCATTTTTAGAGTATGCTTGTAATTAGCCTATATTCACAGTACTGTGTGGGAAGATAAATCTGCACTCAAGGAAATTCTGAAAACCAACATGTTTGCTTCAAGTGACTGATCTGCAGGAACCATATGCCAAGTGACAGGCAGCTGAATCCCACCCCCGTCTCAGAGCAGTGAGAAAACCGAAGGCCACACCTAAACACACACACACCTGATACAGCCTTTCCTGCTCTCCCCACAGGCTCAGTTCACCTCATCCAGCACTGATTTATCCCATTTCCGTTTGCCAAGGCTTCCCCTCAAGAAAGCAGTATTTTTTTTCCCCCTAACATGGTTGACTTCTCTATGATCATCAGTAACATCACTCAGTGCTTTGGGGCTGGGGAGAGATAGGAAGGGTGCCAAAGGCATTACCCATATTCTGTCCCCCAACCCTACACAGGACATACTCTTCCACCTGGGCCCCTATGGTGTGCACTGGATCCACACATTCAGTGGAGTGGACTTGTCCTACAAAGACTGTACTCAGAACCATCTCCTTCCAGTCACAAGAATATAAAAACATCAATAACTAAGGTGCCCGGGATTGCAGTGTTCAAATTATGTGCATATCAGTTATCTCACTTGATTCAAGTGTAAACTGTTAGTTTGACTTTTTATCTACCTACTGATTCTGGTCTCATCTTGACAAAACCAGTATGTTACATGCCCTTAGAAAAGCCCAAAAAGCAAGCTAATCTGACCCAGCTGGATTTCCATTTACAGCAAATCCCAGACTGTCCCCTTCTCCTTTCTTGACAGCCTTAACCAAGTGCTCAGGATAGGACGATGGGGGCATCCTCAATACACAAGTTTCATGACAGTCTCTGAGAAGGAATAGGCTTCTCCCATCATAAAGGAGCACTGTACCAGACTCACTTTCTCAGGGTGCTAATTCCCTGTTTGGAGACCCAGTTCTGTGTCCTCTGTTTAGACCCAACAGGACTATGTGTCCCTAGGCCATTTTGCAAACAGAAGGATTAGTTGAGAATGAATGAACTCATTTTGTGTGATAATCTACTCATGTACATTAGTCAGGTAACTTAATTATGACTGTATCTCCTGCAACTAAAAATGGGCCCCAACTAACCTCAGGGGACATCTCTTGTCTGTTGCTTACCATCACTGCTGATCCATTTTTTCTATCTCCAGTGCCCAGCCCAGTTCCTGGCACTTATACTTGTGTGAGAAATATTTTCTGGTTGACTCAAGTAACCAAAGAAAAAAATTAGGAGCCTCGAACACAGCCATGATTGCGAGGATGGCACAAGCCGAGGCAGTGCTTTATTCTGCTGCACACAGGGCTGGAGCCACTGAGAGTCGGAACTGACTCGACGGCCCCTAACAACAATCTATAACAGGGCTGGGGCCACTGTGAGTCGGAACTGACTCCACAGCCCCTAACAACAACAATATAACCAAAATACCAAACTCACAGCCGTGGAGTCGTTTCCAACTCATAGTGACCCCTCCTTGGGTTTCCAAGATGGCATCTCTATGGAAGTATTCCTTCAGAGGAGTGGCTGATGGGTTTGAACCACCAGCCTTCTGGTTAGCAGTCAAATGCCTTACGCACTATGCCACCAGAGCTCCCAAGAATTAGAATACATATAT
>NW_006921654.1:2524933-2544403 GCF_000298275.1 Orycteropus afer afer
CATTTATCCTCCACTCTAGTTGTAATCCTCAACCCTGGCACCAGAATTACAATCAGAAGGTAACTTGAGGAGTTGGACACCAGTCAGGGTGTTTATGGATTGACAGCAGAATCAACTGCGGAGCTTGGGAAAATACCACTGTTCCATCTCCCCTTTCAGTGGTCTGGATGAGGCTCAGACTCTGGTCTGTTTTAGAGACTTCTACGGTGCTTCCTAAGGAGCTCTGGTGGCATAGTGCCTAAGGCACTTGACTGCTAACCAGAAGGCTGGCGGTTCAAACCCACCAGCCACTCCTCGGAAAGAAGGGTGGTCAATCTACTTCCATAGTGATTCCACCTCAGAAACCCAAGGAGGGGTCGCTATGAGTTGGGGCCGACTCGACGGCAAATAACAACAACAACACGGTGCTTCCTATATGCAGAACAGACAAAAAGTCCTATCCAGGAAGTCTCAACACCACCTCCCCCTCAGTACTTGTTAGAAGTGTGAATAAATATTTGGGCCCCAAGGTGTTTGCACAAGCCCACCCAGTGAGTCTAGTACGTGCTGGAGTGTGACCACACTACTCCACAGCCTCTGGGCCCAGCATGGGGAGGTGAGCTTAGATTCCTCCCTCCAGAATCTGAGACACAGCATCTGCACCTCAGACTGACAGTGGGAGCTCCACAGCCCCAGGTTACATGTCACTGTTCTCCTGTTCTAAAAATTGCTACATCTCTACATGCATGAGCTAATGAAAATGTCTGTGCCACAGGGCTGAAGGCTTTATCACACACTGCTGTGTGCCCCAATGGTTCTGCATCTTCACTCCTTCTGCACATTTGCCAAAGCCAGGTGGAGACCCCAACTCCTCCACTTCTCTCTCATCACTTCCTGAACATCCCAGGGCATCTTCATTGAAGCCCCTCTTCCACTAGCTGTCTGGGTTCTTTCTTCCTACTCAGGGCCCTGCCTGCCTCATTTGATCTCTTTATTCTCTTCTTCCCATGCTCAGGCCCAGGTATCCTCTATTGGGAACTTGTGAAAGATCAGCCCCCATGACAGGGACAAAGTCCTACCTGCTCAGTCTCAGGTCCAAATCCTATGACAACTCAAGAACATGCAATAGGGACAATGGGGAGAGGAGGAGGTAACCAAAGAAGAAAGAAGGGCCGAGAAGAGCCAACATCATCAGTAACATCCAATCTGGAAAGAGGCGACAAGGGAGGAGGAGGAAATGGGTTCCAGCATTAATCAGACCTGCTAGGGAGCTCTGGTAGCATAGTGCCTAAGGCACTTAACTGCTAACCAGAAGGTTGGCAGTTCAAACCCACCAGCCACTCCTCAGAAGGAAGATGGGGCAATCTACTTCTGTAGTGATACTGCCTCGGAAACCCAAGGAGGGGTTGCTATGAATCAGGTCTGACTTGACGGCACGTAACAACAACCACCACCATCACCAGTCCAGGCTCCTCTACTAAGCTCTATGACCTGATGCCTTTCTTTATCATAGATGCAAGCTTACACGTGTAAACAAGAGGAAAAAATATACATCAGGCTGTGGGAAGTACAAACATTCAATGTTGTCTTGTTGCTTTAGCAGGCTCGTGATCATGCTTTGCAATGTATCTAGGAAGGACAGATGGAGGGAAGGAGGGAGGGAGGGAAGGCCACCCTGGATGAACACAGGTGCAGACCCTTTCCCTATCCCTGTCTGGGATCTTCTGGAAGAGTCAAGAGTGACCCACACCTAACAGACATGGTGTGGTTGGGGAGTCTTTCAGAACATTGTGTTTGGGGGACTCCCAAGCCAACAATGGAAGCCCTTGGGGTAAAGAGAAGAGAGAGAGAAGAATGAGACAGAAGATGGTGTGATAATGACATAGTAACAGGAATAGCAACACCTTGCATCTGCCCAAGGCCTCTATGTGCCAGGCATGATGCTACAGGTTTCCTGTCCTGGCACGGGATGGGACTCTATAGAGTAAACTAAATTACCCCAACTATTTCCCCCACCCTGGTTGAGACTGATAATTAGATAAGACCACATGGGAATAGATAAGTAAACTAAATTACCCCCAACTATTATTTTCCCACCCCTGACAGATGAGTATTCAGTTCCTTAAAGAACTGAATGGAAAACATACCTTCCTGCAGATAATAGACTGCTAAAAGTATTTTAGAAACAACTTGTAAATAAACTCTGGCCAGATATGCAATAGGACAAAAGGAACAAAAGTTAATTGTGGACCCTCTCCCCTCTGCCCAAGCCCCTATCAGCTGATAACAGCAAACTAGTGTGATCCATTTCACCCATTTCACATTCATGCCCCAAATTCCTCAACCTTTTGTGAATATGCAAAACCCCCTTTCCTGAAACCCACAAAAACTGTGTTTCGGTTGGCATCTCAGGGAGTTAGATCTGGGTACTAAACTACCCCTTACTCCTTGCATCCTAGCTTTGCAATAAATAAATTTCTCTCCTCTCAATCTTGGTGTGTAACTGTTTTGGCCTGACTGCACACTGGGAAGGGACCCACGTTTGGTCCGATAACAAAGCCAAGACTCCAGAAAGCTTGGCCGAGGGTGCCGAGCCAGTGGAGGCAGGGCTGGACCCCCACCCAGAGTGTCTCAGTACTGCATCATGATGGTGGCACTGGTCCCACACTGGGCTGCGCCTCTTGGTGTCTTGTCAGCATCTCCCATTAAAATGCAAGTAAGTCCTTCAATGTCCCTGTCCTTTGAAGTTAAATGGCAGTGCTAATACCGCCCCCCCCCACTGTGTTGTCGCAAGGATTAAATGCATTGATCCATGTGTACAACTTACCATAAAGCTGGAGACCTAACAAGAGCCAATAAATGGTGGTTGTAATGAGAAGGAAGCTGAGGAGGAGGAGTGGGATGAAGTCTCAACACGTAGCCAGGGTTGGCATCTTACCGGCATGCAGAAAGCGTGCTTGTTGAAGGCAGGCACGTCCGAAGGCCCAGGCCTCCCTACCAGGCCCCGAGTCAGCCCCAGCCTCCCAGCTCTGGGGCCGAGTTCAGTCATGGTCTGGCCAACCTCAGAGCATGCCTCACAGCCTTCCTGCTGGTGGCCCCGTGTTAATGCTCCTGCACTATTTGCAAACGGATGTCATCTCCCAGGGGCAGATTACTCAGTAAGCAAAGTAAGCACAGGATCACTTGGACTTACTAATTTGTAGTGAACAGTGTCACTATTTTTTTTACCACATCAAGTAAGCACATGCTTACTTTGCTTACTGAGTGTATCCCATTCCTGTCAGGGAGTGTTAATTCCAAAAGAGACTGATTCTGTAGGAAGCCGCTGTGAGGTTGGAAGAGAGACAGACACCAGCCATACCAAGAACCTGAAACTCTGAAGTGGTAAAAAATCTGAAACTGTTCATTACAGACTAGTAATTAAGCACAAGTAAGCCCATGCTTACCCTGCTTATTGAGTAACCTGCCCCCGGCCATAAGCGATACTCCAGTACTAGCTTTTCTGCTCACCACTTGGCCCCAGTCATCCTCCCCTTTCACTGTAAGACGTGAGTCCATGCCCATGGCCCTGCCCACCAGGCCAGAGGGGATACAGGTTCTTCCAAACCCTCTGCAGGTCTCTCCATTCTCAGCACAAGCCTTGTGTCCTCTGGGGAGTTGCTGAGAGAGCAATAAACATTCCTCCTGCACTCACCCAGGGAACTTCACTTCAGCACTTCTCTCTTAAACACCAACAATTTTCTCGCTGACCTTTTCTCAGCCCCTGCGGCTGGCAGGAAGGCCTGGCAGGAGCCCCCTGCATCCCCTCTCCCTCTTATGCACAGAGAGCACTAGCAGAGCATCAGCTATTGAGCTTGAAGAAAATGTAAGGATCTTCTGTCCCATCCTCTCGTTTTGGGAGCTGGGAAGCAGAGAGCCAGATTGTTGAAGGGAATACGTAAAAGCCACGGTGAGTTCTTTACGGAGTGGAGACCGACTCAGCCCATGACCTCGGGGCACTGACATTTACAGAGACGCTCCATGCACCGGCCTTGTCAGGGATCTCATATCTGGGCACTTCTTCAGTGAAGGTGCCCACACATACATGTTGCTGTGGTGGTTCTTAGGAGCCATCGAGTCAGCTCTGACTCACAGACACCTCATGTATGACCGAACAAAACGTCCAGTCCGGTGCCACTGTCACAATTGTTGCTATGTTTGAGACCACTGTCGCAGGCCCTGTGTTAATCCTGCTGAGGGTCTTCCTCTACTTTATCAAACCTCATGTCCTTCTCCAGGGACTGGTCCCTCCTGGTAACGTGTCCACGGTCCATGGGACACCTCTTCCCATCCTCCCACCTGAGGAGCTTTCTGGCTGTACGTCCTCCAGGACAGGCCTGTCTGTACTTCTGGCAGTCCACGGTGTATTCAGCACACATGTGCATACAGAAATGTGCCTCCAGCTTTTATGAAACCAAAGGAATTACATGCGTCACCTTCCTGGAAGGTCTGTTGTCTTCCAAGTTTCAGGGGAGGGGAGTGAAGAAAGTTAACCCCACACAGGCCCAGACTAACTAGAGCGTGGCTGGCGAGGCACTCACCTGAGCCATGAAACTTAAGGATGTTAAAAAAAATTCAGTGATCAAGATAGACAAGTAATCAAGATGAATAATATTCTAACATTTTTAAAGCAAAATTGCTGTCCAGAAATCTATCATGAACGAAATACTGAAATTTTAAATACAGAGAGGATCAGACCCTACATTTGCACAGCTCTGCCTTATTGCATCACCCTAATTCTGGCACTGGCTCCAATAAAAGCTTATTTACAAAAATGGTGACCAGTCCACGGGCTAGGATTTGCTGATCAGAGCTTTTTAAATACTGCTCACACTCACTCACTGCCGTCAAGTTGATTCCAACTCATAGCCACCCCTTCCTGGGTTTTGCCCAGTCTTCCTTCCGAGGAGTGGCTGGCGTGTTTCGAGCCACTAGCCTTCTGGTTAGTAGTCAAATGTCTTAGGCACTATGCCACCAGAGCTCCCTTAAATAAATTAAATACTAAACTATTTTTATCTTATTGATTTTGTGTGTATGTGTCCCTTTAAATTTCACACCCAAGATGTGTGCCTCAGTCTCCTGACCCTGTTCCCAGTCTTGTTCACTAAAAAGTCATTTAAAATATGAGTTTTATATTAAAGCAAACATAGCACTCTGAGGAGTATGATGCAAAAGCCATAGGGTTTGTTTTTTTTTCTTTTTAGATAAAGCAGCGACACTGAGCTTTGGTGGAAGGTGATGGGAAATTTGGGGACAGAAAAGGGTCAAGCTTGGACTGTGTGATGAACACACTTACTGTGACATGACTTACCTGGAGTATGAGGATTGTTGACATGTCAAATGTCTTGTTATCTATATATTTAAAAACCAAAATGCTTGCTACAGAGTCGACTCTGACTCATGGCAACCCCATATGCTGTGAGGTGGAACTGTGCTCTCTTGGGCTTTCAAGGCTGTGACCTCTCAGAAGCCAATCACCAGGTCTTTCTTCTGAGGATCTCTGGGTGGATTTGAGCCACCAACCTTCCCGTTAATAGTCAAGCACTAAAAAAATGTGTTTTGGGTGATCGCCTTGGACTCCTAGAGGTCTGAGCTCACCCTCTGCTGACTTCAGGATAATGAATGGAAATGCTCAACAGTGTTGAACAGAATTATCCAGGTGGTTCAGGTGTATCATTTGGTTCCACTCTTCAGGAGAGAACACTGAATTTGAGAGGTGTTTGGTGAAGTATCACATGTTATTAACTAAATGAAGGAAGAGAACTCAAGCTGCTGGTCAGCTGGTGAAAACACTCTTATGTCTGAATCCTTGGTGTTAATGATAAGAGACAAGGGAGTGACCTGAATATACTTCGACTGGCCTGTCAAGCCATTTCTTCCCTACTGGCGCTGCTGAAATAATAGGTTACACCACATAACTGTCACTTTGGCAAAAAGTTCAGGGATTTGGTAGATAGCAAATAGCATCAAAATTATAGGCAGTCATTGGCATTTAGGACCTGAGCTCCAACAATACCACATGTCCCCGATCTGACTGAATTATGCCCCAAACGTGGCAACTGAAAATGAAGGTCAGTGCCCTATTGGGGGCCTTAGTGCCATCTGTGTCAAATGTGTCACCCTCCACCCATCCTCTCCCATCTCATCTTCATGGAATCATCTCCTCTCTCCCCCCAGCCCTGAGGTCCCTAGGAGATGCAAACAGTTAAGTGCTTGGCTGCTGACCAAAAGGTTGGCAGTTCAAGACCACCCAAGGCACTCAAAAGAAAGGCCTGGAGACCTAGTGCTGAAAACCCTATGAGCACAGCTCTACTCTAACACACACAGGGGGTCACCAGGAGTCAAGCTTGACTTGATGACAGCTGGTTGGTTTTTATTAATATCCCTTACCAACTCTGCATGGAAATTAAGACTCAGTTCACATGTCAACCCCTTGACGCCTTCCTTGACACTCTGTTTGTGCTGCCTCTTCTGTGCTTACTCCTTAACTCATGCATCTACTCCATAAGGATGGAGTGACTTTGTTCAGCCCAGCACAGAGGCCCAGAGAACACAGTACAGAATGGAGAGACATGATCTATGACCTCGCAGAGTTCCCGGTCTGCTGTTCCCAGTGCCTTGTGTCTTGGATCTGTCGCTCTCTGGCTGAGTGGTCAACTGAACTCCATTGGCTTGTCTTCATCTCGGTTGCTCCAGTTAACTAGAGCTCCTCAAAGCCATGCCCTGCTCATCTTTACAACCCTTGAGCATAGGACAAGACCTGGTCCAGAATAGGTGCTTTAAAAATATGTGAATGGATGAGATACCCAGAATGCTTGCATTGGTGTCTCAGATGGTCTGTCCAGCCATCATGTTCATGGACTATGCTGTTTGTATTTAAAAAACAGAAAACAAAAAAACTTGCCATCCAGTTCATCCCAGCTTATAGTTACCTTACAGGGAACAGTAGAACTGCCCTATCTTTCTCCTATGGAGTAGCTAGTGGATTTGAACCACTGACCTTCTGGTGAACAGCCAAGTGCTTAACCACTCACTGCACCAGGAGAGCTCCTCTGTGCTTGCTCAAATTCCTGCTCAGAAGGTCCACAGGGAGCAGAGTTACTTCTCCATTGGAGACAGTCACAGCCACGGGCTGGGACAGGATGTCATAGCAGGCCCCATCAGTGCAGGCTCTTGAGCCTCCAAGGAGCAGGCTAGTAAAGGGTTCCAAGCAGCATGCCTAATGGCTTCTGATTAGAGTAGAAAAAAGCTCTCAGGACCCACTCGTCTTAATTGCATGACAGAAACACTTGCTCGAGTATAGCCACAGAAGCCCGCTGGTGTCAAACTTGCCCCAGCCCTCCTACCTGCCCATTGACCAGCAGGGGTAGGAGAAAGAGTAGTATCTGCTGAACAGAACCTGCAAGTTCACAGTTTGGGACTTCTCTATAGCATCAAGTTCGAATGTATACTACTGTTACCAGAATCCATCGATAAAGCAACAGACAGTAAACCAAACCAAATTTATCGCTGTCCAGTCAATTCTCATAGTGACCCTATAGGACAGAGTAGAACTGCCCTATACAGTTTCCAAAGCTATAAATCTTTATAGAAGCAGACTTCCCCATCTTCCTCCCATAGAGCACCTGGTAGGTTTAAACCACCAACCTTCTGGTTAGCAACCAAATGTGCTACCAAAGCTCTTTTCTACAGCTGGTAGTCATCTTAAAATCCCAAAACAAAAACTCACCACTGTAGAGTTGGACCCGACTCATAGTAACCCCTCCTTGGGTTTCTGAGGTGGTATCACTATGGAAGTAGGTTGCCCAACCTTCCTTCTGAGGAGTGGCTGGTGGGTTTGAACCACCAGCCTTCTGGTTAGCAGTCAAATGCCTTAGGTACTATGCCACCAGAGCTCCTCTTACATGCTTCCAAAACCCCAAACCTTGCAATGAGTTATAAGTTGGCTCCAAAGGGGCCAGGCCTCACCACTAAGCCCCCAGCCATCTACGGTATGGCTTCAAACCTCACAGCCACCAAGCACACGAGGAGGCCGTGGGGATGGAGACTGAGGGCTCCAGATCATCAGGCAGGGCCTGAGAGCAGCAGCAGCCCTCCTTTCCCTCTGCTGATTAGCCCTCCTCCTCCCTGGCCCCCAGTGTCCAACCCAGAAGATTCTTGGCTCCAGATCAGGCTCCACCACTCACTCACTCACTCTGCACGCTAGCACTTCCTCATCCCACTTGCTCACAACCAACACACCAATGGCTGAGCCTCGTGTTCGAGGCTGTCCACAGTCTGATACCCCAGCCAAACCAGCAATGTCTCTGAATGCTCCCCGAATTGAAATGTTCAAGGACATGTGCAGACTTGTCTCTCTTCTCCTGCAACTTTCCTCTACCTTGGGCCCACCACACCTGCAAATGCACACATATGCACAAGCACAGCTGTGGAGAATCCTTAGTGCTTGTTTGTATTGGGTTGTCACAGTTTTGATTGGCCAAGACTTTGGGAAGAGGCATATTCGGAGATGCTCCAGCGAATCCCCCGGGTTCCAGCCATAATCCTCCCTGACCCCTTATATAGCAGCATCCAATCTACCAAAGTGATTGGGATCATTTACCGTGGGCTAGTTCAGTGACCCTCTTCTTTGCTTGTTGGTTTAACAGCACAAGGAATCCACAATGTCCAGGGGATGTTTTACTTCCAGCTCATA
The DNA here is from genome assembly GCF_000298275.1 of Orycteropus afer afer. Taxonomy (NCBI): domain Eukaryota; kingdom Metazoa; phylum Chordata; class Mammalia; order Tubulidentata; family Orycteropodidae; genus Orycteropus; species Orycteropus afer. The sequence continues at coordinate 2,533,647 of NW_006921654.1, forward strand.
AAATCCACGTCTGCGTTCCCAGGTGGAAGTATTCCTCCCTAGGGCACCAGGCCCTCTTTGTGTAGAATATTAAGGACAGCCTTTGTGCAGAACAGCGTAGATCCATTTACATAAATCACCACACCTAACCTCTCTTCGGGGTTCCTAGGTACAAACGTGCTTAGCCGTCAACTGAACTGTTGGAGGTTCAAGTCCACGCAGGGGCTCCAGTGAGGGTGTGGGAAGCCCTCGTGATCTACTTCTGAAAACTCAGCTACTGACAACCCTATGGAGCACCATTCTACACATTCATTCCACTAGGCATGCTGCCTCTGGAGCCCTTTACTGGCCCAGGCACAGACAGCCCGCCCTCTGGACTTCAGGGGCCACAATCCATTTCCCTTCATGCCCCTTTTCTCTGCAGGCCCCAGACACTGCAGAGCTTGTAGGAGGTAAAATGTCCTCTTCCTATTTTGCCAGTGTTCCAATAAAGTAGATTTCCTGGTCTTGACTCCTGGGCTCAGCAAATCACCTGGGAGAGCCTCAGCTTCCAACAGCTGCAGCCCGGGATCCCTGGTTGCCAGCCTCACTGGGAGGCAGAAGCTGATACCAGCAGGCACATCACTTGGGGCTGGGTTGGATCAGAGATGGAACCAGCAGATAAAGCACCTTTGCCAAACCCCAAAGCCTCCTCCCCAGACCCCTTCACATTAAAAGAGTTCCTTCTCCTAATATATTAATTAAAATGAAATATTAATAGCTGGCCTCCATTATTTATTGACTCTTTGGGGAATGAAATATTGAGATCCAAAGAGGAACCCATTTTGACAAAACCTCCCTTTCCTGAGCTGGCTTGATTCATGTCACACAATAAAGAGATAAGCTTATCAGCTCCATCAGTTCAAAGACATCTGCTGTAAATGTTGATTTTGAACCAATAAGAAGATTTTAAGCACTGTCATAAAATATCCTTCCCGGATGTAAATTATTCAAAGCCCTTCATGGGCAGACACAACATCTCATGCCCCAGTGATCCCCACTCCATGCAACAAATTTCCTTTAGTAAATCCAGAGTCCCTCTGTTGATTAAAACCCCCGAAATAAATATAGCCTTCACTGCCTTCTTCCAAATTATTTCCACAATTGCAATTAGAAACGCTTGTGCCCAAGGCTTTGAGAAGCACTGCCTCTGTAAGCCATGTGAATGTCTTCACCAGGAAGCTCTGCTCCACACGGTAGTCAGGGACCCAGTCTTAGGTGCCGAGTATTGGAAGATGGTATGGAGACAAGGTCCTTGCCACTGACTGAGCTGCAAGATGAAGAGTGAAATGGGCTGAAAGGACCCGGAGTCCAAACTTGCTTTGCCAGCCAGGCTCAGCATGACCCTGGGTACCTCGTTCAACATTTCTGATGCTGCTCTCTTACAGAAACTCAGAGAACACTATGTGCTTCCATTAGGCACTGAGGCTGGCACACAGTGGGTCCTCATAAGTATCTCTAATGGGATCACTGACTGTTACGGTTCAATTGTGTCCCCCAAAAGACATGTTGAAGTTCTGACTCCGAAAACTATGTATGTGGCCTTTTTTGGAAATACTCTTTAGCAGTGTTATCAGTCACTATGAGGTCATACTGGAGGAAGGTGGGTCCTAATCCAATATGACTGTTATCATAAAAGAGGAAGAAAGAGAGAAGTGCACAGGAGGAAAGGGGCCACATGAAGATGAAGGCAGAGATTGGGATGGGGCTTCCACAAGCCAAGGATCTCTGGAATCCACCAGAAGCTGGAAGAAGCAAGGGAGGCTCTTCCCCTAGAGACTTCAGAGAGAGGATGGCTCAGCAGACACCTTGAATTCAGACTTCTACCCTCCAGTACTGTCAGGCAACAAATCCCTGCTGTTTTAAGCTACCCAACTTTTGGGTACTTAGGTATGGTCACCCCAGAAAGTAATACATCCAACTACAGGCCTCATGGGGCATGCAGCTTCTCACTCATTGAGGCCTCCTAGAACTCATAGAGCATTCCATGTGGGGTTGCTACTGGGGCCAAAGGACACCTAGAGTAAGCCCATCCCAGACCTACCATCTCACATAAAAGCTAGATAAACCCTACCCATGTTTTAAAACCCAATTCAAGTGCCACCTTCTCCTTGATGTAGCCATGGGTTCCTCACTTGGATCCCATCCTTCCCTTTCATCCTTGTATTTATGGAGTGCCCACCGTGTGCCATGCATTGTTCTGGGCACTTTTCCGGTATAATCATGCGGAATTTTCATCCTAACTCTCCCAGGCAAGTCATATTGCCTATATGTTATAGAAGAGGGAATTAGGTTCAGGGAAGTTAAGTGATTTGTTCAACATCACACATCGACTAAGTGGTGGGGCCAAGGTCTGAGCCAAGTTTGGCCTGATTCCAAAGCCTGATCTCTCTGTTCTGCTAATTCCCCTGTGGCTGAATCCATGGTTCACTGTTTTGCCTCTGAGCTTCACTTGCCCTGCTGGCATGCCTGCTGTAAGGCTAGGAGTAACCATCATTTGGATTCGCTCTCCCACAGTGGCCCTTGGGAGCCCTGGGGTGCTGGACCCCATCACCCACTGCCCTCAAGAGACCCCCATACTGGACAGCACAGCCCTATCTATCTGGCTCCCTGCTGGACGAGGCCACAGGAGCTCATGGTAGCCCCAGTCCCTGCAGGCCTCCTCCTAGCCCAGACCAAGGACATCAGCACTAGCTCATATCCATCTCCCCTTGTTGCATCATTTGTTACTCTGTCCCTCAGTTTCTTCATCTATACAATGGGGATAACAATGGCACCCATCCCAGGTGGTAGCTGTGAAGATCAAATGAGATCATGAACGTAGAATATTTAGAACAAGATCGGCACCCAGTTGGTGTGCGACCAATGTTAGCTACTTTCACTATTATCCTAAGGTGTCTGACTACATCATTCTGACCCCAAATCCATGCTCTCCCCACACTACAGTGAGCACTGTGGACCGTACAGCAGAAGGCTTGGAACATGGTAGATGGTTTATAAATCATGAACTGCTGGTGGACTCTTAAGTTTTCAAAACGTGCTAATAAGCATGGGAACAGCTACACAGAACAGTGGAGACTCAACCAGCTCTGGGATCAGATACATTGGGGTCTGAATCCTATGTGTGACGATCTTGGGTAAGCCAATCTTCCCTGAGTCTCTGGTCCACATCAGTGAAATGGGAGCTAGGGGTGAAGACCTGAAACTAAAGTTCCCAAGTCACTGTGGTTGGAAAGAGAAACTGTCTACAAAACCTAGACACACCAAAGACATCATAAATGCTTGTTTCCTTCTTCCCTTCCACCTTTTCCTTTCATTTTCTTCCCGCTCCCAACTCCCTACCTACTGTTTCTGGACACTGCATCCTTTGTTGTGAATGCCATCAACACAGCACTATACTCCAGCTTCCTCTGTACTCCTGCTGGCCCATTGATCATTTTTACTTTGTTTCCCCAAGGGTGTCAAAAGTGCTTTAGGGACAAGGATCAGAGCCTGACTCATCTTGAGTGACAGCAGCTGTTTACAAATGCTCCACATACATCCATGGAAGGAAGTATCCCCATCAACCATGAAAGGGAGCATTTGACAAGAAGGAGGGCCCCTGAACGAAGCCCTAAAACTATTCCCTCCATGCTATGCAGGTTATGTCATAGTAACGATCCATTATTCTAAGCCAACACTAACGAGCGGCCATTGAGTCAGTTCCAAATCATGGCAAGACCTGTGTTAGAGAGTATAACTGTTCCACCTTCACTAATCTTTACAGAAGCAGCTCACCAGGACTTTCTTTCATAGCCTTGCTGGGTGAGTTAGTACTTGAGTACAAACTGTTTGTACCACCCAGGAATCTGGTAAGCCTAGGACAACAATATGGTGGTTCATTGTGATGGTGCTCAAGCCAAGCTAAGTAAGTGTCCAATGAAATTTCTTAAATGTCCCATTGTATACAAGAAAATAATGTAAGGCACGACACATACCATAAGAAGCACTGGCAGAGCATGGGGACTGCACATTGCCTTGCCAAGTTGTCAGAAGGAATGACACTCTGCACTACCACCCAGAACGCAGACGCTGTCTGATGAATTTTGCTCCCACAGTGATTCTTGTCAAGAGCTGACAATCAGACATGCAAAACAAGTACTGTATATCAATTTTGCAAAAGTATCACTTTTGGAAAACAGGAACCAAAACAAATTGAAAGACCATATTAATAATTACTCTGAGCTTAAGCCCTAACATGCAAAAGCAAGGCACACAAGCAGAAATGCTAATTACTGTGCCTGTTTAATTACAGGGCCACAAATTAATAAATCAGAATTACTCCAGATTTCCACCAGGCCGCCCTTTTCCACATAAGGTCACAGAGGTGTGGAAGCAGGGGCAAGGAGCAAATGCTTAGGTTTCCTTTGACAGGTGTCCAGCTGGAGTGGCATGGGGGGAAAGGGAAGGTGAGGCCCAGTGGAGGAGGCCCAGGTCCTCCCAGCCTCCACTTCTCTGTCCAGAAATGTTGAGTGCTCCTTGACCTCAGCAGGTGCAAGCTGCTACCAGGGCATCCCTCCCCGGGACATCGTTCCATGCACAGCTACAAGGACTCAATCACAACATGCTAAGAACAGAAGTAAACCCAACACAGCCAAGGAAAAGGCTTACTAAGCAGCCACTAAATGTCAGGTAAGGGCCCTGGTGGTCCAGATGCTATCTAAATGGTTGGTAGTTCAAACCTACTCAGTGGCTTTGTGGAAGAGAAGACTCGAGAATCTGTTTCCATGAAAATTACAGCCAAGAGAAACCTCTGAGGCAGCTCGACTCTGTCACTTGTGGTCACTATGAGTCAGAAGTGACTCAGTGGTCCCTAACAACAACAATATACGTGAGGCAGGAGTCCCTAGGCGCTGTAATCAGTGACCACTAACCTGAAGGGTGTGGGTTTGAACTCACTCAGCAGCACTGTGGAAGAAAGGCCTAGAGAACTGCTCATATTTATACTGTATGAAGTAGTTCCACTCTACACACGGCATCATCATGAGTCAGAATTGGCTCAAAGGCAATGGGCTGTTTCAGTTAGTTGTCAAATAGGAGTTCCTGAGTAGTGGGAGCTCTGGTACCACAGTGCCTAAGGCATGTGACTGCTAACCAGAAGGCTGGTGGTTCAAACCCACCAGCCACTCCTCAGAAGGAAGACTAGGCTATATACTTCCATAAAGATACCACCTCAGAAACCCAAGGAGGGGTTGAGTCAGAATCAACTCGAGGCAACCCTAAGTAGTACAAATGGTTAAACATGCTAAGAACAGAAGTGAACCCAACACAGCCAAAAGGTTTCTGGTTCAAATTCACCCAGAGGTTCTTTGAAAAAAAAGCATAGAGATCTACTTCCAAAAATCATAGCCCTTTAAAACGCTGTGCAGGGTATTTCTGCTCCGAAAACACATGGGGTCACCATGAGTCAGAATCAACTCGACAGCAGCTGGTTTTATATGTCAGATACTTCTCTCTCAGTCTCTCTCTCTCTCTCTCTCCTCTCTCCCCTGTCTTCTCCTCTTCCTCCTCCTTCCTCTCTCTCTCTTTTCCTCTCTCTTTTCTCTCTCCCTCTCCTATCTCTCAATTGTTTAGGTTCCTGTTTCCCCAGAATGATGATGTTGTTGTTGTTGTTGTTGTTATGTACCGTCGAGTCGGACCCGACTCATAGCGACCCCTCCTTGGGTTTCCGAGGCAGTATCAATACGGAAGTAGATTGCCCCATCTGCAAAATTCATATACAGCAAGGAACAACTCAGCAAAGGAGGGTGAGAATGGCTGCACACCTTGAAGAACACAGTCAATGTCCCTAAACTGTAGGTAGAAACTGGAACTGGTGTATGTTTTGCCAGCAACAACCAAAATAATTTTTTAAAAAAATTAATGCACATACAGCACCTATTTTGATAACTGATTGCCAACTCTTAAGAATCACTGTGGGAGCAAAATACATCTGACTTGGTCAGATAGATGGTATTAGCTACATGGAAGTAATAATCCCACTATACAGCTGTGGAAACTGAGTCTCAGAAGGTCTGATTGTGCCCAAAGCCACATAACTAGAAAACAGAAGACTTCGAATTCAAATTATAGGTATCTGAATTCAAAGTCTGTGCACTTTTAATTACAATGAGCTTAGTTTTAGAAAATAAAATGCCCTCCCCTCTGTTACTTACAAATGATAACATTCATTGAAGAGCTGTGGTGTCATAGTGCCTAAGGCATTTGACTGCTAACCAGAAGGTTGGCGGCTCAAACCCAACAGCCACTCCTCGGAAGGAAGGTTGGGCAATCTACTTCTGTAGAGATACAACCTCCAAAACCCAAGGAGGGGTCACTATCAGTCAGAACTAACTTGAAGGCAATGAGATTGTTTTTTCTTGGTTAACATTTATTGGGGTATTTATTCATTCAGTAAAGTCAGCTGTGTATCTACTGTGTGCCAGTGCTGGGAACACCATGGTGAGCAAAACTGACCCAGACCCCTGTTTCAAGGAACTTACAAGGGCAGTGGGGGAGAAGGACATGGATAAAATCATCACACATGTAAACGCTTCCCTGGCCTATGACTGTCGGTTGTGGTTTAGTCTGCTCCAGTTCAGGTGTAAGAACAGAACCGTGCCTCACAGTGCTCCCAACAGCTGATTTTTCAGAAGCACGTCACCAGGCCTTTCTTCTGAAGGACTTCCAGGTGGGCACAAATCTTGACTCTTCTGTTTAGCAGCTGAGCACATTAACCATTCATCCCACCCAGCGACTCCTAGCCTGTGAACGGGGCCACGTACAAGAGAAAAACAGGCCTATGAGAACTTGTAACAGCAGGGCTTGAGGGGCCAGGAAAAGCTCCCCTAAAGAAGCAGTGGTTGAACTGTGATCTGAAAGATGAATGAGAACTGAAAAGGCTTAAGGCTGGGGCTGAGGAGGGAGAGAGGGCCTTCCCAGCAGAGGGGACAGCGTGCACAAAGGCATGCGGCTGGAGGACACACAAGCCAGTGTCCCTCCAGAACGTTGGGATGAATGGCCTATGCCAGGGCTGGGAGGTGGTGAAGGGCCTGGCACTGGCAGTTGTGTATACTGCGGTACCCTCAGGGAATTACCTCTTTGAGCCCCCGTTTCCTCATCTCCCCTCATCGGTTTGTTGGACCGTGGTGGCTTGCATGTTGCTGCGGTACTGGAAGCTATGCCACTGGTATTTCAAGTACCAGTAGGGTCACTCATGGCGGACAGGTTTCAGTGGAGCTTCGAGATAAGACAGACTAGGAAGAAAGGCCTGGTGACCAACTTCCAAAATACCATAGCCATTGAAGGGTCTGAAGAGCAGTTGTACTCTGACATACATAGGGTCGCCGTGAGTTAGAATCGAGACAACTCCAACTGGTCTGGCTTGGGTTTGGGTGGACCGAGAAAGAATATAAAACCCCCTCTGCCCCTTCCCAGTTTCATCAGCTCACTGTGCTGCCTGCGTCCCAGGGGAAACAGAATAACCCAACGGGCCTCCCTCCACTCATGCTTCCTAACATATCACTACTGGAAAAACACACACGCGTCCTGCCCCCTTCTCTCATAAAGGCAAAGTCCCCTCCAAACAGGGGCCAAATCCTTCCCCTGGCCTCTGAATCCCACTCTCTACGATCTTCTCAAACATCTGAGACACTACTGCCCATCACCTCTGTCCCTATGTTCCAATAACTATTTAAATACGTTCATGTCTTTCCATATTACAAATAACAAAATAAAATGCCATTGTCTCAAAGGTAACAAGTCCAGAGAAGTGTCCATACTTCAATTGCCACAATAAGATACATAAAAATCTTGTTCCACAACCTACGTTGGTGAGTAGCGAATGGGGTCTTAAAAGCTTTCAAGCAGCCATCTAAGATGTAGCTAATGTTCTCCTATCATCAGAAGCGAGGAAGAGTGCAAAACACCAAGGGCATTTGGAAGCAATCAGCCCTAGGACATGATGGCCCTCGAGACCAGAAGAACCTGATGGTGCCCTGCTACCAATGCCAACCACTCAGGAAAGGGTCAAATCTGGAGATCCTGGATAGAGTGGGAGGGAAACATGGAACAAAATCCAAAAACTCAGTAATGATCAGAATTACTGGTTGGATAGAGTCTGGTGGGATCCCCAAGACTATATGGCCTGGGATACACTTCGGGCCTGGAATAAAACTCACTTCCAGAGGCTGGCTCTCAGCCCAACAGTAAATTAGATGTACACGCAGGCCACTCAACCCAGGGTGACAGAGACACATACTCTATGGAGACGCATCCCTTGGCACAATTGACCACAGGGCACCAGAGGGGCAACATTCACACAGAGGAAATGCAAGACACACAGGAGTGCATAACTATGAGGGGGATGGGGAGGGTTGCTACTGGGCAGGGAGGGGAGGAGAGTGGGTTAGGGTTGGGTAATTGGGGAGTGAAACCAAATGTACACAAAATGTTGAATGTAAAACAAACTGCTCTGTAAGCTTGCACCTAAGCACAATTAAAAAAAAAAAAAAAAAAAAACTGTTTATACTTGCTCTCTACATTTTCTTCCCACTCATTTGCCCCTCAAGGAACTCTAGTGGCATAGTGGGTAAGCCACTTGGCTGCTAACCAGAAGGGTAGTGGTTCAAATCTAACAACTGCTCCATGGGAGGAAGTGAGGCAATCTACTTCCGTAAAGATTTACAGCCTCAAAAACCCAGCAGGGGTTGCTGTGACTCGGAATCGACTCGATGGCAATGGGGTTCATCCACTCCTCATCCTGCTCCCACAGCCCTGCCTCCTGCTCCCATCCCCTCTGTCTTAGGAACTCATGTGGCGTGAGGGAGGCAACTGATGACTGATGCTGGCCCAAGTCTGAGATAAAAACAGATGTTACGCAAGTAAGGAAGTGAGGGTGTATCAGATTGGGTGACGCCAACTCCCGCAGCTCTGAGACAGGTGGCCCTGCCCTTGCCAACTTCCACTTGTGTAATTAGCAAGTCTCTTAACCATACCAACCTTGGGTTACCTCTCTGTGAAATGGCAGAAATAAATCTACCCGCACTGGTCAAGGCTCTTGATGGCAAGTGGCAGAAACACAACTTGAGCTAGCTTAGAGAGAGGAGGACCTATGCAAGTCACATACATGAGAAACTAGGGGCTCTCTCTACAGACACGGCTCTCAATCCAGCTCCTAAGCGCATTCTCTTCATGGGACTGCAAAGGTGGGCACCAGGAGACGTGCTCCCATCCCACCAGATTAGCCAGGCTGGTAGAAATCAAGCCCTCTCTCAGTGCCCACCTGCCAAGCCCAAGGACAATTCTGACAGGCCATGCTTGGACCCTGTGCCCTTCCCAAACTCATCACTGTGACTAAAGTGATAGGAAATAGGATGGGCCTAACTAACCCTGTGTGCATACCCCCATGCCTGGTGGCCTCCTCCTTGAAGATGCAGCTCTCCTGTGATGAATGCTGAACAAGTGAACTCCTGATCAAGCCAGATGCATGAGTGTTCCATGGGCCAGAGAGTCCAATGGATGTGGGCAGCTTGAAGGTCCAATTAGCTGGTGAAATGCATTAAACAATAAGTACAATCTGCTAAACAACACTGCAGCTCTGGTGCTTCCCCAGTCAGTTTTCAGTCCACAGCCCCACTTAATTATGACAACATTTACCCCTAACTATCCAAAGTTAAACGGGAGCTCTGGTAGCATAGCACCTAAGGCACGTGACTACTAACCAGAAGGCTGGCTGTTCAAACCCACCAGCCACCCCTCAGAAGGAATCTACTTCTGTAGCGATACTGCCTCGGAAACCCAAGGTGGGGGGCGGTCACTGAGTCGGAGATGATTGCACGGCAATAACAACAATATGAAGAAAAACCTTAAAATCAAGGTGACAACACTAAACAAAAGAGTTCGTGGTCAGGAAAAAAATAAGAATGTAAGAAGTTAGGTTTGAAATAATTCTCATGGACAAGTTTCAGAAAAAAGAGAGATGTAGCCCCTTACATGAGAGCCTGCAAGGAGCAAGTAGTTTGCAATCAACGGCTGACTGAAAGGTTGATGATTCGAATCTACCCAATGATGTTGCAGAAGAAAGGCCTGGAAATCTGCTTCACAGATTACAGCCAAGAACACCCTATGCAGTAGTTCTAGTCCATAACCCATGAAGTCACCATGAGTCAGGGGCCGACTAGACTGCAGCTAGTGGCAACAACCTCTTAACAAAAGGCAGTCACTGCCATTGAGCCAATGCCGACTCACAGCGACCCTATGGGAGAGAGGAGAACTGCTCCTTAGGGTTTCCAAGGCTGTAAGCTTTACAGAAGCAGACTGCCACATCCTCCTCTCAAGGAGCAGCTGGTGAGTTCAAACCACCAACCTTCTGATTAGCAGCCAAGCGCATAACCACAGCTCCACCACAGTTCCTCAACAGTATTTAAAAAAAAAAAAAAAAAAAGACAAAAAGAAATCCACTGTCATTGAGTCGATTCTGTCTCATAGCGACCCTCATTGGGTTTCCAAGGCTGTAAATCTTTACAGAAACAGACTGCCTCGTTTTTCTCTAGTAGAACAGCTGGTGGGTTTGAAGCGCTGACCTTTAGGTTAGCAGCCCAACGCCTGAACCACAGCACCTCCAGGGCTCCTTTAACACCCTCTCCAAACAAACAAACAAAAACCCACTACCACTGACTCAATTCTGACTCATAGCAACCCCCAGTGGGTCTCCGAGGTGA
>NW_006921654.1:2544503-2593867 GCF_000298275.1 Orycteropus afer afer
GTGGTCAGGAAAAAAATAAGAATGTAAGAAGTTAGGTTTGAAATAATTCTCATGGACAAGTTTCAGAAAAAAGAGAGATGTAGCCCCTTACATGAGAGCCTGCAAGGAGCAAGTAGTTTGCAATCAACGGCTGACTGAAAGGTTGATGATTCGAATCTACCCAATGATGTTGCAGAAGAAAGGCCTGGAAATCTGCTTCACAGATTACAGCCAAGAACACCCTATGCAGTAGTTCTAGTCCATAACCCATGAAGTCACCATGAGTCAGGGGCCGACTAGACTGCAGCTAGTGGCAACAACCTCTTAACAAAAGGCAGTCACTGCCATTGAGCCAATGCCGACTCACAGCGACCCTATGGGAGAGAGGAGAACTGCTCCTTAGGGTTTCCAAGGCTGTAAGCTTTACAGAAGCAGACTGCCACATCCTCCTCTCAAGGAGCAGCTGGTGAGTTCAAACCACCAACCTTCTGATTAGCAGCCAAGCGCATAACCACAGCTCCACCACAGTTCCTCAACAGTATTTAAAAAAAAAAAAAAAAAAAGACAAAAAGAAATCCACTGTCATTGAGTCGATTCTGTCTCATAGCGACCCTCATTGGGTTTCCAAGGCTGTAAATCTTTACAGAAACAGACTGCCTCGTTTTTCTCTAGTAGAACAGCTGGTGGGTTTGAAGCGCTGACCTTTAGGTTAGCAGCCCAACGCCTGAACCACAGCACCTCCAGGGCTCCTTTAACACCCTCTCCAAACAAACAAACAAAAACCCACTACCACTGACTCAATTCTGACTCATAGCAACCCCCAGTGGGTCTCCGAGGTGAGTATCACTATGGAAGTAGATTGCCCAACCTTCCTTCCGAGGAGTGGCTGGTGGGTTTGAACCACCAACCTTCTGGTTAGCAGTCAAGTGCTTTAGGCACTACACTACCAGAGCTCCTGACATGGGCTAAATTGTTTATGGTCACCAAGTGCTTTCACGTGAGTTCCTTTTCCTTTCACGCAAGTTCCTGCTAAGTCACTTTTTGAAAAATTGGACACAAGAGTTGCAGAAGAGGCCCCTCCCTCAATAAAACTCCAAATAAATTAGATATCGAACAGGACAGAGATCCTGACAAGAATACACAAAATCAGGCCTTGAGCTGGTGGCAGATGATAAATTGTCAGCTTCTCTTTAATAAGATTGTGTCTCATCACTATCTCCTGTAAGGGATTTGACAGCTTTTGTTTTTAACCTGTGAAGATTAAAATCAATTCCCAACTGGAGTTGGAAGCCCCAAACCAGGGAGCTTCAAATATATCAATTAATCAATCAATCAGCCTGTCAATAGCTCAGCATACCCAGACTGAGGTCAGCTCTGGCTCGGTGTCTGGGACACCGATCCACGGACGCCAGATGAAAGAAGCCACGCTTCACAAGGCATTCACTCCAACTTGTAAGGCAACAGCAAACCTATTTCCATTACAATTACACTGGATGGCAATGTTCCATCTTCTCGACTGTCTTGTCTTATGATATGCTTGATTTTGAACCTGGGACTAATCTACAGACTTTGACTTGGACCACTGTCCTGCTCAGATATCCACACTGGCAATATCATTCCTGGTCTACCAACTGGGTTTACAGAGCCGACCTGTGCTCCCCGGTGGCACAATGGTTAAGCACTTCAACCAAAAGGGTGAACGAAAAAGTTCGAACCCACCAGGCACTCAGCAGCAGCAAAGAACTGGAGCTCTGTTCCCATAAAGATTACAGCCTCGGGATCACTATGAGGCAATTCTACTCTATCCTATAGGGTCACTGTGAGTTGGAATGGATTTGGCACACAACAGCCTCTGTTCCCAGAGGCGGAGTACCTAGGTGGAACAATCAACTACTAACAAACAGTGACTATGGGGTTTCCAATCAACTACTCAACTACTAACTGAAAGGTTAGTGGTTCAAATCCACCCAGTGGTGCCTCAGCAGAAAGGACTGGCAATCTTCTGAAAGGTCACAGCTTTGACAACCCTACTGTGCACACACGGGGTCACCATGAGTCAGAACTGACTTGAAGGTAACTGGTTAGGTTTTGGGGGATTTGGTACTTTCAGAGCACTTCATGGGAAACAGAGGATAGAACGTGGGCTCTGCCCTCCAACAGACTGAGGTTAGAATGCCACGACTGTCATTTACTGCTTGTGTGACTTTGCCTAATTTATTCAGCTCCCTCAGCCCTGGGATCTTTAAGCACCCAAACAGAAATAGCAATCTGTCCCTTACAGTACTGCAAGGATCACATGAAAGAATGGATGTGGAGTGCCTCAAACAAGACATGGCTCGGAGTTAATGGTGGTTTGTTAATGTCACAACTGTTGGTGTCATTGGTGGCGGTGGCGATGTTATTTCAGCCATCAGATGACTCTTCGGTTGGATTTTGTTAACCACCCCACTGCGGCACTGCCCCTCAACAATTATGCCCCAGGCTTCTAAGGCACAGAACTCACCCAGGTCACCTCTCATCTTCCCAGTTACCTCTAAAACATGTCCTGGAGTTTTTCAGATCTACCCATCCCCTCTACCCTACAACACCATTGAGCTTTGACTTAGGTATTTGAGAGGACACAACACGGGGTAATGGATGACACAGACCTTGGAGATGGGTCGAGCTGAATCAGAGCCCCAGCGCCCAGGCAGGAAGGTGTATTCTCACATGACTCCCCTAACCAATGTCTGATTGGTGTAACAGAGTAATCCTGCCTATCAGACCGTTGGGAAGGTTAAAAGGGACGCTGTAGATTAACCCCTAATATGACGGCTGACACCAAGCAGACACACCACTGAACTATGACCCTACTTCCCTTACTCGTTTCCCACCTTCCTTCAAGGTCGACCTGTGAAAAGTTATTTTCCTTAAATCACTCTGGATTCAAGAAAAAAAAATTTACACTGAAAACAGGATGGTTCAAAGAGGGTTTGTTGCTGAAAAGGGCTACGTATGAAGGTGCGGGTTAGGGGTATGAGTGCAATGTGTTCACCTGGGGCTTGGTGGCAGCAGAGTTGTTACCAGCTCAACAACCAAAGGGATGAGGGGAGGGAGCTGCTACCAAAATCCAGGGAGAGAGAGTAGGAGAGAGTCCGCTTCCTTGGGAGAAGCAGTGATTCTCAGTCAAACGCCATCCAAGAGGTGGGCTGGCAGGGAAGCAGTTAGGGGATAAACATTCTATCTGAGTTCTCTGGAACTCGTGCTGCTGTAACAGAAATACTACAAGGGGGTGGCTTTAACAAACTGAAATTTATTTTGTCACAGTTTAGGGGGCAAGAAGTACAAATTTAGGATGCCGGCTCTAGGGGAGGGATTTCTCTCTCTGTGGGCTCTGGGGGAAGGTCTATTGTCCCTCTTCACCTTCTGTTCCTTGGTTTCGTGGTGATCTTCACGTAGCGTGGATGTATCTTTCCCCTCTCTGCCTGTTTGCTTGCTTGCTGAAGCTGCTTTTATATCTAAAAAGAGATGGACTTAGGACACCCCGCTCCCTAAGACTGCCTCGTTCACATAACTAAGAAAACCCACTGCCAAATGGCATTCTAACCATAGGTATAAAACCCACTTGCCATTGAGTTGATTCTGACTCATGGCAGCCAATAGGACAGAGTTGAACTGCCCCATAAGGTTTCCACGGCTGTAATCTTAAAACAGACACTGGCCAAGATATGAAACATGGTGATTAATAGTGCTACCTTTTAACTATGGGTCCAAAGAGTTTCAGAATGGTTTGCACCAGCTTGTCAGCATTGTTTACTAACAATGGTGAAATAGATTATTTGCACTCTCTGACCTCTCTCCAAATTCTTCTTGAGGCTCATCCATTGGCTGGAACCTGCTGGAAGCAGTGGACAGAGAAGCCCATAGCTGTGTCCATGCAGGTCAGCCTCTGGGGTAGAAAGCAGGTAGGAGACGGGTGGAAAATGGACCTGCCCACTGTTCTATCAACATAAACTTGATATCTCATGAATCACATTCACCAGGCTCTCCTTCGATAAGAGTATTATACATGTGGATGGGCTAGCCTCACCCACCTATGATGAGCCCTCCAAGAGCATATAACTCTCACCTTCCCATGGGTATCTTCCCCCACCTGTCTCACTGCCTGGCATAGAATAAGCGCATGGTCAAACCCACTGCCATTGAGTCGATTCTGACTCTTAGCAACCCTAAAAGACAGAATAGAACTGTCCCGTAGGGTTTCTGTAAATCTTTATGGAAGCAAACTGCCACATCTTTCTCCTGTGCAGAGGCGGTGAGTTCCAACCACCAACCTTTAGGTTGGAAGCCAAGTACTTTAACCACTGTGCCACCAGAGCTCCTAAGTGCATGGTAAGAATCTGTAAACTATAATTGAATGTCCAGGAGGCCCAGCAAGCTTCACAGAGAACCTCCCAGCTGCCTGCTTTCCCCAAGGCCAATCCTTTTTTGTTGCTGCTAAAGGCCTTCCATCTGCTGAGCAACTAGAGAGACATTTCAGAAGGTGGAGAGAGACAGCCTAGGGGAGTGTTTGCAGGTTGATGTCTAGTCACAACAATTCTCCAAGTACCTCCCCCGGTGACATCAAATAAACAGAGAGGGGAATCACACATTTCAACATGACAGCCTAAAAGGCCCAACAAGAAATAATTTTAAAGATCCAGAGCCCTGGTAGTGCAGTGCCTAAGGCATTTGACTGCTAACCAGAAAGTTGGGTGTTTCAAACCCACTAGCCACTCTGCAGAAGGAAGATGGGGCAATCTACTTCCGTAAAGATTTACTGCCTTAGAAACCCAATGAGGGTCACTGTGAGTCAGAATCAACTTGATGGCGGTGGATTTGGTTTTTTGGTTAGAGCAACCTGGGCACTCTGGTGATGCAGTGGTTAAGTGCTCAGCTACAAACCCAAAGGTTGGCGGTTTGAAACCACCAGCTGCTCTGCATGAAAAAGATGTGGCAGTCTGCTTCCATAAAGATTTACAGTCTTAGGAACCACATGGAGGCAGGGGGCAGTTCTACTCTATCCTATAGGGTTGCTATGAGTTGGCACTGACGCCAACAGACTTGGTTTGGTTTCGGTTTAAAACAACCTGGCCCTAAGAGACGTTTGTCACTGGGAGATTGCTTCTCATTAGGTGATACGGTGGCCATGAGCCCACATGCAGGGCCTGGAATTCTCAAAGGTGAGATCCTCCAAGGCCTGGAAGTAGAGACTAGGTAGCCTGCAGAGTTCAAAACTTTACTGCGGACAGATTGTCAGCGTTTATAAAATCACCTGTAATCAGAAACACAGAAAGTCTTCCCAGCAAATCTCCCCCCAGAGCCCTCCGCCTTTCAGTCCTGTCCAAACTCCCACAATGAGAACTAATACTTAGAGAGATTGCCTGAAGGACTTGCTGTGCACCATGCCTTCGGCTCAGTGGATTGCCAGACTGTCTTCCCTGAGCCCCGGGATTCCTGAGGGTGTTCTGGGGGCTCCCTAGAAACCAATCCTCTGTCTACACCCCAATCCCGAGAATGCCAGGTCGTATCTGTTACACAGGGCAGACTGAAGCTGCACAAAATCACCCTTCGAAGAAAGGATGCTGATGCCTTAAAGGAATGAAAGCCATCACCTTCACCTTAGCCCAAATGGTATTCTCTGATCAAGCCAGATTATCAGAAACCAGTCAGCCTGGGTACTTTGCTCTGCTGCCCACGGAATTTCTGGGACTCCCTGAGAAACAACCTCCCGAAATTCCTGGAAGACACAATGCTTAGGGGATGCTGAGCTTTTGTTAAGGGTGGTAGAAATTTTCAGGGAAATTAATTATAACGGCTGAACAAAATGATGAACTTTTTTTGTATCAGGAAAAGGAGTGGTTAGGTCTGGTTGTGTTATGTGGCCAGTAAGGACTGGGAACCTGACCCAGTTTCCATCTTGGCTGTGGTATCTGGGAACCTTGGGGCTATCATTCAACTGTACAGAACCTGAGTCTTTACAGCTTCTTTTCCCTCGGTTACTTATTTTATCATTTTGTGTTGCATTTATTTGCATCAGTTGATGCAGAATATATGTGTTCTTCCCCCCTTTGTGAATGAGGAGGGGGGAGAGAAATATGAAAATATTGAAGAAAAAGGAAGGAACTTAGTCCATTAGATGCCACCCCATCAAGACGTTCTAACTCTGATCTCCTGAGAAATACAATGCTTTTCTCCTTCCTTGCCTACAAACCACTATAGGCTCCTAGGCAGCAGGGTATAGGAGGATATGCAGGCTTCCTGGGACAGTGGAATTCCAAGGCCTTCCAGTCAGATCTCCCATCACCAGGCTCAGCCCCTTGGCCTGCCTCTGTTCTTCTACACCCTCAATATGCTAGAATGCGGACAAGTTCCTAATCCACATAGCCCTTTCCTGCACCCAGTCCTTGGCACAAGTGGTTTCTCAGCTTGTGATGTCTTCCCCTACTTGCCCGTGGAAAATTCCAGAGCAGGTGTATGCTTCCTCCCCTCTGGTATACCTACTCTGGCTCTCTGTGCAGTTAGCTGCCCACACTCCCTATTCCTCAACCCTGAAGCCGTGTCTCTGATTGGTCACTCACCACATTGCACTGTGGGCCTTCTGTCTCAGCCCGTCTCTCCCACTGTACTCTGAGTTCCCTGTGGAAAGGGCCTACCGCTTATGTGTGAGTCTACACTGCAGAAGGAGCTCAGGGAAGGCTTGAGACAGAGAAGTTAGGTCCTGGGTGTATGTCATGAAAGACAGTCAGACAGACCCTCAACACATCATTTCACTGCTCACTGTCAACACAAGTTTTAGAAATGAAGATGGCCCTGGTCACTCCCAGCTTCCTCAGTACTGTTCCCCGCCCTCCCCAAGATTCTTCATCTGCAACACACTGGAAACGCCAGTCCCATAAGCTGGTGGGAGTTCTGGAATTTGTTTTGCTGTCATTGACCCAGTCCCAAGCTTCTGATATTTTGAAATTCCTGAGTTGAAGAGTCCTTGTTGGTTTTGGCAAGAAGCAAGAGCACAGTCTGGGGCTATCCTGCTTGCTGAGCGAGAGAGCATCCAATGACAGCACGGCACACTAACATGGCTGTCCTCTGAGTATGTGTGTGCACGCACATGCTCACAAAAGCGCAATCCCATGTGCTGATACCTGAGTGAATCTGAAGTCAGAAAGACTAGAGTCAAGTCCTGATTCAGCCACTTAGCCTTAGACAAGTACGTGCCCTTCAGTGAGTCTGCTAACCTGCATGAGCCAGTCACATCTTGCTCTCAACCACTTTCCTTACCTGTAGACTAGAGATCATAATCATACCTGTTTGTGGTGTTAGGCACAAAGTGGGTAAGGCATTTGGCTGCTAACCAGAAAGTTGGCAGTTCAAACACACCAGTAGCTCTGTGGGAGTAAGATGAGGCAATCTAATTCTATAAAGATTCACAGCCTTGGTCATATGGGGTGAACAATTGCATCCACTCCTTGAAGCAATCAATCATGGGAGAATGAAGGGCAGTATTTGCACAGGGGGCAGGAGTGCATGGGAGGGAAGGACACAGTGAAGAAGTAATTACAGGGGGGAAGTGGGAAGAGAGCTGTTACATTGGGAGGAATTGCAGTCAATGCCATGAGACAAACTGTGTATGAACTCTGTCTGAAAAATGAATTTGCTCTGTAAACTTTCACTCAAAGCATAATAAAAATTAAATTAAAAAAATATATATTTACAGCCTCAGAAACCCAGTGGTGGTCACTATGGGTCACAATCGACACGATGGCAGTGGGTTTGGTTTGGTTCTCACTGGGTTACCAGGAGAATTAAATATGACAACCTACAGACAAAACTTGGTACAAAGTCTGGCTATGAAAGCTCGTTTACTGACTATGGCCTCCAGAAGATGAAAGTTTACAGCCTTCTGATAAGTTTCCCACTGAGCCAAGGAAAACGTGACCTGTGGCCCCAGCAAATGTTGTGCCTGATGGCCACAAGAACATTCCCAGGGCAGAGCCTCTCACGGATGGTTTGGACAGATCCCTTTGATTAAGACCAAGCACAATACACGGTCTACCAATAAACCTCTTGACATCTCCATACTGCTGAAAATTTGTTGCCAGATAGTCCCCCTTGCCAAGCTCTGTTGTCCGTGGAAACATACCCCCTCACCTAAATTCCTGAGTTCATGTGACATTTTCTCTGTCCAGAGTGTTGGTCATCAGACCCTGGACATTGCATTCAACCTGCCAAACTATTGTTCCTCTCTCACTTGCTGCTGTGGCTGCTGACATCCTGTCCCAACTCCTCCGCCCCAGCAGGGGGCTCTAGACTCAAGGAATGTCCCTCTCAGGCAGCTCCTCCCAACCGTTAGCAATTGCAGTGTGTGTAGCCACTCTTGTGTAACAACAAACGTGAGAGAGGCCTGGATGAATTAGGAGCAGCCTTCTCTGTGCCAAGGCCCAGGGGACTGAGGAATCTGCCCACCGCCAGGCCTAGGAGGCTGCCATTTTTCTTCCTGAACACTCACCACTCTCCAGGGGCCATATTTAATTCATGATGCTGGAGCTAACACTATTGCCAGATATATTTCCTTGATGATTAAACATTAAACACACAAGTATTTCAAAGCATTTGAAATAACTTAAAACTAATGAAGGACTAATTGCTTCACTCTGTGTATTCAAATAGTGATGTTATTTTTTAAAAAATGCATTCTTATATCAACTGTTGCATCAATTAATTGCAAATTTTCCAACAGTTAGCTGTAGTGTGATTAAAGCATATGAAAATAATCTTTTAATTAGCTTTCATTTTGAAACAAATAGACAATTAAACCAAAGAAGCAAGTGTGAAAATTCTGTTGGTCTGCTTTCTCCACCCCCCCAACTATTTTTTAATGGGGGTGGGGACTTGCACAAATGTCTCTATTACTGGGAATTATTTCCTTGGCTAACCCAATGGTTGTCACAGCCATTTCATCTTTTCCCCTTTACATCCTTTTTATTTCTTACAATCCTCTATCCCTACTGTTTTGCCCAGAGTCTAAAATACATAACCAGGTGAATAATGGTCTTTTTTAAGATTCTCTTTTTGAGGAGAGCTATTCAAAGCACCAATCAATTGTTATTTCAAATACCATCACAAGCATCACTGAAGTCAAAAAAGAGAAAGAATCTAGTTTTGACAACTGAGTCATTCATTCTTTCACCCACCCGAGGAAGAAGGGCCAGGACTAAGGTGAAGGAGAGGTGCCTAGGATACCATATTTAAGGAGGCACCCATTCTCAGGTGCTGGCTGATGTATTTACAGGTATCTGCACAACCCTGAGATTATGTACCTCCTTAAATTTTGTGACCTAGGCACCTCACTTGCCTCATCCTAGTCCAGTCCTGCTATGAAGAGTAACAGGATACATACTATGTGTCTAGGTCCCTGGATGGCAAAAACGGCTTGTACCCAACTACTAACATAAAGGTTGGCAGTTCAAACCCACCCAGTGGCTCCATGGAAGAAAGGTCTGGTGCTATGATTCCTTAAAGATTAGAGCTAAGAAAACCCAATGGTTACCATGAGTCAGAATAACCTCAGTAACAATAGTTTGTTTTGTGTTTACTAAGTCCCTAGTGTTATTCCACAATCAGTATACAATGTGAAAGGAACTACAGAATCTATCTGGTTCAAAGACTTTTGCATGCAAAGAGACTGGAGCCCAGAGAATGGGAAGGGACAAGCTCAGAATCTGCTGTGGAACAAAGAAAGATGGAGACGCCAAGGTTGTGGTCCTTACAGTCACAGAGCAGCGGTGTCTTTAGAGGGTGTAGGGGATGCAGACTGCACTAGGGGATGCTGTCAGAGAGGATGACACCAAAATGACTATTAAAATTTTCATGCAAGATTTCAACAGAAATTTATTAGTTTTTATAAAAATGTCCCTGCACTTAGTTATAACAACAAAAACATTTTTCTTAAGCCCAGCTTATGTGTATCAATATACTCACAAGGCTAAAAGTCTATGCTAATTTACTTTTTGAACCTTCTAATAAAGATCTATGTGCCAAGCACCATGCCAAATGCTTTATCTGCATTGTATTATTTTATCCACACAGGATGGGCACTGCAAACTTTATTTCCTAGGGAAGGAAACCAACTCAGAGAAAATGAAAGGATTTGCCCAAATGATAGAGCCAGAATTTAAACCCAGTGCCATATGATTCTGAGCTCAAGCTCTTAACTGTTATGCTAAAACAAAGGAAGAAAATGGAGCTCAAATCCGGGAACACATCCACGGTTAGCAGGATTCTTAGGGAAAGCTCTATAGATTTTAATCTATCATCCAATCCCCTCAACTACCATCATATAACTCAGTTAATGGTGGCTAGTTGCAACATCAGCAGCAACAGTAGTATTGTAATCTCATCATGATGGAAATGATGTCTAAGATGTGGAAAAATAAAATCAATTCCCACAGGATGGTACAATCACAGCCAGGTATTTGGGGGCCTCCAAATTAGAACTACAGCATGTAACAGAATCACAGAATTTAAGGATTGCAAGGAGTTTTAGCTACTGTGTAACTTAACCTCCAGGGCACCCTGACATGGTGGTGCAGTCTTGTTCACTCTGCCGGAAGGGATTCTTTTTATCAGAAAATTCCTTCACTGTATTGAACTGAAATCTGCCTTTCAGTCCCACAGGAAAACACACACACACACACACACACACACAAACGGGCCAACCCTCATGCTACATCTTCTCCTAGCCAAAAGTCCCCATCTCCTCCAGTTCTTCACTGGGCACCTTTCCATATGCCTTAGAATCTCAACAACTCTGCCTGTCATCTCAGCAACAGAAAGATCTGGGGTTAAATCTCAGCTCCACTGTCACAGCTAGCCTAGAAGAAGCCAGTTAACTTCTCAGAACTTCAGTTTCCTCGTCTATAAAGTAAAACAGGTACTTTGAACCAGATAGATTCTGTAGCTCCTTTCTCATTGTATACTGATGGTAGAGTAACACTAGCGACTTAATAAACATGAAACAAAACCATTGTTACAGAGGTTACTCTGACTCATGGTAACCATAGGGTTTTCTTAGCTCTAATATTTAAGGAATCATGGCACCAGACCTTTCTTCCATGGAGCCACTGGGTGGGTTCGAACTGCCAAGCTTTATGTTAATAGTTGGGTACAAGCCATTTTTGCCATCCAGGGACCTAGGCACATAGTATGTACCTACCATTGCATATCGCATTAAATCAATTACACCTACTCCTCACTTGTAACTATCTTGTTATTGGACGGTTCCCACTTATGACAACTTTGAAAAAATTCTCAGGCTCTGGCTCCTATGGTCCGGGCCCCACTCATACCACAGCCTGCCCAGGTACCCCCCATGGGCCACCCCAAAAGATGTACTGGAGGCCCTGGAGATGACCCAGCTGCACAAGGGATGGCAGGATGCCGCCTCATGTTTGTCCGCCACAGATAGCAGGACGACGCGAGGTTGCAGGAAGCCAAGGGGAGGCCGGGGCGAAGGCCCAAAGGTGCCAGGGAGGTCAGTGGGGGAGGCATGAAGGGGATGAGAGACAAATAGGCCGTGCAGGTCAGCCAGACCTGGGCTGATGGAGGAGGAGTAGGCGCCTCTCCCTGGCGACAGGCCACCACGACCTCAACCCCTGTGGGCTCTGTGGCAGGTGGAGGCATGGTGGGAAAGAGGGTCCCTGCCACATGCATCTTGAGGCACACCAGGAGCACCAACAGGCAGTTAGCAATTGGGGGGGCAGGGAATACCAGCGCTAAGGCCCCCAATTCTCACATAACACTGATTTTATATGACTACCTGGTCTTCAAAACCTAACCATGTGGATAAGTGAAGAATGCTATCTGATTTTAGAGTCCCTGGGTGGTCCAAACAGTTAAGCACTGGACTACTCAGCAGAAGACTGACAGTGCTAACCCAACCAGGGGTGCCTCAGAGAAAAAGCCTGGTGATCTGCTTCCAAAAGGTCACAGCCTGGAAAACTCCACCAAGTGCAGTTCTACTCCGACACGTGTTGGGTTATCACGAGTTGAAGCTGACTTCGCAGCAACTGGCAGTGATATTAAATGGTATATTAAAAGCATTAAATGAGATGATGGCTAGAAGAATAGTATCTAGGCTGTTGTTGTTCATTGTCATTGAGTCCAATCCAACTCATGATGACCTCGTGTGCAGAGCAGAAGTGCTCCATAGGGTCGCCAAGGCTGTGACCTTTCAGAAGCAAGTCATACCTGTCTTCTGTGACACCGCGGGGTGTTAGAACACCGACCTCTCCTCTACTGGTCAAGTGCTTACTCGTTTGCACCACCCAGGGACTCCTACCTGTTCTACAGAAGCACTCAGGAAGCGTAACCTCTAGCATCATTATTCTGGTTATTTCCAAGAGAAGTAGGGAGCATTTGGGGACTAGGGCAACAAAGGAAAGGAAATTAAAAAGGGCAGTAGGTCAACCAAAGGGGACAGAAACTTTCCCAAAGGGTAATCAGTAAATAAACAGTTGTTGCGTTGAACAGAGCCGCCCATGGGGACACTTCAGAGCTAAAGCTTCTGCAGCTTTATTCAAATATCATTTGGGCTCTGCTAAATTATCACCAGAATGTGTTCTCACAAATACTCTGTGACTTGGCAGAATTGAGTGAAATGTGATCCCAAATCATAAATTAAAGGAGTGGGGCATTTGCAATGACACATTCATTTACACCGTTCCACTTCGCTCTTTCAACTGCTAAGACATTCAAAGCTTCCAGCAGGGAGCGTTGGCCAAGGCAGAAGGAAGACACTGAGTTATGACAAGTCCTTGTCAGTCTTCCTTGTGAAAGCAGGAGTGAGCGTGTGCTGCTGCTGAGGCTTGATTTGCAAAGGAGCTGTGGGGTAGAGGGACCTCAGCTCTGGAGCCTAGAAAAACCCACCAGGGCTTTCAGAGTGGTCAAAACACAGAGCCTCCTGAAGACTTCCTTCTTTTCTCCATCAAACATCGATCAGTCCATGGGTTACTGAGTGAATGGATGTGGAGGCTGCTGCTTCATCCTCTTTCCACTGCCATTTCCTACTCTAGCTGTTAGAATGAGAACTATATTCCTACCAGATTTGGAGGCAATAAAAGCCAGGTCTGTTGGTAACATGACAGCAATGTCTTAAGAACCCAATATAACTAAAACCAAACCAGGTGCCATCAGGCCGATTCTGACTCATGGTAACCCCATGTGTTTCAGAGTAGAACAACACTCAACGAGGGCTTTACTGGCTCTGATCATTTGGGAGTAGCTCTCCAGGCCTTTCTTCCCAGGCGTCTCCAAGTGGATTGCAACAGCCAGCCATTAGGTTAGTAGCCAAACGCTTAACCATTTGCACCACCCAGACTCTCAAGAACTCAATATAGTGATTTGGAAAAGGTTTTGTCTTCTTATCATTGGCAGGGATAAAGAAAAGACTGGGTACCCAGTGACCTGAATCTCCTGAATCTTAAATCCATCCAGATCAATCAAGACCTTGACCTTTCTAGATTCCCCATTCCCTAGCCCACCACTCAAGCTCTGGTTGAGACATTCCCCCAGTTTCATCTAATCACTTACAGACAAATATGTCCATTTCTTCTGTACTAAGTCCACTTGAATTTAATGGCTTCCTAGAGCATTAAGTTAATAAAGTTGGGTTGTTTTAACCAAGTTTAGTGGGAAAACCTTCTGACATCAATTACTAATGCCTGTAATGTATGGCCAAGGGAGAAATAGAACAGTAGCAAAGTGGATCTATTTGCCAAACTCAATCTAGTCTCTGACCCTACAAGAATTACAACTTTGGAAATATACACCACTATCATCACCATAATGGGGATCTACTGGCACAGTGGGTAAGGCATTTGACTGTTAACCAGAAGGCGGCCAGCAGTTCAAACCCACCAGCTGCTCCCCAGGAGAAAGATGAGGCAATGTACTTCAATAAAAATGTACAGCCTTGAAACCCTGCGGGGTGGCTATGAGTCAGAATCGACTGGATGGCAGTAGGCTTGGTTTTTGGTTTATCATCACCATAAAGGGAGAGCAATCATTTCCTGGACACTTTCTTGACCCACCAAGCAAAAAGGACATGGAGGCAGCATCCTCTGACCTCCTCCAACCTCAAGAGGGGGAGACAGAATCACCAAAAAT
The DNA here is from genome assembly GCF_000298275.1 of Orycteropus afer afer. Lineage (NCBI taxonomy): Eukaryota > Metazoa > Chordata > Mammalia > Tubulidentata > Orycteropodidae > Orycteropus > Orycteropus afer. The sequence continues at coordinate 2,558,664 of NW_006921654.1, forward strand.
AGCCTATGAGCCCAGACATGTGGCCACCCTCCAAACTTTTTACCAACTCTGACACCAACCGTCCCCTCCCACGGCACTCACTATTTCTCTACTGGGCTCCATAATTCATTGCAATGGCCACACAGAACTCAAAAACAATACAATACAATTATGGGATTTATTAGGGAAAAAAACAGGCTGCAATTCAGATTCAGGAATGTACTCAGGATACAATTCTTCAATCAGGACAGTCTCCCCTCTGCTGTACCCTCAGGCACACCTCTCTGGCCCTTGGCCTCTCAGCCTGGCCTCTGCCCTGCTCAGGCAAGTGTTATAAAGCTCTTTTAGCTCTGTCAGTAGGTACATAGACGTGCACCGTACTCCACCAGCAAGGTTCCTGCCCAAAGGCACTCAGCTTTCTCGCTCTCTGAGCCAGCAAGCCCATCACTCTCTCATGCTTCTGGGTCATCTTCTGGCAATCTCTACCAACCATATCTGCCAGCCATCTCTCTGCCAAGAGGTTCCAGCACAAGAATCTTGGGTCCAAGGATGTGTTCCACTCCACATCCTCCACTCTACCTCTATCTCTTCTCTCTTGATGGCAGTGAGATCTCCTCCTCTGCTCCTTGGAGGGCTCATTTTAAGACCAGCAGGATAGCAAAACTAACCAATCTACACATTAGAGTTCCATACACCTTGTTTTCAAGGTCCCACCCAGAAATCTGGTGGGAGTTACAAAGACCATGGAGAAAATCCATCCAGTAATTCATCGCACCACACATCACCTTGTGAATATCAATGCTAGTTGAGCTTGGACTTAAATTTTCCATTTTCTCTTGAATTTGGTATGTGCAATATAGGCTTTGCATCTATCTTCCAATCTCTGGCCTATTACTTCTCTACCCACTTCTCTCCACCTTCATTCAGTACTACTTGTTAACCTAAGCCATAGTGAGTAGTTCAGATTACATTATAAATACAATATAAATCCTACAAAGAATAGATGGGACCTGTAGGAAAAAGGAAAGAAAAGATTCTGAGTGTTTTGGGTTTAACCCTGGGTTATATTTACCGAGATGGGGAAGACTTGGGTAGTTACAGATTCAAGGTGAATAATCAAGAATTCTGTTCCCAGTGAGTTATGTTCAAAATGCAACTTAGTTAACTAAATAAAAATGTTGAAAAGGCACTTAGATATAGCAGATCTGGATATAAAAAGCTTGGTGTCAGGAGCACATGAAGGTCACAGAGGCCAAGAAAATAAAGGGTTTCAAATATTAAGTGTGGTCAACTGTGTCAAATGACACTGAGAAGTCAACAGGATACAGAAAGGGATTTGTTGGAACTGGCAACATGGATGTACTTGATGGCCTCAAAAGGCATGGTCTCTGCCCAGCTACCAGTCAACTGCTCCGAGAGGGGTCGGTGCAGGAGATCCTGGATAGAGTGGGAGAACAATGTGGAACAAAGGTCAAAATCATTTAAGGAAAAAAAAAGAAAAACAGGCTTACTGGTCTGACAGAGCCTGGTGAGACCCCTGAGACTGAGACTATAGCCCGTAGCTGCCCTTCAGGTCTGGAATTGAACTCACTCCTGTAGCTTCCAGGCAAATAATAGACTGGCATATAGGCTGAACATTTACATCAGGCAGATACACTACTTGGAGCAATTAATCACTGGAGAACAGAAGGGCAATGTTTGCCCAGGGAAGACAGCACAGTGGGTTGGGAGTGCATGGGAGGGAAGGGCACAGGGAAGAGGTAACTACAGGGAGGAAGTGGGAAGAGAGCTGTTACACTGTGGGAAACTGTAGTCAGTGTCATGAAACGAAATGTGTATGAACTGCTGTATGGAAAATGAATTTGCTCTGTAAACTTTCACCCAAATCACAATGAAAATAAAATAATAATAAAGCATGGTCTCAATAGGTCAGAAGGGAAAGGGACAGAGGAGAACCTAGAAGGTGATGAGATAGAGACTACAAAGGCAACTTTTGAGAAAACTTTAATGAAAAGGAAAATGGATGATAGCTGAAGGTAAATATGGTGTCAAGGGGTCAGTGGTGAGTTTTTCATTTTTCTTTTAGGATGGGAATATTAGAACATAAGTGCATACCTACTGATAGAAGGATCCCTTAGAAAAGAAAAAATATAATGATGCAATTTTCAAAGGGCATCATTTAATAGAAAATAGACCTTTTAGCAGTGGAAAGAGGTTCTGTTTGACTGTTCATTAATTTATTAACTCATTCATGTTAACAAATACTTTCAGAGTAACTGCCATGTACCAGTCAGACTGGAGTTGGCAACAGATGAGTCAGTGAATGCTAGAAACACCCTCCCCTCTTAGATGGGGAGCTAGAAGAAATGAGCTCATTTTCAGTGTCTAGGCGACATTCATAAATTGCCAAGTTTTTCAGAGGTTGGGGATGACACAGAAAGGAATTGATTCCTTTTAAAAGTATAGCCACCTTCTCCAAAAGATTCTGGCATTCATGAACCAACCACCTACTTCCTCTCTGCTTAACTGTGTTGGGACCATTTCTTGGCCTTTTCCTGTTCTTTTTCAGAAGGAGAATGTCAGTATTAATGCACTGAAGGTGTATGGTTTATCTTCAACTGTGCTCTATGAAAATCATCCAGAAAGCACCATTACTAACTTTTCCTACATGCCTACAAGACTCTTGAGTTCCACCAGGAAGGTGCCATTGCTCACCCTCACCAACCTTCAGGCCCACCCATGCCAGGCGGCTAAGTGCACTCCCAGTTTCATGCTCTGTCATACCACAATGCATCCTGAGAGCTGTAATCTACAAGCAGATACAGAGTGAGAGAAACTGGTAGAGGTGAGGACTGGTAGGGTACCATCATGGCTGCCTGGGGTTTCTGGTCAGAGCAAGTTTTACTTCAGAACACCTGCAGACAAAATGGAATTGGATGAAGCCTCTTCCTGCTAGCTTCATGTCTGCCTTGGTCAGAGGGTGACCTGGTCACGTGGTTTTATTCTGAGAGCACCACCTTTTCCTTTATAACTGATGGACTCCTCCCTGACGCTGACAAATGACTGACTGTTAATCTTCATAATCAAGGGCATTTTGTTTTTATCTGTATTTCACCCTTTTGTTTACAACTTTCTATCAGGAATGACTTGCTTGACATTACCTTGATCTGGAAAAAGAGATTATTTCTAAGAATTCTTTCTATGAACCACCTTATATCCCTCCAAAGGCAGTGCAAATTTTTTGAGGCACTATATTGCTTTATAAACAGAAACATCCATAATGAGCTGAGGAAAGTCCGAACAATACATATTAACTAAATAGAAAGGAAGATAACAAAATAAATAGAATGGAAAGAGATGAGTTGGATAGGAATTAAATAATGATGAAAAGAAGGGAACTGGAGGCTGTTACCAGGATCTCCTGTTTTTAAAACAGACTTTCTCACCCAACACCCACACCTCCATGTTGTTGCTGTTGTTGTGTTACATACCATCGAGTCAATCTGCCTAATAGCGACCTATAAGACAGAGAGAACTGTTCCCCAGGGTCTCCTAGGTGGTAGATATTATGGGAGCAGATCACCATGTCTTTTCTCCCATAGTGCTGCCTGGTGGATTGGAAGCATCGGTCTTTCAGTTAGCAGCCAAGCACTTAACCGTCATGTCACCAGGGCTCCTTCCTCCCCTCCACAGATACTATGAACGAGTAGCCATCTGTGGTCTTGCAGTCTGCAGTGGTGGTTCAGTAGTCCAGTTCTCACCTGCCATGTGGGAGACACAGGTTCAGTGCTCAGCCAATGCACTCCATGCACAGCCACCACCTGTCTGTCAGCGGAGGTTTGCACATCACTATGATACTGAATAGGTTTCAACAGAACTTCTAGACTGAGACAGAGTAGGAAGAAAACCCTGACAATCCAATGCCAAAAACAGCCCAGGAAAACCCTATGGATCACAATGGTTGAAACCACATTTGATCCCAAGTATGGCACAGACTGAGCAACATTTCATCCTGTTGTACATGGGTCACCATGAGTCAAGGGCCAATTCAAAGTCAGCCATCACCAACAACAACCATGAGATTGTTGCAGAGTGACCGTACATTTATAAGACACTAGAACAACCACAGACCCATCATTCTGTAACCATTCTAAGGAAATCGATGGTATCACTGATTTGAACTCACCATAATGTGTTCTGATCACAAACGGAACTTTCTTACCCATGGTTGGTTATTTGTTGAGACATTCATTCAAAAAATATATTTACTTAGTGTCTAGCATAGTGATAGATGCCAAAGACACAAGGATACAAAGACATAATGATAAGCAACAACCAGAACAAAAGCAATTCCTTATAGATTTATGGGCTAGATGGAGAGAGGCATGACACTAACCAAATAACACACAAGTGAATCTAAAGCTGTAATTTCAGGAAAGGCTATAAATGAATTCAGTGGAGTACGGAAGTGAACAGTTTGGGAAACTGACCTACTCGAAGGTCAGCAAAGATTTACATGAGGAAGAAAATCGTTTCTAAGGTCTGAAGAATGAGTCGGCATTAAAGAGCCACAGGGAGGTTGGAGGGCTGAGGGCAGGGGAGCTGGCACGCGCAAAGACTGTCGCACGGCAACCTGGTGACTATGAGGGACTAAAGGAAAATCTGTGGGCTGGAGCCAAAAGTGGGACAGAGATTGGAGAGCAAGAAGGCTGAGGGCTGGGATGGGCCAGGCCACACAGGGCATAAGCCATGGTGAGGACTTTGGTTGGGGGCAACAGGTTGACATTAGATTTGAGTTTTGAAAAATAACTTTAATCTGGCCACTGTGTGGGCTAGACTGTAGGTTTTATAAAGAGGAAAAATAGGTAAAAGAAGAAAAGTAAGTACATTGAATAGGGTGCTATTACAGCGATCTCAATGAAAATGATGAACTTGGACTTGGAGTAGGATGGCTGCAGGGCAGATGGAGTGGATGTCTATAAGGTAAAATCAGCAGAGCTTGGCAATGGGTAGTCTATGGAGTGTGAGGAAGATGGAAGTGTCAGGTTTGGCTTTGGTGTTTATCCAAATGCACACCTGTGCAAGGTAATTTCAGGCCTAATAAAACAGGCTTCATGAAATTATATTTGATCAAAAAGTAGGACTGTGGGAGCCTGCTGGTTTGAACAACACTGAATGCTTTGGTGCGTGTTAGCAGTGCTGCCCTTTCTAGAAACTTCCAGGGCCGTGAACTGGGTTCTGTGCTTGACTTCTGCAGATATATTTTCTTTTCAGATCTGTTCTGGAATCTGCTTAATGCAAAATTATTCTAACATTAGCCTGTAGAGAAGGAACTATTGAATATACTGTGAAATGGAAATTCAGAAACACATTTTTTCTTTAATCTCATCAAAAAGCTATATCAGGACATCTAAACAAGTTCCAACTTGGCCATTAAAATTTGCTATGTGACCTCAGGCAATTTTCTTTCCCTCTCTGTCCTTTCATCTCTATTTTGGGAATGCTGAACTAAGTAATTGCTAAAGCAACATCCAGCACGAACATTCTTTATATATATGATACCATCCATACTCACATACAGAAAAATATGTCCATGACCACAGGTAATTTAACTTCTGCATAACACTGAGTATTGCACACACTCTGTTCCATATTTCAATTCAGAAAGTTCTTTGAAACAACATGCAATATAATTTACAGTCAATTTTGAAATAAATTTGCTTTAATGAAAAATGTTCCAAGCAACAGTAATGCTTTTGAGTTACATTTTCCTAATGGGTAAAGGGAAACATCCAAATGTGTTCCAAACCTGCAGACTCTGAGGACGCATGCCACTTAAACATTACCGGAGTTTTTAAACCAATCAAATTAGCTACATGTTAACAGGCACTGTTGGACTCCTCGGATGATTTTTCGGAGTGGTACCAATTTATATCCGAGGCCTCCCCAGTGCAGCACACCTGATTGCTGCGTCTACCACATCCTGCAAAGGAACATCTGCTCTTAATGTCTCAAAGCTGCTTCCAGGAATACTGTAGACTTGTACTCCATGCACAGAACTATATATTCAAATGTTCCCCACTCTCCACTCCCTGCTGCCAATGCCTTACTTTAGATGAGATCATCCTCATCCACTGCATGGACCGCGGCAACAGGAGAATAACTGGTCGACCTGATTCCGGTTGCCCCAGCCCACTATTCTAGGTTCTGTGCCTGCTTCCGCAATATCCCATCCAACAGGCAAACCTTGTTCTTCTCAACTCCTTGCTCGCAAAGTTTCTCTGATATTAGGATGAAGCACAAGCCTCCAGACATGACACTTCAGATCCCTTGAGAACTGACTGCAGGGTGCCTTTCTAGCCTTACCTTCCTAGACTTGGCCCCATACACCCACCCTTCCAGACACATAGGCTGTTTCTCTCTTCAAACATGAGGTCCTCCTCCACACTGGCTTCTTTTTACTCACACTATCCTCTCTCTATAATGGTCTGTTTTTGTCTGTTGGGTGTACACCTGCTCATTCATTCAACAAATGTTTGGGCGCCTGCCATATGGCAGGGCTGGTTATTCAATGATGTGTCATTAAGGGACTCTGAGATGAGTGGGAGTCACAGATAAACGGACAATTAGGGTAAAGTGTGATGGGGATACAGACCAAGGAGAAGCTCAGAAGACTTTTTTGAAAAGTTTATTTCTGATTAGAACCTTAAAACGAGAATAGGAGTGACTCAGGCAAATAAATGAGAAAGGATGGAGTGTTGGGGAGGAAAAATCTACTGGTCACACTCAGGAAAGGGTCTACTTTGGAGAACAGGAAGAATTATGACTGGAAGAGTTAGTAGGTGCTAAGCTCTGGTAGCATAGTGCCTAAGGCACTTGACTGCTAACCAGAAGGCTGGCGGTTCAAACCCACCAGCCACTCCTCAGACGGAAGATGGAGCAATCTACTTCCGTAGTGATACTGCCTCGGAAACCCAAGGAGGGGTCGCTATGAGTCAGGTCTGACTCGACGGCACATAACAACAAGACAACAACAACTGGACTTGTTTATCACATGTGGAGTTTGAAATTCTCCTGCTGATAAGGTGGAACTACTGATAGACTGGAAGCAGGAGAGACCTGGACAGACATGCCTTAGTTTGATATCCTGGGCTATCACGTGGCAGGAGCAAGACTGGACAAAAGGACACTGGTTGGGGAGGGAGAGTTGTTGCAGAAAGGGGCCTGTCACATTCCTAGCAAATGTTAGTTGAATAAATAAGCAAGTGAATGAATGATTCAGTCACCCTTCTTCTGGTAATTCACTGTCTTCATTCCTAATATTATAAATAATCTAGTAATATATAAAGAGATTCAACTCACTGTTTCGGATTTCACCAATCAAAGTGAAAATATCAAGATTTACTTATACCTCAGTACTCTCAGTTTCATTAGTCTATCTATAGATGATGATGTTGTTGTGAGGTGCTATAAGTCAGTTCTGACTCATAGAGAGACCCCATGTACAATACAACAAAACACTGCCTGGTCCTGCACCACCTCACAATCATAGCTAAGGTTGAGCCCATCATTGTAACCACTGCGTCAAGCCATCTCCTTGAAGGTCTTCCTCTTTCTCACAGATCCTGTACTTCACTAAGCACAATGCCTTTCTGCAGAGACTGGACCCTCCTGACAACATGTCCAAGGTACCTGAGATGAAGTCTAGCTATCTTCACTTCTAAGGAACAATCTAGCTGTACTTCTTCCAAAACAGATCTGTTCATTCTTCTGGCCATCCATGGTATATCTGATATTCTCAGCCAACACCATAGAGAAATAGGCAATAATACATGAACATGGCTGTAAAATGGCAAGATTGGCCTACTTTGTAGAGCTCGTCACATGACTGAAAGTATTTTCACATGTGCCACTTTGTCCCATTGTCTCTGTGGACCCACAAAGCAGGGAGCATGGGTGCTGCAATGTGGGCTTCCAGGAACAGCCTCACCACTCTGAGAGCTTGTTGTTGCCAAACACTTGTCCTGGACTTTAGGCTGATCCTGAAGCCAGTTTACACTGGAATGCAGCAAATGAGAAAACTGAAGAGATATTTACCCTGAGTTCATATACTTGATATTGAGGGTGGGGGAGTGTGATTAAAGTGCCCTTTAATGGAATGATCATGATGACAGAAGGTGCAAAATATTTTTTGTTATTGTGTTGCTTTGTTTTATGTCCTTATTGCCAAATAAAACATTAGTAATGCTCATTTTCTCCAAACATTATTTCTTGGACATTTTAGAGGTTTATGAAATCTGAAAGTTTGAGGTCTGCTGAACTGGTGGTGCAGTGCCTAAGGCATTTGACTGCTAACCAGAAGGCTGGCAGTTCAAACCCACCAGCCACTCCTCGAAAGGAAGACTGGGCAATCTACTTCCGTAGAGGTAACACCTCGGGAACCCAAGGAGAGGTCGCTATGAATAGAACCGACTCGATGGCAATGTGTTTGGTTTGGGTTTGGTTCTATACATTCAGAGATCCTGTGCAGGGCATACTAAAACAAAGTAAGTATATTTTGTTGAATTTTATTCCAGAGCAAACACCAAATCACTGGTAATCACTGCCTGGAAAACTGCATTGGAAAGGATTCTGAGCTGCATTAGTGCTCAAAGGGGAAAAGTGAAAGAGCTTCTAAGTGAGGTCTGCCACAGATGAAAAGGGAAGAAGTCGTGACATATTTACAATAGTGTGCCGGTTAATATTTAAATGAGTGCTCTCCAAAAAGAAGAAAGCCCTAGCTTGTGGCACTGGCCAGTTTCTGTGATTAAAATAGTCCCGCTATGCCTCATTTCAAGGAAGCCCGGTGGTGCAGGTGGTTAAGTGCTTGGCTGCTAACTGAAATTGTGTCATTGGAACTAACCAGCCACTCTGTGAGAGACAGATGTGGCAGTCAGCTTCTGGAAAGATTTACTGTCTTGGAAACCCTATAGGGAAGTTCTAGTCTGTCCTAGAAGGTTTGCTATGAATTGGAATCAACTCGACAGCAACAGGTTTGGTTTTGTTATGCCTCATTTTCAAGTTACAAACATGATGTTATTAAGCTTAGAAGAAATTTTCACCATCAGTTCTCATGAGATGTATGAGCCAGCTTCAGCACACCATATTGTTGGTGTTTGGTGCCACTGAGTCAGCTACAACTCATGTTGTTGTTATGTTGTTACATGCCGTCGAGTTGGACTCGACTCATAGTGACCCCTCCTGGGGTTTCTGAGGTGTTATCACTATGAAAGTAGATTGCTCAACCTTCCTGCCAAGGAGTGGCTGGTGGGTTTGGTGGGTTTGAACCGCCAGCCTTCTGATTAGCAGTCAAGTGCCTTAGGCACTACACTACCAGAGCTCCATAGCAACCCTATTACAACAGAATGAAAACACTGCGCAGTCCTGCTCCATCCTCACAATCTTTGCTACCCTTGAGCTCATTATTGCAGCCACTGTGTCAGTCCATCTTGTTGAGGATCTTCCCCTTTTTCACTGACCTGCCACTTTACCAAGCATGATGTCCTTCTCCAGAGAATGGTCCCTTCTGACAACATGAAGAAAGTAAGTGAGACGAACTTTGGCCATTCTCACTTCCAAGGAACATTCTGGCTGCACATCGTCCAGGACAGATTTGTTCATTCTTTTGGCAGTCCATCACGCCATGGCATGCAAAAAAAACCAGTCATCATCGAGTTGACTCTGACTCATGGTAACTCCATGGGGAGAACTGTGTTCCACAGGGTTTTCAATGCCTGTGAACTTTCAGAAGCAGATCAATATTCCTTTCTTCCAAGATGCCCTGGGTGGAATCGAACCTCCAACCTTTTGGTTAACATTAACCATTTGTACCACCCAGGTATTCCCACCATAGAGTACTTGCCACATATTTGTTGTCCAGTTCTAGACAGTGGGGAGCCAATACATAAGTGCAGTTCAGTTTTCCATTTACAGGCTACAACTCTTCTTCCTTTCATGTCCACAGCTACCCCATTGATTAGAAATGTATCATGCATTTCTGTTTCCTACATTAAATATGGTTAATTTATCAATTCTCATTTATGTAACTATAGTGTGAAATGAAATGAGTAATCTCATGGACTCCTTATTGGCAAGAACAGTGACACTGAAACATGAGACATGAATAAACATCAAAACATGAACAGTGGCTTTGAAACAAAGCTATTGAAATGAAGCCCATCAAGGGGAGCTGGCATTGGGCATTGTGGCTAATGGAGGCCTAATTGACATTTGTTTCTTTCCTTGCATGTCACAGAGACAAACACTCATTAAACAACTGGACTTGTTATCTAGAGACTAAAATTAATTGATCTAGGATGCTATTTCTAGGCTGAGTGAGACAGCTTTCTGAAGGGCATAAAATACCAACCTTTAATAAAATATTTAGTCGTGACATTAATTCTGAAGTGGAGGGCCCAAGAAAGACTGGTTTTATTATCTTACATCATGTATATCCAGCTTGTACCTGACCTCTTTTGGTGTTAGCCTTGGCTTCTCCTAGTCTTACTCTAGAGCTCAACTGCTTTGGCGAGAAGCCAGGATCTTAATCCAAGCTGCAGTTTTAGGAACTAGATTGGGTATGGGATCAGAAGAGTCTGGAAGCTAGAGCATGGGGACATGGTGGCCAAAGTTGTAGGGCTATGCAAGGCTCTAGTGTACAGACATGTAGGCTTATCAACTACCCAAATCCAGGGAGTATCATTTTATGTAAATATGGCAGCCCTCATCTATGGGGGCTGGAAGGGGTCTGGAACAAAGGGTCAGTGACAAAGAACAAGGAAGACTGATGGAGGGAATTCAGAAAAAAAAAAAAATAGAAAGAAAGAAAGGTTGTTGGGTCTGCTGAAGCGAGCCCATTGCTGGAGAAAGAGTTGTTAAATGTCGAACTGGCTTTAACATATTGCTTGTAGACTCAGTTTTGTACAGATGTGGTAACTGAGACTCAGAGAGAGAACAGCTCATTGGCCAGACAATGAGGGATTGATAGCAAGAAATCAGGTTGCTGCTTGGATAAGATTACCTGGGGAAAACAGCCCTTGAAAATCAAGCTCAAGCATGCTTATAAACTAAGCAAGTCAGTGAGCATGGAGTCAGGGGCCAGGGATAGACGCAGAAGGAATTGGGAGTCAGGAAATGGACACACCCACAGGCATGGTTTCCATGAGAATGCCCCAATGAGCAGAACAAGGCTGGGATGAACAGAGACCCCAACTAGATTCCACAGGACAGGCTACACTTCTAACCCTACTTGCCATCTTGTTCACTTTCCTGGTCCTTAACGGCAGCCACACTTGGCTTCTTACCTGAAATGACACACTTATCTGCAGTGACATGCCCAAGATCACACAGCAGCTCTCCATAAGACCTCTTTTTACCAAAGTTACTAGGTGAACCCTACCCCAGTCTACTCTTCAAACAGTGGTCTTCCCTGATATTAGTTGAAATTGGCAGGTGCCACTGTTCAGGGTAGAGAGGTGACCGGAAGGAAGACTAGAAAGAATGTGGCATGAGTGAATTATAATGTAATTATAAGGTACAGTGTCCATGCATGTGGACATTGGCATACATTATCCCATCCCATCCTCACTACAACTCCAAGAGGTAAGCATTCTGTTCCACTTTCTCAATGTCACAGAATAGAAGCTCAGATCAAGTAATTAAGTTACCCATATACCCATGCCCACACCTAGGGAGTAACAGAGCTGGAGTTTGATTCCAGTTGTGTCTAAATGTAGAGATGATACCCTTGCAACTCAAAAGTGTGTTCCTTGGGCCAGCAGCATCAGCACCAGTGAGGAGCTTACTAGCAAATGCAGATTCCCTGGCTCCACCTGAGAGCTCCTGGATCAGACTCTGCATCTTAACAAGATCCCCAGGTGACTTGTGCAGACATTTCAGTTTGATCATCACTGTTCTAAAAGTGCCCTTCCCAAGCATCCTTCAACATGCCTCTGCTTCCAGAGGATTAAATCCCGATTCATTTTTCTTCTGGTAGTGTTTGGTCATAGGTATTCTGTCACTCCAAACCTGAGATGTACCCCAGAGCAAGAAAAATAAATGTCAGAGGACTGAAGGTGTTACTTCCACTTCCATTTCTTTGTGAACAGGAGAGAAAACAGCACAGTGGCCCTGTGTAACTTCTCTCATGAAGATGACGTAGCCGAGATGAGATTTGTTTTAAGATGAAACAACTTGGCTGGCTGCTGTCCCAGGGCTTCATCTGGCTTTATGTGACTTTTCATCACTTCAGCTGCTGAGCGGGTGGGAATTCAGTGTCGCTTGTTGATGGGGACACTGAGAGAAGGAACAAGGCTGAGACATCTGATTTCACCTCTATTCTCACCGGTCGGTCAGAAAGAACCTACCTTCTATCACCCTAGCCCATAGGGAATTATATGACAAATGTCTAAAAGGAATATTCAACCTACAAGCCATTCAAGTAAGTCTTCTCTTCCTGCAGCTCTTGGTGGAACACATGATCCCTCCCTCCTGGCCAAATCACACCAAGGACAGAGCAAAGAGGTGACACGGGCTGCCCAGATTCATAGACTTCTTATTTGTATTCTCTTTCCAGCATTTCCTCCCTCCTCCTCACTCTACTCTTCCTCCTTCTTTTGATCGTACTTCCCTTCTCTCAAAGAGTACTGGTGGTACAGTGGTTGAGCTCTTGGCTGCTAACCAGAAGGTCAGAGGTTCAAACCCACCAGTCACTCCATGGGAGAAAGATGAGGCAGTTTGCTTCTATAAAGAATACAGGCTAGGAAACCCTAAGGAGAAGTTCTACTCTGTCTTATAAAGCTCACTATGAGTTGGAATTGACTTGCCAGCAACAACTGTGGTTTGGTTTTGGGTCCCCCAAATATCTGGAATTGCAACAGAGAGAGGAGAGAATCTACCAGTTATTGGTGAAGGGTTATAACAGGTGTTGCAATGCCCTGTCCATGACCTCTTGTCCTCCACTTCTATATGCTGAAAGTCGCTTTTTGCAAACGTTAGGAACTCTGCCCAAGGGCTTTTATCGGGATGTAGGAACACACTTGGCCGACATGTAGAGGATGCTGGAAGTGCTCAGAATAACAACTAACTGGACTTGTTGTGTTAACACTGCAGCTCTCTTGCCCCAAAGGTAGATGAACTTGGAGGCCCATACTCTACACTGACACCTTGAATTCCCCACATGGATGAAGCTACAGTTGCTCAAAGTGGTAACTTACTTGACGTGGCTTCCTTACTGTTACCTTTCTCATATCACCAGCCCCATATATGTTTCCTAGGATCAGCTCTCAACTAACCCACTTGCACTTGAATCCTCATTTCAGGGTCCACTTCTGAAGTTTATCTCAAGGAATTGTGTAAGATGAAGTAAGATGTCATCCAGAGACATAGGGAAGCCAAGATCTGAGAAACCAAAAGTGATGATGGCCAAGAAGAAGGTGAGGAAGCCAAATGGCACTGAGGGGAGAAGGAGAGGCCAAGGAGTCTACAGTGGTGCCCTGCTCCCCAGAGTAGCCTCAGCTCTGTATCATTCTCCAGGCCAAGGCCCAAGAATCCTTATAGAAAACTCTCTTCCTTGAAGAGGCCAGAGAGAAGGACTATTCTTTACCCTCTGCAGAGCCTAATGAGATGAGCAAGCCAAACCAAGACAAAAGCCAGCATGGCCAGACAGTATGGTTAGAGCAAGAGCAGTAGCTGGTGCTTCTTGTACACTTCCCAAGTGCCTGACATTCTTGCCAGCACTTTACATGTGTTGACTCATATCCTTCAACAACCCTAGGAAGTAGATGATTATCATAAGTCTACTGAGGAAGAAACTGAATCGTACAGACATTAAGGTCAATGATTTGGCTGGTATCACACAGGTAGTCCATATCTGATTTAGGCTCAAACCCAGGCACAGTTTAGCCCTTAAGCTCCACAACAAAGCTGGCCAATGTGGCACTGCTGAGGCACTGCTCTCTTCGGAAGTTGAGCTTTCACATTTCCAGAATGGTTGTTGTGGTTAAGTGTCATCTAGTAGATTCTGACTCATAGCAACTCTACCACAGAATAAAATACTGATAGGTCCTGTGCCATCCTTACCACTGCCCATAGAATCCTTCATTGTTACAACTTGAGGCTTGAACTTTTTCTTCAGTTCTTTCAACTTGAGAAATACCAAGCATGTTCTTCCCTTTGGGTTTTCTAACTTCACGTTCTTTTGCACATTTCATTTTAACACTTTGTCTTTTAGAAATCTTCTGTTCAGCTCTTTTACTTCATTTCTTCCATTTGCTCTAGTAATTGTCCATTCAATAGCAAGGTTCAGAATCTCTTCCGACATCTATTGTTGTCTTTTCTTTCTTTCCTGTCTTTTTAATGACCATTTGCTTTCTTCATGTATGATATACTTGATATCTTTGGTCATTGGTGTTCAAAGAATTAAATCTATTCTTAGGATGGTCTCTAAATTCAGGTAGGATATACTTAAGAGTGTATTTTGGCTCTTGTGGACTTGTTTTCATTTTCTTCAGCTTCAACTTGGACTTGCATACCAACAAGTGATGGTCTGTGCCACAGTCGGCCCCTGGCCTTGTTCTGACTGATGACACTGAGCTGCCCCATTGTCTCTTTCATATGAAATCAATGGGCCTGGTTGAGAGGCTGGGTAGCTGGTGGTAGTTATTACCCATGATGAGACTGGCATCAACTCCTTGGTGGGATCTACCACAAGCAGCTGAGTAGCTGCCTTTGGGTATGTGGTCGTCTTCCCACATATAAGCAGCAGCTTTGAGAATGGTCTCTAGCTTATGGCATGCTTGGACCCTGCATGTAGCCGTGTCATTGTTCAGTAGCCTGCCATATTCTGCCGACCTTGGGACTTACAATGGATTTAATGGACTGCCGTGTGGTTTGGTAACATTGGAACTGTGCCTTTTTACTTGTCAACCTCTGGCTTCTCAGCCTCAGCAGCCAGCAGCTGTCTGAGTGACGAAAAGCCTCTAGCTTCAGTGGGCCGGGAGCAGGAAGCAGAGCTGGACTCCAAGGTTGAGGGGCTTTCACCCCGCCCCTAGAGCCTGGCACTTTGAACTTGGACTTAAAGCCTCCAAACTATAAGAGAATAAACTCCTGTTTGACTGTAAGAGAATAAACTCCCGTTTGTTAAGGCCATCCCATTCATGGTATATTCTTATCTGAGTGGCATTAGGTAACCAGAACAACAAGTAATTATCAATACATCTTGATTGTATGTTTGATCCATCTCAGACTGCAGAAGCTGGTGTAAATCTTTCATTTCCTCATCTTTGGCATTTGTGATTGGTGTGCAAATGTGACTAATAGTCACATTAACTGGTCTTCCTTGTATTCAGTTGTATCTTGAGATAGATCCTGAAATACTCTTTTTGGTGATGAATGCAACGCCATTCCTCTTCAATGCATCATTCCCAGGATAGTAGAACAAATCGTTCTCCAATTCAAAACGGCCAATACCAGGCCATTTCAGATGACCAGTGCCTGCAGTATCATTATTTAGGCATCCCATTTCACTTTTCACAACTTTACAATTTCCAATTTTACTAGATTCATACTTCATATATTCTACGTTCTGATTATTAATAGATATTTGCAGCTGTTTCTTGTTATTTTGAGCTGTGCGCCACATCAACAAATGAAGGTCCCGAAAGATTTACTCCATTCATGGCCCCTCTACTTTGAGGAGGCAGCTCTTCCCCAGTCACCTTTTGAGTGTTTTCCAACCTGAGGACTCATGAACCGTATCAGACAATGTTCTACTGCCATTCATAAGGTTTTCAATGGCTGAGTTTTTCAGAAGTAGATTGCCATACCTTCCTCCCAGTCTTAGTCTGGAAGCGCCACTGAAACCTGTCTACCATGGGTGACCCTGCTGGTATCTGAATTACTGGTGGCACAGTTTCCAGCATCACACCAACATGCAAGCC
This sequence comes from Orycteropus afer afer, assembly GCF_000298275.1. Classification (NCBI taxonomy): domain Eukaryota; kingdom Metazoa; phylum Chordata; class Mammalia; order Tubulidentata; family Orycteropodidae; genus Orycteropus; species Orycteropus afer. Next base: position 2,574,620 of record NW_006921654.1, read on the forward strand.
ACCACAGTATGACAAACTGACAGATGGGTGATGGTTCTAAAACATATCATTTAAGGAAAAAAAGAAAGAAAAAAACCTTACTGTATCGAGTTGATTTCAACTCACAGTGACCCTATATGCTGCAGAGTATAACTATAATCTCTACTGAAACTGTTCACCAGGACTTTTTTCCACAAAGCTTTCTTCCACAAAGGTGGGTTAGCAGCCAATCACAAACCATGTGCACCACTCAAACTCCTTGACTGTATCATGTTGTCAGGTGCCCCTGAGTTGGCTTCAACTCATGGTGACCTCATGGACAAAGAATGAAACATTCCCTGGTCTGGCCCCATCTTCACAGTAGGAGGTATATTTGAGCCCAGTGTTGCAGCCACTGTGTCTATCACTTTCACTGAGAGAAGGGGGGCATTTGCCCTCCAGCTCTTCTTCTAGGGAAGAAATGCTGCTACAATCTCCAAAAGCTTCTGCCTCTTGACTGTAAGTAGATTCAGTCTCAGGAGACACTAGGGTCTCAAATGGACTGGGTGGAGTCCGAGTGAGACTTGCATGAGGTGGAGGTACAGTTCCAGCTCTGAGGCTAGGGCCGAGGGAGGCAGCCTGGGATACTTGTTATAGTAGCATGAGACAGTGAGCCACTGTACACCAGCTGGCAGCCACATGGTGACCACAGAGCCAGAGCTCCCCTGTTCTATACGTTAATGTGCTCTCCATCCTTGTGAGAACATTGCGTGTTCCCCATCTCACTCCGGAGGAAAGCAAAGCTCTGAGAAGTTGTGTGCTAGAGCTTGCTGGAGCCCCTTGGGCCTCTCTGCCTCCTGAAGTTCCTACCTCTGCCAGGAGACTCTGTCAGAGTTACCGTGCGCCATTGGGTGGGTGGAGGGCATGTGGGCAGGAGGAGTCAGGCAGTAGGTGTGTGTGGCCAGCTGTCAGCATGCACAGATACAGTGAGCGTGGCCAAGAGCCCAGGGAAGAGCACCTGGCCTGGCCACAGCAGGTGTCAGAGCCCTGCTGGGAGTCTCAAGGGTAGAGAAGGATCTCATAAGCCTGTCTGGAGCTCAGCCCCAAGACCATTCTCAGAGACCTCCCTGCATCGAAACCCATAATGCATCCCTTCTGAATTGGGTGTCCTCTGCCTGAGTGATCCTCTCTGACTCTAGAGCATGGACCGTGCTCAGACTCACCATCAACCCCCAAAATTTATCTCTAAGCACTGAGTTCCTTCTGTTTCCTGCAGGACTTCAGTTCTTGAAATTGAAAACCCAGTAAGTACATAGACCATGACTTGTTTGTCAGTGTGTCATGCAGTGATAGCTCACTTGTTGCTGTGATGCTGGAAGGTATGCCACCACTATTTCAAATCCAGCAGGGTCACCCATGGTGGACAGATTTCAATGGAGTTTCCAGTCTAAGACAGACTAAGAAGAAAGGCCTGGCCATCTATTTCTGAAAATTAGGCAGTGAAAATCCCATGGATCACAAAAGAACACTGTTAACTTACTTGCTTTGAACACGTCATCAGGAAGGATCGATTGCTAGAGGAGGCCCTCACGTTTGCTGAAATAAAGGGACACCGAGGGCAAGAGAGACCCTTGGTGGGATGGATTGGTGCAAAAGGCTCACTGATGGACCCACACAGGCTGGCAATCATAAGGATGGCATAGGCCAGGCCACATTGTATTCCATCTCACACGAGGTTCCATGAGTCCAAGTTGCCTCAACAGCAAACTTCTACCTATTTATCTATGGAAATGGATGACGAAGAAGGAGTAAAGAACAAAGGAAAAGGGAGGTACAGAGGACGCTGTTTAGTGTTTCTAAACTGTACGGCCCTCCCATAAAAACACATTACCTCAGTTGTTAAAGTCCGCTGCCTCTAGCATTTAGGGGAAGTACAAAGTTCAAATCGTTTTTTTGTTTTTTTTTTAATATATACAACTCCTCATTTCTCCTCTCCTTTCAACTCTAAAGGTCTGTGCTTAGTTTCCTTTTCCTCCTCCCCACCCCCACCCCCTGGAGATCCAAGAAGTCAAGAAGGAACCTGCACCAGACAAAGTCTCTGATTAGAAGATACCCCCATAGGAGGAGCTGAAAAGAAGCTTTTTAAGAAAATAAAAATACAGAAAGCAGCCCCAGCAGCATAGGTAGGCACTTCTGCCAGTAAGAATAGCAGCAGTCAGCTCCAAGCTCCCTGGGCCCCCAGCTCCCCCGGCTGTCTTCCGAGGCTCATTGTGGTGGGAGTGAGAATCCATTTGCTGTTTCAATGGAGGTTAATTTCATCCCAGCATATTTCAGGCCTCTCATCATGAGATGATTCATTGCTACATATAAACGTGTACAATCAGCTCAAATATGTGTGGTCTTCATGCAATTGCTCTAAGAAAACAGGGAAACCCGTGCCACAGATCACTCCCCTCCCTGCCTACCCCCATGGAGGCCAAAAGGTGGATTCAAACCCCACAAAGCATCCATCCTTTGGAGACCAGTAGCTTCTGTGAAGAAAATTCTCCTGGAGAAGGGGCTGTGCTCCTAACAGCAAGGCCAGGAAGGCTTCCCCAGGCGAGTCAAAGGAGACCTTGGCAGATCTCACTCTCATACACTTTCCTAACTTTTGTGTCCAAGAAACACTCAAGTGTTCTTGGTGATACAATCTTAGCATCCAAGGACCACAGGACAGAAGAAGGCTTCAGACTGCCTCCATGCTATCCCAGTAATTGTGTGTCATGGCTAACTGCTGCTGAATTGGCCCCCAACTCATGGCAATACCACGAACAACAGAACAAAACATTGCCTTGTCCTGCCCCATCCCCATGACCAGTCACAGACCAGACCCTTGTGAACCACAAAGTGGCCACTGACTGATGGTTTAGAAGTAGGCTGCCAGGCCTTTCTTGCTACTCTGCCTTAGACTGAAAGCACCACTGGAATCCATCCAGCATCATAGCAGCACACAATCCACCAATGATGGTGGTGGCTGCACAAAAGGTGTACTGTCCAGTAAGGGTACTGGGAAGGAAGACAAGGAACCAGAATAGACGAGATCACTGAAGGCCACATGGCAAGGGAAACAGGATTAGAATCCATTTCTCCCAACTCATGGTCCAGGGTACACTCAGTCACTCTTATCCTATGTTGGTGGTGTTGTTATGTACCGTCAAGTCGGACCTGACTCATAGCAACCCTTCCTTGGGTTTCCGAGGTGGTATCACTACGGAAGTAGATTGCCCAACCTTCCTTCCAAGGAGTGGCTAGTGGGTTTGAACCGCCAGCCTTCTGGTCAGCAGTCAAGTGCCTTTGGCACTACGCTACCAGTTGCTCCTAAATATTGTTGATATTTTAGTGCCTTCTTTTCCAATGCTTTACACTCTGCCTTACCCAATTCATTCATTCCTTCATAAATAAATATCAACAAATATTTATTGAGCACATATTGCATTCGAGGCAGTTAACAGGTCATGCACTACTCTCACTGCTAACTGAAAGTTTGGTGGTTCAAGTGTACCCAGCACTGTCTCAGAAGAAAGGTCTGCCAATCTACTTTCAAAAAAATCAGCCATTGAAAAGCCTATGGAGCACGGTTCCAGTCTGACACGCATGGGGTCTCCATGAGTTGGAATTGACTCAACTACATGCAAGGCACACAACTGCGTGAAAACATAATTGAAAGGAGGGTTTGATTGCTTTGTCCTGTGACTACTAAATGTTCTTGAGCACGTTGCTACAGGACAAAATTACCTGACTGCAGAGAAAGAGCTAACTGAAACTCATTTGACTCTGAAAATGACCATAACATGAGAAAGAGGACAAGCAGAAGGAAGAGGGTCAGGCTAGGTCCTTCGGCATGCTGGGCAATCTGTTTTGCAAGTCCACATGTGTGGAGCACTCTGCTGCGGACAGGGCAGGGCCTGAAGTGTGGGCAGCATCACCTACACGTACGCAATGGCTCAGAGAAGAGATCTGTAGTTAAAGAGACTCTCACAACCTCCCTGCAGGAGATAGGGTTAGACCATCCAGTTCCTACAAAGGCCAGTTCTGAGCCATGGCCCAAGCCCTCCCAGTGAAGAGCATCAAACCAAACCAAACTCACTGCCGTCAAGTCAGATGCAACTCATAGTGACCCCTCCTTGGGTTTCTGAGACAGTATCACTATGTAAGTAGATTGCTCAATCTTCCTTCTGAGGAGTGGCTCATGGGTTTGAACCTCCAGCCTTCTGGTTAGCAGCTGAGTGCCTTAGGCACTATGCTACCAGAGCTCCCAGTGAAGAGCATAGCACTTAATGATTGCCCTGCTGACGTTGCTCTGTCCCAAGCTCCCAGCATTTTGATGTCCAGGGAGTGGCAAGGCATTCTTTTCCCTGAAGTCTAGGGAAAGATGCTTTCAAGCCATGAAGAGTTATTTCCTCTGAGCAGCAGGGAGAGAATGGAAACGAAAGAAAAGAATCATCCCAATTACATGGTGGACACTGGGAATGCAAAGGACAAAGCTCTGTAAGGTCTAAACGTTATTTCTCCACAAGGGAAAAAAAATAATAATGTAACCTTTCTTTCTCCGGACCAAAGGCATCTGATATGGACATTCTGCGTTGATAGCAGTATGCCCCACAGGATATTTGAAAGCTCTGATTTAATCTTTAATTTCCCCCCAACAAGGTGAGGGCCTGAATTGTAACACTGCAATAAATAAGAAGGTGAAGTTTCACCTCAAGAACTAGGAGCTGTCCTAACTCCATCAATATTTACCTGCCTTCTAGAAGTTTCTGGAAAAGGGGAATGGCTGAAATTTCAATACCTCCTTGGTATCTGACCCCACTAAACTTGCTGTTGAACAGTTCCAAGGATAAAAGTCTCAGGAGCCAAGGAGTCAAGAGAGAAATGTCCCTTAGTCCAGAGCAGGCTAACCTTGCTTGCCTGCTCACCTGTGGCCTTCCTCCCAAACAGGCTTGTTCCTACTGCTTCCCTGGGTTTTTCCTAGAGAAGCACCAAGCTTGACAAGAGGAAATATTCAAATCACATAGTTGAGATTGGACTTGAAATAAATACTGGAGAACGTTTCCCATAAATCATGCCTGCTTGCCAGCAGCCTTGCCCATCCTATCCATACCCAAGGTTACACTCTAAACAGCAAATCTGACCCATTTGTTGCCATGGCCACACCACATCCTTGCTGCCCACCTGAGTTAAAGGCAGCCATGAGACACAGTCCCATGCACACAGCCAGTGCCCTATTTCAAGTACACACGGAGATGCCTCTCTACCTCTGGGCCTTATCTGAAGTCAGCTAAGCCCATGGGTAGATGCAGCCCAGATGTGCAAGGAATCATCGCTTCTCAGAGCAACCTTCTGCCAATGAGGGATGGAAGTCACTGAGTAAACACCCAGACTCCCCTTCTTCAGTGGGACGATTCTGAGGCATGGTCTGCACTGTTCCATAAAGGATCCCCAGAAGCACTGAGGTCCCTGGGTGACACAAACGGTTTGTCTCATCTACTAACCAAAACGTCGATTGTTCAAACCCAGCCAATGGCAGGGCAGAAGAAAAGCCTGGTGATCGACTTCTGAAAAGTCAGCCACCCAAACCCCTCAGGTGCTTAGGTCAACTCTGTAACACATGGTGTTGCCAAGAGTCACAATTGGCAGGACGCCATCGGGTTTGGGGTTTTTTTGGGGGTTGAGCAAGATTAAGACTCACCTTGCCCATGGTGGTTACCAGCTCAATGACACACACAGTTTCTGCTGACCATCCTTCCCTGTCTCACTTTTCCATACCCTCTGTTGCCTAGAATCACCTTCCAAATAAATCACCTATCCCACGGCCTCATCTCAGGTTCCAGTTTCAGAGGGACCGGAACTAAGACACCTGCTCACCTCTCTCCTTAAAACCTCTCAACAATCTCTTGGTTTTAGAATAAAACAGAAGCGCCTGAGCTTACTGCTCAATGCCTTTCAAACTTGGGTTCTTACCTGTCACTCCTTGTTGTGGGGTGAATTGTGTCCTACAAATAAAGCTGTGGAAGTCCTAACCCCAGATATCAGTGAGTGTGACCCTACCTAGAAATGGAGCCTTTGCAGATGTAGTCAAGGTCATATGAAGTACAGTAAAACCTGCGAGAGCCAGAACCTACGTGTGGTAGTTCAGTTTGTGTGTCAACTTGGCTTGGCCTGGTTGAGTGGCTGGCCAGCTGGATGTAGTATTCCCCATGAGGAGACTGGTAATCAACTCCATGGTGGAATCTACTGTGAGCAGCTGAGTAGCTTCCTTAGAGAATGTGGTCTGCTTCCTGTATTTAAGCAGAGGCCTTGGGGAATGCTCTCTAGCTCATGGCACACTTGGACCCTGCATGTAGTCATGTCGTTGTTCTGCCTGCCATGCTCTGTTGACCTAGGGACTTACAATAGACTCGAATTAACGGCCTGTCCTGTGGTTTACCAATGTCGGGACTGTGCCTTTTTACTTGTCAACCTTGGGCTTAGCAGCCTCAGCAGCCAGCAGCTGTCTGAGTGAAGAAAAGCCTCTAGCTTCAGCAGGCCAGAAGCAGGAGGCAGAGCTAAAGCCCAAGGCTGAGGGGCTTTCACTCAGCCCCTAGAGTCTGGCACTCTGAACTTGGACTTAAAGCCTCCAAATTGTAAGAGAATAAACTCTTGTTTGTAAAGCCATCCCATTTGTGGAATATTCTTGTCAGAGTGGCACTAGGTAACCAGAATACTATGTAAGGTAGAAACCTGTCAGAGAAGAAAAACTCAAATAGTTTCCAGTAAAATGAGTAATGAAAAAGTGTTAACAGTGCATCAAAGGAGGAAAACTTGCAAGACCCAGAAAACAAGGCAGTCCCATCGAGTTCTGGCTCTCATGGGTTTCCCTGTCATATTGTATTATGCTGGGCCCTAATATAAAGTTGCCTTTACAAGACGAGGGAGATTAGGCAGCCGTCATGGGAAGGTAGAGGCAGAGCTTAGAGCTCAACTGCCCAAACCAAGAAATATCAAGGACTGTCAGCAGTCACAAGGAGCTGGAAGCAGCAGGAAGGATTCTTCTCCACAGCCGTCAGAGGGAACATGGCCCTGCTGACACCTTGGTTTCAGAGGTCCAGCCTCCAGAACCGTCACAGAATAAATTTGTTACTTTAAGCCCCTCAGTTGTGGTATTATGTTATGGCAGCCGTAGGACACTAACACACGTCTAGTTTAAACTCCAAATGCCAGCAGCACGTACCTCCCTGCAATTCAGACCCACCACTCCTTCACATCCTCCCTCACGCTGAGTTCTCTATCCCTTATTTAGTTGGCCCCATTGTTGTTCCTACTCACATCTGATGACTCAAGTTTAACAAGCTCTCATCTCAAACCATTCCTTGTCCCATGCTCTGTGCCTGGACACATTCTCATGGTGTCTTTTTCATTGAGTCAGTATTTGTACACACATCTAACTCCCTGTAGAATATGTGACCTTCCGGGGAAGAACCAGGTCTTAATTCATCACTGGAGCCTAGGGCTACATGCAGAGCGTGACTACAGTAGGTGCACTTAGACACTCACAAAGGGCAGTATGGCTTTTCCTTCTGTCCTCAGCTGGATTTGATAACCCTTAAGTGCCCTGGCATTGTTGTCCTATGGTGGCTTGCACCTTGCTGTGATGCTAGAAGCTATGTCACTGGTATTTCAAACACCAGTAAGGGCACCCATGGTGGCCAAGTTTCAGCAGAGCTTCAAGACTAAGAAAGGCCTGGTGATTTTCTTCCAAAAATTAGCCAAGGAAAATCTTACGGATCACAACAGAATACTGTCTGATGCATGCCGGAAGACGAGCCTCCTAGGGTAGCAGGCACTCAAAATGCCCAGTGGTCCCAATGATGCACTCAAACGCATTGGCGACCATGCGGTAGCCTAGAGCGTATTACGATAGCGCACACAGCACAGGGCCGGGCAGCGATTCGTCCTGTTCTATGTGGGATCATCACAAGCCAGAGCCCCCTTGATGGCAACTAACAGCAGCAAAGTGTCCTGAGCAGCGTTTCTCTTCCATGTGGGCATCAAAGACATATTTCTCTTTTTAAGGAGAGTGGCTCATTCAAAGTGACTGACTTATCTCCTGTGCAAAATTTCCTCTTCTGGAAGGAGGGCAGGGATAACGTTGCTCCACAAATACAAGCACACAGGCCAAGGAAAACAGACCTCAAGTGGAAGAACCTGAGGGTCTTAGAATGTAAGAGGTGGCTAAGTCTGTGAAATTATACAGTCCAGTCTCAGAGGAGAAGTGACTTGCTTAAGGGACAACACAAAGACTAGCCAACCAGGCTCCAAGTTCCCAGGCAAGTGTTCTTCCAACTCACCCCCACCAATGCTCAAAGATGGTAAGCTAGAACCAGGCTCGCTGTGCCAGGTCTCTGCTAGAAGGTCAGGATGCAGTACTCAAAGGGAAAGGAAGTAGCAGGGAAGCAGTACTTCAGGAAGAATACTTGTTCTGAACAACCCAATTCAAGCTGAATAGGGCAAATTTCCCCTGAGAATCGGGATACTTTCCATAGAACAAAGCTCAGGGAAATAAAAAAAAAAAGCAAGAGTAATTGAGTTGATGGATCAGGTTTTCTAGTATGTGCCGTGTGTTCTAATATTTTTTCTTGTTTTCTTATTTCTGGATGTATAGGACCAAAACCTTTTCCACACTGTACAATCTCTCTTTCTCTCTTCATATGTGTGTGTGTGTATATGTGTACATATATATATAATTTATGTTCACATATATATACAATGTCACACACACACACACACACTCATATACATACACACACACACCAAACTCACAGCCATCAGGTCAGATCCGACACACAGCAACCCCTCCTTGGGTTTCCGAGGCAGTATCACTACAGAAGTAGACTGCCCAACCTTCCTTCTGAGGAGTGGCTGGTGAGTTTGAACTGCCAGCCCTCTGGTTAGCAAAAAAATGCCTTAGGCACTACACTACCAGAGATTTTATACATATACACACACACACACACACACACACAGAGCAGTGAATTCAGTGAGAAAGGAAAGGTCTTGTGTTAATATGTTAATATTTCGGTTTCTCCAACATTGACTAGTTAGCCTTATTCCTTTCTTAGAGATACTATATCAGACCAATTCTGCTCAACAAAAGAACCAAATCCATTGCTATAGAGCTGACTCCAACTCATGGAGACCCCACGAGTGATTTTTCTCAACGGTGCTGTTGGGTGGATTCGAACTGCCAACTTTTAGGTTAGTAGTCCAGTACAAACTGTGTCACCAAGGAGCTATCAGACCACTAGAATTGAATTATACATGCAGCAAGGTGGAGGGACAAGAGGATAGAGGAACAAACGGCTAACAGGTAAAGAGGGTGAGTGCTTGGGTGAAAGGCTGTGCTCTCTCTTCACTGCTCTGTTCCTTTATATGCCCTCTCTTCTACTTCTAGCACCCGAGACTCATTATCACGTTCCTTGGTCCAAGTCTACTCACAAGAAAGTATCTGAATTTTCTTCCTCAGCAGGTAAAGAGTGTCTACGTAACACAGATGTGTCCCAGGCTCTCCATGTCTTCTGGAGAGTCTGAGCTTCTTCCAGTATGTCTTGACCACCCAGGCTTTAGGCCAGTCTGTAGAGAAGTGTGCCAAGGGTCAAAGGCCATCACCCAGTGTCCTACAGGAGAAGAGACTTTAGGCCCTCTGAAGGGAGAAGTCCACCCTGGACCACATTTCAGCCCTCTTATGACCCACAGTGTGATGCTACCCTCCTGAGGCAGCTTCCTCAGAGGAAACAGCTCACCATCTCCCCATTCATTTTAACATTTTGCATAATGTGCTTGTCCCCAGGGAGTTTCTATCATGTGTATTTCAGGAACTCCAGCAGTCACTATTAGTGTGACCTACATAAATATTTTTTTTGATGTCCTAGGTGTTCTCCAATTATCATTAACCCAGTATGTTTTAAAACCAGTCTTAGAAGTAATTATAGCAGGGAACTAGTTTTGCTTCTTTCCAATCAACAGGATGAGATAATAAGAGACGGATTTCAATCATGAGCTATAAAATCTGCTTCCTAAGCAAAAATCCAGCAGAAAAATTGGCCACTTGGGAGAGAAAGAAGCAAAAATTTCTTGATCCCCTATTGTGCACTAGATATTTCCACTTGTTATATCCCACAATCCTCACTGCATTACAAAATAAGTATTGCAATTTCCATTTTCACAGATGGAGGAACCGAGTCTTTGATAAGTTGGAAATATTCCCAAAGTAAAAATATTAATACATGAAGAAGTAACTTTTCAAACAAGCTTTGCAGATCCACACACTTGTCTAGAGATTGCTTCTGGCTCTGTCTGACCACCATGTCAGAGAGACAACCACCTTCTTTGCAGAACAGCATCAACTGACTTAAGAAAAGGCAGATATGTCTTACTTAGCCCCACCCCATCTCCAATGAACACAGTTTATTGGTCCAGGGTTGGACATTTAGCCCAAGCCCAACCAATCAGAGACTTGAAGGCCAGAAGCAGTCAGCAGCCATTTGCAGGAGAAAGTAGAGATGAGATAGGAACAAAGAGAGCTGGCAGTGTCTGAGCCCTTGGCTTAGGTAGTGCCCAAGGTCCACCTGTGTCTTTGTCCTTCTGTGGCTTGTTTGTTCCACTCTACTCTGGCATCCATGAACCTCTCTACTGCCTGGAACAGTTAATACTTATTCAAATTAACCTTACCTTAAAGAGCTCTGATGGTGCAGTGGTTAAAGCATTAAGCTGCTAATCAAAAGGTCAGCAGTTCAACCCCACCAGCCGCTCCATGGGAGAGAGATGAGGCAGTCTATTTCTGTAAAGATTCATAGCCTTGGAAATCCTATGGGGCAGTCTACTCTGTCCTATAGGGTCACTGTAAGTTGGAATGGGCTCAGTGGCAGTGATTTGGGTTTAGTTTGGAATCTTACTCCTTTGTACCATTTTGAAGGTGGCTCCTAGAAATTTTTAATCAGTATGTGTTTCACATCATATTGCCACTGGGCAGTACCGATCCAGAAAAATGCTTGGCATACAACACACTCTCAGTGCATGTCAACTGAGTGAACAGAAGGGTGAAATAGCACGAGGTAAACAGGAACTAAATTGAGTTTGGCATTTTCAAATGTTCAGTATGAGTCTGGGATCATGGGCTGTAAACCTGAAGAGGCAGGGAGTGGGTGGGCAGAACACGGATTCGTGCGGTTGACCACTGTTCACTGAAGGCCTAGCTTGGTGTTATGGATTGAATAGTGCTGCTCAAAAAAGGTACGTGAAAGTCTTAACTCCTTTACCCGCAAATATGACCCTGTTTGGAAATAGGGTTCTTCTTTTACTATGTTAATGAGGTCATACCCGAGTAGGGTGGGGGGTCCTAAACCTCATGTCCCATTAAAAAAAAGCAGAATAGACCAGACATACAGCAGGAAAGACAAAGACACCAGGTGAGGTGCCATCTCCAATCAATGGAACACCAAGGATTGCTGACAGCTATCAGAAACTAGAAGAAAGGCCCACAAAAGGAACTGACATGGCCGATACCTTGATTTGGACCGATACCTTTTCTTTAAAGCCACTCACTTGTGGTACTTTTGTTACAGCAGCACTAGTTAACTAAGACACAGGGGCTAGATTCGATTCATTCTATTTGCTGAGGTGGAACCAGTGAAGTCAGCTGGGAAGTGCCATGGCCAAATCCCTGTGGGAAGGCTTGGTCTTCATCTGATTATATCAGGCTGGGTTAGGAGGCGGCCTGGGCCTCAGGCAAAAGGGAGGCTTGGGAAGATAATGAACACCTATAAGATGAAGTAGCTAAGAAACAACATAAAGGAGCTTGTAAAAAAAAAAAAAGGGGGGGGGGGTGGCTTTTCAGATCTCAGAGCCAAACTGGGTAAAAAAGAATTAAATGGAATTGGGTAAAACTGTAAATGGAAAAATCACATCCCAAAGTTTCTGCCCTGTAAAGTGGAAGGAACAAAGGCTCTCTGTCCAAAGCAGAGGCAGGTGAATCGCAAGTGGCCAGCAGGAAGGAATCTTTCATTCTGGAAATCACAAAACCAGAGGCAGCTTCAACCAGTCGAGACAGCATGGAGGACTACGAGCAGGGTCAGCACAGGACCAGATACAGGAGCCGGAAGGTCAGCTGGCAGAGAGGAGAGAACACGCCTGGCAGGGTACCCAAAGAGTCAGCAGGGTGCTCCTGACGCTGCCGGGTTCTTCGTTACAGAACAGGGGACTGTGCACTCGAGCAGGGAGGCCAACAGGTTCTGAGATCTCCAGCCCTGTGTGCAACATGCCTTCATTAAATATTTCACTTCAAAAGAAGGAAAGCCTTTGCAGGCGGCAAGGCCTTCTTAAATCTCCCAGGTTAAAGAGTGAGCAGCCATTGCTGCTGCCTACTCCTGGTCGTTTGTTTCCCGCTCTTAAGTAAACCCAGTTAATCTCAAAACACAACTATACCTCATAAACTTGTCATCTGTCCAGGTGGGACAAAGGCATCCCCATGCAGGCTCAAAATGGGGAGGGAGGAGACTGTATCCCGAATACTATGCACCACTAAGGGAGGTGTCTTCTGAGAATATGGACATTCTCCTATGTAGAATTCTGTTTTGGTTGTCTAATGCAACTCTAACAAAAATACTACAAACAGATGGCTTGAACCAACAGGAGTTTATTCTCTTACAGTTTAGGAGGAGGCTAGAAGTCTGAGTTCAAGTGCTAGCTCTAAGGGCTGGGTGAAAGCCCTTTGACTTTGGGCTTCAGCTCTGCCTCTTGCTTCCACCCCACTCATATTGGAAGCTTCTCTTAACTCAGACAGCTGCTGGCTGCTGAGGCTGACAAAGTCAAGGTTGACAAGTAAAATGGCAGTGTCCCAAAATGATCAAGCAAAACAGAGGGCCACTAGTTCAAGTCCACAAACAGCCACAAGATTGGCAGACAACGTGGCAGTCCACGGAGATGAAGACTCAAGTCAAATGTAGGTTCCAGATGTGCCAAAAAGCTTGAGATCTTTCTCAAAGCTGCTTCTTATATAGAGGAAGCAGACCACATCCCTAAGGCAGCTACTCAACTGCTCACAGTAGATTCCACCATGGAGTTGATTACTAGTCTCATCATGGGGAATATTACATCAAGCTGCCCAGCCACTTAACCAGGCCCAGCCAAGTTGACACATAACCTTAACTACCACTCCTTATAGGAGAATTAACAATATATGAACTAAAATACAGTTCATGTTCAAACATCCCCCATTGTTCCCACAATGCTCTTTGTAGTTTTGTTTGTTTGTTTGGATCTCAGATCAATAAAATATACCCACTCCTCACTTAGAAATGGTTAACTTCCACATACCAAGTCATTAAGCAAAACTCAGCATTATGCAAAAATGGAGGATGACAACATGAAATCACAAAATGAAGGATTGTCGCATACCTGCCAAATGACATCACTGCATACCTGCCTAACCACAGAGAATCATGGCCCAGCCAAGCTGACACATGACCTTAACCATCATAGCCAGAGTTACTCTTGCCTGTCACCACAACATTGATTACTGCCAGACACGTGTCATTAAAGCAGAATAGTCAGACAGTAGATCTTTTTACCATTGTTGTGAATGTTAAATGTCAGGTAACAAGATAGTCACTAAGTGAGGAGTAGGTATACTACCTTCCCTCCCCCTCCTGCCCTGTGGCATTTACTTTATAGATTTCTATTACCACGGTGTCACAGTTCTATGTTAGAATGACACATGCTATGTTTTCCTTTAAGGAGTCCCTGAGTGGTGCAAACAGTTAAGCACTGGCCCACTAACCAAGAGGCTGGTGTTTCAAACCCACTCAGAGGTGCCTGTGAAGGAAGGCCTGGAGCTCTTCTAAAAGGCCATGGCCTTGAAAACCCTATGGAGCACAGCTCTATTAGTGCCACACACGGGGTTGCTATGAGTCGGAATCACCTTTACAGCAATTAATAACAACATCGATGAAGTCCCGTGCATTGTATTTGGCAGTGATGCCAGTTTAATCTTGTTTAATCCAGATCCCAGTTTCTCAAACTGTGGTCGTTGGGCCAACAGCATTGGCATTACCGGGGATATTTTTAGAAATGCAGACTCTCAGGCTATACCCCCTGACTTTTTTTTATCAGAATCTATATTTTAAAACAAGGTCCCCAGGTAGTTTGTGTGCAAGTTAAAGATAGGGATGGGAAGGGAGTTTACCCATCCTAACTCCATCTCTATCCAGTGCATTGTGTTTGGCATTCCTACTATGACTTGGAATAAGGAAGAGGCCATCCACTTCTCAAAGAATTGGCCAGTGGAAACCTTATGAATAGCAGTGAAACACTGTCTGATTTGTTACTGGAAAAGGACCAGGTGGTTTTTCATTCTGTTGTATGTAGGGTCGCTGTAAGTCAGAGCCAATGCAACAGGACCTAACAATACAACAACTATGTAGGAAGAAAGGCCTGGCAGTCTGCTGCTGCAAATTAGCCAATGAAAACTTTGAGTCCAACTCCCTTGCTTTGGACACCTCATCAGGAGGGATCAATCATTAGAGGAGGGCACGGTGTTTGTAAAGTAGAGAGCCAGCAAGAGTGAGGGCGACCCTCAGTGACAGGGACTGGCCCAGGAGCTGCAAAGATGGACTCAGACATGCTGGTGATCAGGAGGATGACGCAGGACCAGGCTCCTGTTCTGTTGTATGTAAGGTGGCCATGGATCAGAGTCAACTCCTCCATCTACCTACCTACCTAACATGTGTCTAGAGTCCTTGGGTGTGCAGTTAATGCACTCAGCTGCTAGCTGAAAGGCCAGAGGCTCTGGTCCATTCAGAGGCATCTTGGGAGAAAAGCCTGGCAATTTACTTCTGAAAAATCAGTCATTAAAAATCCCATTGAGCACAGGTCTCCTCTGACACAGAAGAGGTTATCATGACAGCAACCGATGTGTCTATGAAGAACTGACAGAGCTAGAAGAGAAAATGACACAGCCCCAGCACCAAGTTGTGCTAGTCAGATAATTTTCTACAATGCATCTGTGTAACAACCAACTCCACATTCTCAGAGGGACAACATTTATTGCTCTGAAGTGTATAGATTTCCTAGAGCAGCCCTGTTTCTAATTTGGGGCAGGTAGAGAGACAAGTTCAGGGTTGCACCACGTGTTTCTCTAGGACCAGTTGCAAATCTGAGCATTTTCATAGCCAATGTCAAAAATGCAAAAGACTAGGCCAAACACACAAGCACAATTAAAGACTGTTTTTGTCACATCTACCAACAAACAGTTAAGCACTGGACCACTGGCTAGAAGATTGGTGGTTCAAACCCACACAGAGCCAACTCAGGTGACAGACCTGGCAGTCTGCTTCCAAAAGGTGACAGCCTTGAAAACCCTATGGAACAGTTCTACTCTGCACACACGAGGGCACCTTGAGTCAGAATCAACTTGACAGCAACTAGCAAGAAAAGTGAGCATTGTATTGGCCAAAGCAAGTCTCATGGCCATCCCCAAAGTCAATGCAGCAGAGATAATTATATTTCCTACCAAAGGACACTGCAAAGTCACCTGCCAAGTGTGTGGATGTATAATCCTATGATAAGAAGGGAATAAAGACTCGGCAATCATCAATCTATGATCCCCATGAATCAGTCTTTTAGGTATTGCTTTCCTCTCTGCCAGAGCCATGGGAAAGGAAGCTAGAGAAGCAATGGGGTGGGTTGGAGTCTGTCTTTGCTCTAAGCCAGAGTGCACATGCCCAGACCAAAGCTGGGAATATGAAGCTGCAGAGGAGAAAGCCCTAGAGAGTGGTGCAGATCGCCTGCCTTTGGAAGAAGGGAAGGCAGCAGGGATTGGTGGTCCTGGGACCTGCTGCCAGAGGCAAGTGTCAGAGCATCAAAGCACCAGCTCTGCTCACTTCCCCAGAACAAGTCAAGGCCAATGAGCAGGAGGTTCAAGGAATGGTACCGGTGGGAGCACAGCCACTCTACCAGACGCAGTCCTCACTAACTGTCCAAAGCAGGACTCAGTCCCAAGCCCAGTGAGGAGCCTGTACCCTTCTGATCAGGGCCTAAAGGTGACTGGGCAGCCATCCATTCCAGTTGGATGCCTGGATGTGTCTGAAAACCTGAGACACGAAGGCTCTGAAGTGCTGCTTTAACCAGCATCAAGCCTCCAGCTTTATTAGAGAAAAGTTGTGCCAAGAAGGGAGGAAGAAAAGAAAATACGGTGGTTGGAGAGGAATTTTACAAATTCATAGGTTTATGCTATTGGGGAGGGGGAATCTTCCACCCCTGAACCAGCCTCTTTAGAGTAGAATGTCATCCATAGTGGCACCTGGCTTCCTGGGTGACAATGACCAATGGATTGTGTCTCCATCAGTAGCCAAGACACATCCACATACCTCCCCTGGAACTGGTGACAAACCTGGGGAGAAAGGCACTTCTTTCCACCAAATTGGCCCATGTGAGCAGGAAGAGCCACCACACCCAAGTTTCAGGAACCAGATCCACTCAAGCATATGCTCAGGATGGAAACACATGATAGAGTTCAAAGCTGAGCTCAAGTCTCCTGCCCTGGAATTCAGAGGCACACAGATAGTCTAAGTTCATGAGATTAGTGGAGATGAATAAACTCACTGCAGCAGCTTCATAGATGGGGAACCTGAGGCTTTGGGTGTAAGTAGGCTGTCAAATACTAGTTTTCCTCATACAAAGAGTAAATAAAATGAGATGGCATACAAAAGCTGGACAATGAATAAGGAAGAACAAAGAGTTGATGCCTTTGAACTATGGTATTGGCAGTTTGAACCCACCAGCCACTCCTCGGAAGGAAGGCTGAGCAATCTACTTCCATAGAGATACCGCCTCAGAAACCCAAGGAGGGGTCACTATGAGTCGAATCGACTCAATGGCAGTGAGTTTCTTTTTTTTGGGGGGGGGGGAGAGCATAAGAACGAGCAACTCTGTCTTGCAAGAAATACAACCAGGGTGCTCCTGAGAAGCGAGGACAGTGAGAATTTGTCTCACGTGCTTTGGACATGTTATCAGGAGGGACCAGTCCCTGGAAAAGAACATCATGTTGGTAAAATAGAAGGTCAGTGAAAAAGGAGATGAGCCTCAAGAGATGGACGGACACAGTGGCTGCACAACGGGCTCCAGCACAGCCACGACTGGGAGGAGGGCCCAGGACCGGGCAGCGCCTCGTCCTGTGCTAAAGTCACTGAGTCAGAACCTAACCACCACCACCTGTGGCCTGGCCACGGTGCTAAGGACCACAGCAGCTGCAGGCCCTGCTGTAGTACAGAGAGCAAGTCCAAGGAGTCAGAGCGAGGCACACCCAGGCCAAGCCACATGGCGAGGTGAGCAGAGCACGGCTGGATTTCAGCCCCTAGTAGCCCCTCAGCCAGTGCCCTTGGGCAGTGCACAGTAACACAACCAAATGCGGCAGCCGTGCACAGCACGAGTCTTAAGCAGTAGATACCATTCATAGCACCAGTTAACAGCGGGAAAATTGAGAATGCAAGAAAGTAAGTAGCATATCCAACTTTACATAACTAGTAATGCAACAGTTAAGTGCTTGGCTGTTAACAGAAAAGTTGGCAGTTTGGACCCACAGTGACTGTGCAAAAAAAGACCTGGTGATCTGCCCCAGGGTCAGTTCTATTCTGTCACATGGAGTCACTAAGTTGGAATTGGCTCAACAGCTGCAGAAAGGGCATGGAGGTGGCATTTATCTGAGCTCCTCCAACCTTTCAAGGGGAAAAGAGAATCACCATCAACAGCCCACAGATCATTCCTATGAAGCCAGACATGTCGCCACCTTCCAGCCCTCTACCAATTCCTACACCAACTGTCCCTCCCAGGGGCACTCACTACTTCTCTGCTGGGTTCAATAATTTGTCGCAATGGCCACACACAACTCACAGACAATATTCATGATTATGGGGGTTTAGTAGGGAACTGACAAACTACAACTCAGGTTCTGGAACACTTTCAGGATACAGTTCTTCAATCAGGACAGTCTCCCCTCTGCTGCTCCCCCAGGCATGCCTCTCTGGCCCTTGGCCTCTCGGCCTGGCCTCTGTCCTGCTCAGATAAGTGTTAAAAAATTGTTTTAGTTCTGCTGATAGGTACACCTAGGTGTCCCTACTGCGCCAGCAAGCCTCCTGCCCAAGGGCACTCAGCTTTCTTGCTCTGTGGACCAGCAAGGTCACCATCAACTCAAGCTGCCCCACATGTGTCTGGCACTCTGTCTCATGCCTTTTGGTTCCACTGCCACCATCTCTCAACCAAGTATCTCTGCCAGGGTGTCTCTGTCAAGGAGACTCAGTGCAGGGATCTCAGGTCCAAGAATGCACTCCACTCCAACTCCAGCTCTTCTCTACTGATGGCAGTGAGATCCCGTATCTGCCTCCAGAAGGGCTAATTTTCAGTCCAGCACCATAACAAAACTAACCAATCCTCACATTAGAGTTTTACACATCTTATTTGCATGGTTCCAACCAGTAATCTGGTGGGACTTACAAAGACCATGGCTAGAAAAGCCAAACCAAGTAATTCACTGCACCACAACGGAACAGAACAATAACAATAATAAATAGGTCTCTATAGTCAGCAGTCGTAGAAGACAGGATAACAATGACATCTTTCTTGCCCCCTTTTGCTCTTGCAGTTAACAAATATCTTATTTGTTTAAGGTCATCTGTCACTTGGCAAAAATCAGGAAAATGGGAAGAAAAGAGTTAACAGCATATTAACTAGCACAATGATATGACCTAGTTGTCAAGTCGGACCTGACTCATAGTGACCTCTCCTTGGGTTTCTGAGGCAGTATCACTACAGAGGTAAATTGCCCAACCTTTTTTCCAAGGAGTGGCTGGTGGGTTTGAACTACCAGCCTTCTGGTTAGCAGTCAAGTGCCTTAGGTACTATGCAGCTGATTTCAAACCAAAAATCAAACTCATGCCATTGATTTGACTCTGACTCATAGTGACATCCACTGGGTTTCCAAGGCTGTAAATCTTCACAGAAGCAAGCCTCATCTTTCTCATGCAGAGTGGCTGGTAGGTCCAAACTGTGAACCTTCTGGTTAGCAGCCAATTGCTTTAACCACTACACCACCAGAGCTCCTTCAGTTACCTGACTGTTGTTGTTGTTGTTATGTGCCAGTGAGTCAGCCCCGACTCATAGCAACCCCTCCTTGGGTTTCCAAGGCAGTATCACTACAGAAGTAGGATTGCCCAACCTTCCTTC